>NW_010973166.1:4278947-4467671 GCF_000737465.1 Haliaeetus leucocephalus | reverse complement strand
ATTAAATCTTTCTTATCTCAACCCACAGATTTTACTGTTTTTCCAATTCTCCTCCCCATCCCACTGCGGGAGGGGAGTGAGCGAGCAGCTGCATGTTGCCCCGTTGCTGGCTGGGCTTAAACCATGACATTATTTAATCCTGAAATCCCCACCAAGTGATCTTCTTTTTTTAAGTCCTAACATGGCAGCTCTTGAAAAGTGTTACTTCCACAATATATGGATGGACACAAAGACTTTTATTATTTTCTGTTTCTCTGTCTTGCCCCTTTCTGGTGTTGGCAGTGGTTTCTCATTTTCAAGAGTCCATCTGAAATGCATCCTCCACTGATACTGGGGATGTTCCCTCTGTGATAAATTTCAGAGGCCCATCTGTATTTATATCGGACATTCCTTTCCCCTGATTATGTTACATAGTCTTCTTCTATAAGTGCTCTGCTAAGATCCAACACTATCTGGTTATTAAACAAACTCCCATTAGAGCTTTGCAGTGTGCTCCAGGAACAGTTCAGTTTGACTCCAGCCCCAGAAATGGCTGGGGATTAAGATCAGGAAGAGTTGCACAATTCTTTCATGGCTGACAATGACACTTCTTGTTTTCAGGCTTCCCAGATCATAAGATTTCCTCTGCTCAGCATGCCAGGCTGCCCGCTGGGGAGGTGGCACATGTCTGAGATGATAGATAGCCACTGGAGAGCCAAACTGTGAAGCTGAATCATGCCAGCATTTAAAGATGAAAGGAAGCACTGGGTTGATGTGGCTTTAGCAAAACCTTATAGGATACACTGCAAAATTACAAAACCAATAAGGTAGGAAATGACTGCCCCAGTATGGAGAGCACAGTGTTTTCAGGCTGCAATTATTTCAGATATTAGGTATCTAAATCTGCTGTGACAAACAGCCTTGACCTTCTAACCACACTCACAAGGGGCAGCCAAAACATGCAATAACCAGAGACAGCTGACTATAACAATTATTTCTGAACTGCTGGGCATATATATATTGCAGTACAACTATCAAATCTCCACACAGAAATAATACATCAGGTTACAATTAAAAATGCTTAGCATGTCTTGCACATTTTTGCCCCAAGTTTCAGACAAATACACAGTTAAAATGAAGCCAATATCTTTTACTTTTAGTTTATTTGTGAAGCGGGCAAGACTTGTCACAGCAATCTCTCATAGTTTGACTTACCTTACCTAATGACTAGCTAGATTTGCATGTACTGTGTGGTAGGCTGGTGGGTAGGCTCACTACAGCCACAGCTGAGAGAGCTCTTGGTTTGTATTATTTGGGCTAATTCTGCAGACAAAGAGTTGCTGATATTTGCTAAATCTCTGAATTTGTTAATACATAAAGATAATGCAATACTAATGAAATTTTGCAGGATTTATAAGCAGATGGTTGATACCAAACATCCAAGATGATACCAATATTTCAGAGTAAAAGAATATAAAGAAAAAATCCTATACCAATGCTAAGGTGAAGACAATTGATCTTGGATACACATTTCAAAAACTAAAAAATTATTAACAATTTTTGAAGACTGTCAACAGATGTTAACCAAGAAAAGGAAAAAGAAGAAAAAGAAAAGGAAAAAGAAAAAAAAGAAAAAGAAAAGGAAAAAGAAAAGGAAAAAGAGCCCTTGAAATTCTCTTAGTTATAGAAAAACAGAGAATGAAAACTGATACTGTATGATGAAATGGATGGTCACCATTCTGCCATTTGGGGGAAAAGTCCTCCTGTATCCTGAATCCAGATATGTCAGGTCATCAGTTGTCCTGCTGCTGCATTGATTAGCTCTCTTCTTTAGAAAGCAATGAAGTTGCACTTACTTACTTACAACTTTTTTCAGAATTCCTTCTAGACAACTATAGAAAAAGTGTAACACACTTTTCAAACTCCTTACTTGACACTTTTTAAAGTACTGTCATGAAGGAACACTTTTTCATTTCTAACATGATTTAAAATCGGTGACCAGTAATGAAAGAACACACACGCGCACATATGCACATCTTTCAAATTGACAAATCTGTGTTAAAACCACCGCTATTAGCAACCATTGATCAACAGAGTATTTCTTTCGTGGAAGGGCACAGTAGGCTTGACAAGGTGTCCTTAGGCTGGCACATTTTGTCATGCTTCATATTAAACTGCAACGAGACATAATGATACCTTACGTGTAAAGTAATGTTTGTATGGTACCTTCCTTAGTTCAAGGGATGTCCTTGAAAAATTGATTATCTATTCAAAGAAATCTTAATAGCTCACAAGTCTGTCCTGCTGAGATAAGACATTATCACTGAATGGAGTCTAACCTATACATTATGTAGTGCTATGACACATGCATTGAACACAAATAGAGGACTAATTCTGCCTTTCTGTGCAATTCCCAGGCTAAATGCAGTTTAACTCCCCAGCTTGCAAAGGACAGTAATAACTTTAATATATCAACATGTTACTCAGAGGACTGAATATACATACATTTCTGGACTTTATAAATATCGTAGGTTCTGAGAGGCACATCAGTTTATGGTAAAAAGCTACCAAGATTTGCATTTGATTTATTGTTTGTGTGTGCACCAGAATTTTAAGATTGCTGAAAGCCATATTTTCAAGAAGTTCGCAGCTTCCCTGAGCAGTGCAACACCCCTGTAAAAAATTCCCAGTGTGCAGCAGTTCCTATGGTCACCTAAAAGGACTAGATTCAACTTAAATAATTTGCAGAGCTGTTTTATTATCTTGCAACACAGAGAGTACGAACACCTAATAAAGCTGCTTCTATAGCTAGGGCTGCACAACTTCTCTTGTCTGTGGATTTTCTGGAGTCTAATAAGGGCTGAGGTCACATGCTGTCTTTCACTCACAAAGGCCTCCCACTTCTAGCTCTCACTGGCTTTCCTGAGACTTACAGAAATTCAGTATTTCGGGGTCTGTAACCTGCTGTTGGGTTTGGTTGCACTTTACCTTTGGGTCTGAAGTTGACGGTCTCCCACAGTAATGTACTGGGATCTGTGTGCTCTTGTGGCCACACGCAGCATGATCACAAGTCTTGCTTTCCTGGGTAAAAAAACCCTTTCTTACTGGTGTTGTAAAGTACATTCCTTCCCAAACGTCCTCCCTGTGGGCACCCCCAGAAGCATGCAGAGTTTCAAAACACTCTTTCAGAGTAACCAACCTTTCCTACAGATACCAGTCCTTTAAAAATAAATCAATACATGACACTTCTTCAAATGGGAATTCTTGATTCTTTCTAGTTGAGCAAGAAAGTTGTTAGATGATTTCAAATTACTTAACAACAATACTTGCAGACTCTCATTTCTCTTGTTCAAGATGAGCAAACACAGATTTACAATAACTTGTCATAACATCTCAGTCTAATGAGAAGAGAACAATATCAGCTGAATATACCATAGATAGCCTTATGACCCAGCTCACCTGAGTGTAGCGTGGAATAGAATTCTTTATCAGTTGTTTCAAGGAAGACAAAAACATTGAACAAGAAAATATGCATCTTATTTACTGGAATAGCAATTTCTTTTAAATGTTGTAAACTTTGGAATATAATGAAACCATATTTCACTTGAGTGGAAAGCCTCCTTGCAGTAGAAGCAGCAAAATAGATATGTGACTCAAACCTATATTTAAATATCATTACAACTGTAGTTAAACGAAGGAGTATCCGGGAAAGAGGAAACATCTGCACTGTAGAGAACATTTTGCACTCTTAAGTACCTTCACTGGAAATTTACTTTTTCTTCATGACGCAGGAGTAACCAGAGCTATAAAAGCATAATTTAATACTACAGTAAAAGTAAATTGTAACAAATTTATTCTATATCATATTTATTATGAATGTTTCTGCTCAGCAGGATAGTTAAAAATTAACATACTATAAGTCACTGAGTGGAAGTTCAGAAAGCAAGAGGTGAATCTGTCATTTGCCAATAGATCTAAATTTTAACAGAAACCAGGCATGCTACTGTGATACATCTTTTACCTACCAGAAACAGAAGAAATTGTAGAAGTGCCAAATAACTCCAACTCCTACTGTTGAAGGCTATACAGACTGAGTTTTTCAATGCATATGTTGCAATTTTGGCTGATAGTAATAAATAAAACTATCCTAGGAACTAATCCATCCAAAGGACTTACTGACATAGCCTGAAGAGGACTGAGGATGTTGAATATGGTCCCAGAGCCCCTAGGGTCAGTGGTGTCAGGATTTCATCTGTAAGCTCTGTGGAGTTGGTAAGAAATACAAAAACATTGAGGTCTACAACTTGGGCTGTTAATGATGCAGACAGTAGGGCAGATGGAGAGGAAGCACAAATGAGAAATTTATTGTTTCATCATCTCTGTATCCTAGTGGGTAGTTATTCATGTTGTCTCAGGAATCAGCTGCTTTTGGAGGCGATTATGTATATCTTTTTCTGTCAGAAAAATTGTTAACCCAACTGCTGGCTTTCATCCTAATTTTCTGACTTCTCAATTCTCTACTTTGGTCATCCTGGGCCTTCAGAGAAAGATTTTCCGTCTCTCACATCCATGTCTAAGCTGACAACTTCTTTTGTCTCTTCACTGTAGGTCATTTCTGTACAGAAAAGAGAGTCTTATTTTCTTTTTTCAACTTCTGGAAAATGGAAAACACATGAATACCCTCAGTAATGCTGAGCTGCTGAAGAACCTGCATATTCCTTGGCTATTTTCAAGAAGCCTGAATTAAGGTCACTAGAGTTTGTAAAGATTTATTAAACCCTTTAAATGGTGCTCCTGCAAGGCAATATTTTTCCATGTGTACCCATATGGTATATGTTAATGGTTCAGTGCTGCAGATAGAAACCCATGTGGAATGAAGACTCAGGACTGTAAACAGGGGCAATGGTCCTGCATCCCACACTTTGCAATAAGCTTTGTTGCTTATCTTGTAATGCGTTCAGTCTGGGTGGATGAAAGCAGCAATTCTCACAGGGCAGAGGAGCAGACCGTCACACACACCGTGGCTCCAGCAGCTGGTGCAAGCCAGGGCAGCTGGAGATATCTTCAACCCCAATTCCCAGCCCCAGCACTAGTGAGAACTGCTGGGCAGAAGCTCCAGGCTCTGCTAGGGAGGCAGCATTTTTGGCCAAGGGCTGGCTGAACAGCCTGGAGTGCTCCCTGCAGGCATCCCTTGGTGTGCCAGGGGAAGTCCCTGCTAAATAATGGCATTCAGACCATGGCTCCCTGATGCCTGCTGAGGCCAACGTGGAAGAATTCTGTCCGAGAATTACATTAATTGTCATAGTGTACACAGATAGTACACATACATACATGCACACACAGATAGTAGTGTACTATCTGTGATCCTCTTGCCTACAGTAAATAAATAAATAAATAAAAAGAATAAAAAAATATTTCCGGCTCATTTTTACCACCCAATTCTGTTCATTTCACTAGAAATGCAAGCTTATGCCAGTTAGATGTTTGTTCACAGCAGAACATCAAAGGAAGTGGGGCAGTATTTTTATAAAAAAGATTTTGATTTCCCATGAGAAAAAATAAAGTTATCTTAAATCACCTTCTGCAACTGTCTTTTGGGGAGGATACTGGAGAAGTATCAATCATTTAAAAGCTAGATTGCTCAGAGCATTTAGTTTCTCCTAGTTTCTTCTGACTTCTGGGAAGAAAAAATACTTTAAATTGCCTTCTGTCTTCCTGTAGTTCCAGGCATATCTTTTGTGCTTTTTCCATCTCTGCTTTTATTCATGAGTTGTCACTAAAGTAAGAAAGCAAGCAGAAAACAAAGCAAAACAAAACAACAGATAGCTCAGAGAGCTTGACAGTAGGTTTTGCCCTAAGGCCACCAGTTCAAACCCATCACAAATCAGCAGTAGCTCAAGTATCTGATATCTAATGGTTGTCTGATGACCTTAGTAAAGTGTTGAGCATGTTGGTTTCATATGGCATATCTAGGCTGTCACAGCAAGGAAGTCTATGCAGAGAATGTGGAATATGCTTTTTCTGGGTGAAGTGACCCTTCGGGTCAGTAATGAGGAATGTGTTATTGGGTGCAGGTTAGAAAACTTGCTCTTCCTTGGCAAATACACAAGAAACCACTGCCTAGTACTGAAGAGCCTTGATCAGAGCTAGACTCATCCCAAAAGAGAATAAATGTGTAGAGAGTGAGGTCAGAAAAAAAAAAAACCAAACCTCCCAAAACACAGAAGTTAGTTAGACTCCTAAATGTTATTTTAATCACACTAAAGTACTATTGCTCTAAATGCCAGTTGAAATATGCTATGAGTGGGAAAGAATCAAACTGTTAATGGAAACTGGATAAAAGGTTTTAAATTAATGCTTCTAACTACTCTTACAAAACAATACAAGACAGAACACGCTAAGAAACCTCCAGGAAAATGTAAGGAATTAAAAAACAAGATAGCCCAGTCCTTTCCTTCCTTACTGAAGTTGCCTCCTCTATTACTTAAGGAAAAAAAAATATGTTTTTTTTACTGAAACAGCCTCTATGCTTCAATATAATCTTATCAAAACTCAGCTTTATCCTTCTTTTAAAAAATCCCTCATAGGAATCATTCAAGTTACTGCCATTGACATACACATTATTTGTATGGGAGTACAGTCTAGTTTCCATCCGCACGCTCAGGGATGGGACAGGGAGACTGCTTCCTTCTACACAGGCACACACAGCACTCGTATAGCACATGTCAGGATGAAGCAAAGCCTTGCCTGTCCTGTGCTCGGTCTGTCTAGGAGATTTTCTAGCTCTGCTGCTAGAAAATGCCTCTAATGTTTGCATTGGATTGCTGCAGCTCAGCAGAGCTTCCCAGGCTTCTAAATGAGATACTCTCTCTCAAACAAAATTAGATGCTTGACAGAAGAATTATTATATGAACTTTTCTGGCCAGGGTTATCTGGAGTGCAGATTAGACTGTCATAAAGGTGCTTTCTGGTCTTGAAATATATGACAATATACGGAGCACAATTAAGCTGCTTTATTGCTGTTTTACTAGTAAGTTGATTACCAGGGCAACATTTGTTGGTGGTGTTGTTACAAAGAGGGGATTCTTATTATAGCTTTTGATTTAAATAATCTGACCATTTACAGTCATTAAAGACAAACTATGTCCCCTCATATAATCAATAGTTTTAAATGTCTTTTGCTGTCAAAGTCTGTTACGATGTACTGATAAAAGTGTATCTGACTGTTAATTAAACACAGATGAACCAAGGGAGACCTGCAGCTCATTTCTTAATGGCTGCTTCAGAGGGCAGTAGTAATCAAACACACAAGTTATAAATCAATTAAATAACATCATCACCATCGTAAGTAGTCCCGTGGCATCAGTGACATGTGAATGCCTCCACAGCTCTAAGGTTAAGTGTGGACATAGCAATCCTTTCTCCTGGCCATGACAATTTACGCGTCTTCTTCTAGGAACTCAGCATGAATCACACCATGGTATTTTCTATACTTCTCTCAAGGAGGGAAGTTTTTAGCATATAGGCCCTTTGTGTCACAAAGGGCTAATCTTTCGGTCTTTGATGCATAGTATATGCTCACAGAAATACTGCCACTGTGCTAGAATATTGTAACTGATCCCCTTAGTCTCTCTTCCCAGTACTCCTGTTATTAAAGCTTCAGTGTAAATTCAAACCTTATCAAATGCCAGCAAACTCACCCGACTGCATGATTGCTTATTTTTTTGAAGTGTGGTTGGCATTTAATACGAGCTTAGGAGCCACTGAAAAAAATCATTCCTGGTGAAAAAAACAGACATCAAGTTCATTTCCTAGTTCCTCTTCCCATCCATTTCAAAATAACCACTTGGTGATGCAGTCTTTAATCATGTCAACTAGCCTTAATGTTGTTTAGCTTTTCTTCATATACTTGTTGTGGGAAACTGTGCTATTTACCATGCTCGTCTGTGAAGGGGTCCTGGAAAAGGCTGATAGTGTTCACCTTCTAACAGAATAAGACCAGTAAGTTGGGACCAAGAAGGGAAATTGGTGATAAGTTTGCTACCTCCACATTCAGGAACGTTGTTACATGTGATGAATAATAGCTCTAGATAAATAAGCATGCACTCCTTTTTCCAGAATAATTGGCTTTATCTTTTGCCTACCAGCTATAAGCCCTACTTTTAATTTACTCTTTTTCTTATTCACTTTTTGATGTAACAGTTCAATGAGGGTTTAAATTCCTTTCCCCATGCAGCCCTTTTATTGTGCTTCTAATTACCTAGCCTAATTGCTCTGAACTGGTATGAGCCCATGCATTTTTAAATTATTTTCTTTAATTACAATTCTTTACTGAAGAAAATGTCACTGAAATACATCTTACTAATACAAAAAATACCACTGAAATACATCTTCCAACCTCTTTAAAACGCAAGCACATTATATGGAAGTTTAACATACTTTACCTTCACTCTCAGCTTGTCCACAAAATTGTGCAGCATCACATACAAAAAAGGGAAAAAATACACAAACTATTAAAATACGAGAATCATAGAAAAAAGTAAATGATAATACAAGTATTTTAGTTGAGCATGAAGAGGGCTAAACTAGTATAACCACAATAAGGAGAGAGAGAGGAGTATGTAGAATATTCTCCAAATATCACTGTCAATGTTTTTACACTTTGAAGTGTAAATGCCATCCTCTGCGGGGAAACAATGCCTTCATTGTGCTGAAACATGTCTTTGAATATGTGTTAGAATTGATGGATATTAATTGGTTGTGAACAACACACTTGACATTTCCAAAATGGGTCCTATGGATTAAAATTAACAAGTGCTTATTTTATGTATTTTATATGAGCATAAGATATGTTTTGGGGTTTTTATCTATCAAATATTTTCATAATTCTGCAACCAAACTTCAGCAGTGAGAAATTCACAAATGGGGATAAGAGACCTGCAATTATAAATTAAGGTGACATTATAGAAACTTCCCCATGAGATAGAGGTTACTGAGAAAAAAGAAAGACTTTTTAAAAATTAATCTTCAAATTGAGTATATCAAAATTTCCATAGCCATTAGACTTGTGTTCTGGAAATTTGATAATGCAAAGGTGTTTATATTTACATTTTTAAAATATAAACACTTCTAACCAAACAAAGATATTGTTTATTTAAGTTTGCAAACAAACCGAGGTATTGTCTTTTTAAATAATCCAATGTATTGTCTGAGATTATTCCAATACAAATCCCCAAAAGGGAACAATCATTTATTTGTTTAAGGATATGAGAAACTGAAACTCTGAAGACCGGTGCATCTTTATGTACATATGTTGGCTCATTTATTGCCTCGCAAGGCTTAGCCTCAACTTTTCCTTTAGCCACTAGCACAATATATGAAATAATTTCTGTTGTCTAGGATATTTTTTCTGTCAGTGATCTGTATCAGAGCTGCTATATGAAAGATGAATGTTACCCCTCATTGATACTCTTTACAATTTAATTAATTTCTCAGCAGTATATTAATTAGGCAACAACAGTAGCCTAGAACTCTGATACTTATAAATGAGATCAGAAATTGATACCAACTTTCCTAACTCAGCAAAACAGTCATGTATGAGGATATTGCCTGTTTATTATAAAAAAAAAATCTGTTGTCTATCAGGACCATGAAAGGAAGCTCAGCAAATGACCAGCACTTGAAAAGTTGCCTTGCAAGGAACATTGATTTCTGTCTTCTCTAATGACCAGATCACATGCTGTGCATTGATGAATCTGCAAACTGTTGCTAAATGAGGATAGCCACAGACATGCTGAGAAGGAAAAATCTAGTGGCTTCAGCACTGCCATCCTTGGGAAAGAACAGAAGTCAAAAGGAGAGAAATCTTCCAGGAAAGACAAGTTCAACCCAATCCAAGCCCCTCGGCTGAGCAGAGAGACTAAAAGCATTCACTGTCCATTGTCAGGGCAATTCTTTCAAACAAATCACTCCAGTTTTATTTTTAGAAGAGAGGCACTAAAAACAACAGGCTGAAAGAGGATAAAAGTTTTTGTTGCCATGGCCGTATACTTTCCGGCAATGCCTACTGCCTCAGGGACAGAGCTGCTGCTAACAGGGCCTTGAAAATCAGAATCCAGCTCAGAAAGGGACTTGAACTTGCTTTGGGCAGGGAGCAATGGTGAAAGTGTCCTGGGTTAATGTGGCCACATCAAGCCAACAAAAGTTCTAGGATTAAAGTTCTTCAATACATGGAATACACTGTAGTGACAAATTCCCAACACTGTGGGGCTCTACAAAGGGCAATTGCTGTTTTCTTGCTTACATAGCTGGATTAATACAGAGTCCACAGAGATAAAATGGTACAGCTTCTCTCTTTGCTCAAGGCAGTCACCCCTTCAGGAAAAAAAAAATATTAAAAAGTCCTTCCTTAATGGAAGGATGGCTCATTTGGTATGTTTATTCAGGTGCAGTTTCCTCTAATTTGGCTATCAGGGCTTAATATGAATGTCCCAAAGGTTTTCTTTACTGAAGAATCTCATAGCACAAAGCAAATGTGGCTTTGTGTCTGAGGTTGCAATGAGTGGATGGACTGCAAAGCTAAGAGAGGAAGATTTTAAGAGTTATTTTCATTGCTTTAAATAGGATGTAAATATACATGAAGTGCTTAGACAATTGCTTCTTGAGTTCTAAGGGAAATAAGAAAGACTACCTTCAAGTCAGAGGTTCCTCTCATCAAAAGACTCTTACACGCTCGTAGTGTCTCCTGCTAAAACAATAAACAACACAGAAGCAGCTGAAGACATACCTATTGTTAAGCTATTATCACAGAACTGCAGAATAGCATAAGTTGGAAGGGACCATTGACAGAGCTTGCAGGACCTGGAAAGCAAAGCCAGTCAAACAGAAAAGCGCAATAATCACAGCTGTAAGATGAAACAGGAATAATTAGGAAATCATTCTGCTGTAGAATGATTTCCTAATTACTCCTGCTGGTTTTGTCAGATTCCCTGGAGTGCTGGAAGTCTCAAGACTGAAAAAAAGGTAAAAAAATGTTAGTACTGCTTTTTCTGTTGGTGTGTGTACAGTTGCTACGCAGGTTATGGCCACCTATTTTCAGCTACTAGGAAACTACTTTGCTGTTATACTTGCCTTTAAAAGAGGCCTATGAGGATATCTGAGAATGATATATAAAGCCTAATTTTGATATCTGGGAACTAGCAGAATATTCAGAACTAGCAGAATTAGCAGAACTAGAACTAGTGACACAAGTGCTTTTAATGTACTAATAATGCTTCAGTACTTCAATCAGGACCTTGTTTGGGTAAGTGATGTACTTTTCAAAAAATAACAGAGAAGGCAGTCCCTGTGCCCAAAAGCTTACAATCTAAGCAAAAGCATAGGTTGCCATGAGAGCAAACCCATGTGGAAGAATCAGAGTCCTCTGGTCTCTTAGGATCCTTTGAGAATAGCAAAAATAATGGATAAAATTAGTGAAAGTAATTTATTTGGATTTTCAAAAGCCTTGTCTAGTTCTCTAGAGAACATTAAACTCAGCAGTCTTGCAAGAAGAGGTAAAATAGCAGAAATGAATTATTTACTTAAATCACTGAAAAAAACATAACACTTGGGAGCTGCAAGCTTTCCATGCTCAGACAGAAATGTATAGACTTAATGTTTTTTGACTAGGGGAGGAGCAGTAATGTAGCAAAGTTTGGCAATTATTTGGATAAGTTTAGATGAAAGGAGACACATTAAATCAATTCAAAGGAATCCAGCAAAGCTGGATGAACGGGAGGGATCCTGGCTCATAGGCAGGTAGCGATATTGGAATAAAGGGTTTGAGCTATTCACACACATTCCTGATCCCTCTTCTGTAAACATCACACAAAAAGAACCATGAAGGAAAGTTAGGCAATTTTATTTTTTTTCTTCTTAAAGCTGAATATTGAGACAAAATAGAAAAAAACACAGAAAAAAAAATCCCATAACACAATTAGCATTATCACCTAAACTGAGCTGTCTCATAGACCTAACTACATCTTAGACTTTTGCTTTCAAAACATGTATGAATTAAGGGTACTGGTCAGAACTGTTACAAAAGGAAAAGTTCATATGCAAAATTCAGGTCTGGATCTAGGAGACAAGCATGGCTAATTCTCAGCACCGAGTCATCCTTTCTCTTGGTACTGAAAAGCACCTTTTTATCCTGCCAGGGGTGGTTATATCTGAATTTCCTTCAGGGAGGAGGAACCACTGTGTTTTTCACTGTGGTGGAAAGCTGATCTGAGGGGGTTATTCAGGTGTCTTTTTTGTTTAGCTTGCTTGCTTGTCCATTTAACTGAGTTGTCATGCTACACACTATACATTGATGGTCAATATTTTAAAGCATAATTGCAGCAATAGCCTGCCTTTAAATATATCATGATAACCTTTCCACTGAAGACTCTTAATGAATAGTTTCTCATGTCTTCAATATCCTTGGATCCATCTCCGGGATGCATTTGTTACTAATCATATCCTCTCAAGGTTAGTGAAACAGCAATACAAAAAAGTGTCTTTTCTGCAGCGAGAGGTCAGTAATTTATCTGCACAGACCATTCAAGAGTGTAGTTCATAGCAGCACATAATCGATGGCTGTGCTAGGGGAAGTACAAAAATTATCACAGTCATGTTTACCACTGAATTGATACTACGCTTTGTTAAATAAAATACATTGCACCAATTACTTTAAACTAAATTAGCAAAACCAAGATTGATAAACAGTATCAAAACACATAATACATACAGCATACAGAACTATTAAGCCACAGTCTTCTAATATTTCTGAATAATCAAATTCCAGTACTTTTCAAGGCTTAGATCTTTGTATTTTTCCATCAAAGTAGCCAGCCTTTGGCAGATGGTATTTTTTACAGTGGATGCTTGAAAAAATCTGTTTGCCATTCCTCTGCTGCCATCTGCCCTCAAAAATGTATATGTGCAGCCAGATTTGTCCTACCTTTAGAAAGTTTGAAAGGCATTAAGCCAAAGAATAAAACCAACAAATGAAGGTCCTAATGACAGGTAGCTGTGTTCATTCCCATTTTCTTAAAGACATTTTTGAAAAAAAGATACTGTAATATCAAACTAGAAAATAAAAGGATGACTTGAATCATTACCCGATACAAGGAAACTCCCTAAATAAAAAATAATTGCAGGCAATTAACTCTTATAATGGTATCTTTTTCAAAGCAGACACAGCATGTTTGATTCAGTGGGTTCACAGAGAAATTTTGATTTCATGAATGTTGGCAGTAACAAACAGGAGGTAAAAGGTATATTAATTTTCTCCATGAATTCATTGCCTTCTTTAATTTGTAGCCTGTTTGAGTTGTGCTCAGGCTCCATGAGAAGCATTTATAAGAAATGCGGTCTCTTTTTTTTTTTTTTCATGAAAAGAAGCATATTGTATTGGATCCTCTCTTGCAATATATTTCTCTATATGTTCTCTACCAAGTACAAAAACTCTAGAAACTGCAGCTGTTGGTGGGGAAGAAAAGGCCACAGTTAGTTTGATACAGTGGTTCTGACCAGGACTTTACTATGCCCCACTCATTCTCGTCTAAAGCATAAGACCTTTCTCTTCTCCTCTTTGCCAAGAAGAGGGGGGGGGTGGGGATGAAAAGGACATTTTTTTTTCCTATTTCTGCTTTCAGATTTTTTCAGAAAGGTGTGACCTTTAGCTATTCATTTGTCCAAGTAGCAGCCAACTGATGGAGGCAAATAAAATCTTATGGTCTTGAGATAAAACTAAACTCTGAGATATGTACCCCTCTACTCCATTCTCAGATAACCGCAAAGTGGTGAGAGCAGGGCTTGCCACTCACCCCATGTGAGATGCTCTTTCCTTCAACTGGAAAGACAGCACGGGGATCTTAAAATCAGATATCACTGATCCATGTCCTCCAATGGCAGTTTGCACTTTGTGTGATGGGGTTGGTTTATGTTCAGTTATCAGTTATCTCCTTATCATGAGATCTTTTGGAGCCATATTCTAAACCCAGATCAATGATAGAAATAAAATCAATAAAAATTCCAAAGCATTTAAAACCCAATATGTGGTCAATCTTAACAAATAAATTTGTTTAGGAACAGAAAGCATTCAGGCCCTCTGATGGGCTGCGGCACTGGCTGACATAAAGGACAAGGTGCCACATCTCTGTCTTTAACATCATGAAAACAACACGCCAAATGTTTCCTTTGGGATCGTTTTTTTTTTTTCTTTTCTTGCATTCAGTCACACTGAAATTGAAGAGGAATAATTAGCAATATGTGCTTAATGCCACGTTCCTAAAGCACACAAATGCCTGAACTGGGAAAAAGGTGTTGAGGGAAGTCAGAACAAAAACCAAAGAACAGTTTCTATTGTGTATTTTTAACATTCCTCCTTGGTATAATTCAGTGCCAATTTTATTTAAGTATTGTGGCCCACATTGCTGCCATTTCTTAAACAGCGTGTCCACTGCAGATGACAAGCTTTCAGGAAAGCCTTGAATGTACCTGAGACGTACATACTCTGCAGGACATCCAGGGCATGTGGGACTGAACAGGTCCACAGTGCCAACATCCCACTCCATTTCCCCAGGCAGGATACCCACAGGCAGCACAGGCTGAGCACCATGCATTTGGAGAGAGGACAAACAAATGCTTACTGATGCTCCTCTCCCCAGACAGAGCAGACCCAGCTACTACTGGGGCAGGTTAGAAGTGAGTGTACTTTCTATAATAATGACAAAATTTCTTTGCCCTTTGTGCAAGTGCAATGTGTTACTCACTGGTGTCCCTTAGTCCATACTGTTTTCTCAGTCTGACTTCAAGAAAATACCTTACAATTGTAGAAGACAGAGAGATCCTACTATTCAATGTCCAGTGGAAAAAACACTAGTCCACAGATGACCTCATTGCTTTATTTTTTTAATGGTTATTTCCTTGTTTCTCCATATTCCACAGAATAAGAAACACAAAATAGAGTTATATTGGATTAACTGAGGCATCAAAGAGCAAATATACCTTTTTTTTCTGGTTATATCTGTCCTCCATGAGCTCCTAGCATTGCAGCATGCTGCCAAAGAAATAAGAAAGAAGATTAGATATAATTCAGTTCAAAGCTACTCTGATAAAAATCCAACAAAAGAATCTAACTTATTTCAGATACTCTGTCACTCCTTATCCACCTATTGCTGCCAAGAGCTACATTGCCAAAAGACTGATGGAAGATTTAAAAAAAAACCCACCTTCTGATCCAGAAAATACATGCCAGTGCGTTTGTACCATCTGTCATGCAGATTCAGAGATGCCCAGCTGAAGATGGGCTGCTGTTGATCCATCTGCAAAACATGACCCAGACCAATTGCCTGACTTATGGTAAATTTGGAAGGCTGTTCCGTAGAAGATATCTGAAAAACAGCTTGGCATTTTCCCCGTCCCATCCAGTGTTTTCCTTTTTCTCCATTTTTACAAACAGAGATCCTCCATACAAATGTATTAATTCATGACCTGCTCCTGTTCTGTGTATACTAGTCTCTTGCTTATCCTTTATGGCGAAATGGGTGAAATGATTAACTGGACAGTTTTGTTTCAACTAGACTTTCATATTTTCCTCCTGCCATTTATTTTCCACAGATCTTTGTTCTGTCTTCCTTCTAAATAGACAAATGCAATTTTACTTTATTTTGATGGTAGGAGTGGGGAAGGAAACAGGGAGAGAGAATTTAAAATCTTCAGTGTTTAGGCTTATTAGAGAGACTTTTCAAACACCCCACTAATTAATTGCTTTAAATCACATAAGTTAAAAAAGCAATTACATGTAATGATAAATTACTTCTTCAGATGGGTTGCAGGTGTCACATTTGATGCATAGTAGAGAAATGTACAGTACGTGTCAGCTGTTTCCCTTGTGCGTGGATTACTTTCAAACAAAGCAATCAGAAGTATCTTTGCTTTCCTTGCTCTCCCCTCTTCAGTGCTGGTTAAGGGACATAATATGCGAAAATTTCCATTACTAGCAAGAATACATTGATTAAACTAAAAAAAAACCCCAACCCCCCACCTTTTTAGATGTCATTAAGTCACACATTTTCACAGAGAACCACAAGCCTCAAGTGATTCCAGTGGGAGAAAGCACAAGGGGCTCAAGTAATAGTATAAGAACAAGTTAAATTAAAAATACAAGCTGTGATACTATTGGAAGGCTACTCCAGCAGCAGACTGACCTTACTGGCTAATAACAACTTTCTTTTTTTTTTAATCAGAATAAGGTACCAGATGGGAAAACCAACCAATATTCATCATCATGTGCAAACCCAGAAAGGGTGTATCTATAATATGGAAAGATAACATACCATATGTGCTCCAAAGATTAACCAAAATAAAATGCAGCTAATTCACTTAATTTTCATTTAACTGGTCTCATCCCCTGAGCCTTAGTTTGCAGGCACTGAAGGTGAAGCTCAAACTGCTAATCTTAATCATTGTTATGTACATACAAAGATCTATGATTATACAAGTTTTCATAGAAACAAAGATGATAATGTACAAAAATATAACAATAAAATGAGCATAGCATTAAGTATTATGCATAGGGAAATATTTCAGTTAGAACAAGGAACTGGATATCCTAAGTCCTTGGTTCTGCCATTCATTACTATTTGAAATGGGGTTTTGGGACAAATACAAACAAATCTTCTGAAGACCTGACAGGTACTTAATCCTGTAGTGAAGTTGTGGCTTGCAAAGATACAGATACTGGAGTGAAGTAATTAATATGGAACTGGCCATGAATACAGTCAGAGTGAAAATAAGAGCAACGGGAAGAATTGGTTTTCTGAAGACTGTTATTTTAGAGTGCAGGAGTGAACCATACTTGTCTTCAGCATAATCATTTTCTCTAACTGTCCCTTGAGCCTGCCATGCCTCTGCCTGTGTCACCTTGCCACAGCTAAGCTGGGGGAGCAAAAGCATGCTGGTACGCCCAATTGCCTGAGCACCACGGTAATTGCCAGTTTAATGTAGGAGACCTCGGTTTTGTGCTGAGGCTTGTTCCCGTGCTTGCATCTCCCTGCTCTGGTCCAGCAGAAGAGCAATGGTGATTCAACATCCTAGCCGCTTGCTAGTGAACAGATTTCCGCTGTGGTGGTCACTTGGGATCAGACACTGAACCCACAATTGCCTCAGAGACAGAGCAGGTTAGTTAGAGAAACTTAACAGGAGAAACCTGGCCCTCCTTTACTCACCAGCTATTTCAAAAAGGATTTCAGTCATGCCTGCATGTTAGCAGGCTTCTTAGGGATTATATAAAGAGGCTATCAAGCTGACCATCTCAGACAGGCAGGGCGAGGGACTAACTGTTCTCCAATTCCAATGAGCTGTGGTTAATGCAGCATCTGCCTTGTCTGTCTTCTGCCTGCCCATGTATTAACGCACAGCTTTGTGCCGTTCCGTGAGTCTCTCAAGCATATAATAAATAGAGTTCCAACTCGCTGGAACCTCCTGCAGCAGCTGATATTATAAGTTGTTTTTCTGTGACTGCTCATTTGGAAGTTCCTGGTTTTGGCAGGACAGCAGAAGTAACCACAGTTGAAAACACACACTTGGAAAGTTGGTGGCATTCAAACGAGCTCCCGCTAAAGCTGCAAGCAGAGCAAACTGGCTCAGGAGCGGTGTGGCATGAGCTGCCCACCCGCACCCTCCTGGGGCAGGGAGAGGTGCTGGAGACAGTCTCAAGCCTGGGTAAAAATTATGGAGGACATATGTGCATGCACAGGAGGCAGGTTATTTTTCTAGTGTTTTGCAATTTTCTGCCACTTGATAACATGAAACAACAAAGGAAAGCTCTTTTGTTTTCTCTTCTCTTTAATCAGAGATTGGCTTTCATTTGCTTCCCATTAAGTCAGAAAGCTTATGGTGGTGAGTTTTCCTTGAAATAAGAAAGCTTATGCTGCTCATTATCTGTAATCTTGAAATAAACTGCTCTCGCCTGAGTCAGGTGGAAGCTGTAAATGACACCTTTCCAACAGCCAGGCCATTTCTAAAGTTACTCCCTCAAGATTTTTGCTCCATTATACAAAACAAGACTGATCTTATGCTGCATCTTCGGCTTAGCAGAGAGAGTAATGGCATCTCACAGCTTTATTTAGCCATGTATTTCTATGAGACCTGTAAGCAGGTTACTGTTTTAGTGCTTTCTTACCCACAGTTTATTGTAGTTGAAATTAACCACTGAATTCAAAAGACAGGGGGGGTGGAGGAGGAAGGTGAGACAGAAGGTCTGGCTGACACACAGAGCATTCTCCCTCCCAGCAGCTTTTTTCTTAGGTAACCAAAGCTACAAAACAGAGAAACACACCCACTGTAACAGAAAAAAAAAAAAAAGAAAAGGTGCTAGCCTGTTGTTTTTTTCTTAGCTTGTTTAAAATTGGAGCACAGACATCACAATGTATGGATACGAGATGAAACCTATGGTGTCTACCAAGTGCAAAATTAGACAGAAGTATCAGCTCCTGGATAAGAATGGGTAGCATTACTGCCTCCTCTCTGACTGTATATTTTAAGATAAAAGAAAGAGCCTCACTAAGTTCTCATGGGGAAAAAACACACATGGAGCCTATGCCCCATGGTCACTTCAGGGTTTCTTCCCAGCACACTGGTGTCTGCTGTGAGGCTGGTTCAGACTCTGGCTGTGACTTGCATAGAAAGCTCAGCCCTAGGAATCAGGATGCTAAAACCAGCTCCTGCCACGCCTGACTTTTTGGTATCTAAATCCTTTATGGGCTTTAGAGCCCAGAGTTCAGGCTAAAAAAGGCTACTCCATCCAATAAGCTGTTGCCATGTAGCTTAGGGGGAAAAGAGATGGTTATCTCCTTATATTACTCCCAAAGCAATTAAATACTGCGAAGATCAGTTTAGCACATACCCATTCTGAAAGTCATCACAGACCTGCTTGTAGGGTTATTACTCTCTGTAAAACTAACTCTTGCAATTGCTGCTGGTGCTGCTTCTCTTCCTCTATAGTAAGTTGAACAAATATGCTCTCTAGGCAGTTAAACAAATACAAATGGCAATAATATTTCCCCAACCCCCCATTATAATCTACCATCTTGTTTCCAGCAGCCTATGAGAGTTAAAGTAAAAATCTGTAAGAGTAAATTCAGTGCAAATAAACCAAAGCTTAAAATCCATAAAAGTAAGTGTGACACCCAGAAGCCAAATGCGGTTGGCAGGCAGGAGCAGGCCTACTCGGTCATGTTAGCAACCCGAGTCCTTCACTCCAAATCCCTGCTCTGACAGGTAATCGCCTCTTTCATTTGCTCCTCTCCTCTGGAAATGGCCACCGAGCAGAGCAGCATACAGAGTTTATGACAATCTTCAACATTTTCCGTAATGCAATTAGTGGAAATGTTCCTTCTGCAAAGAGTAATGCTGGCAAAAATATACTGTTCTGGTTTTAAATGGCATATAGGACTATGTGTTTATTCAAGTGGTTCCTGCTGACTTTACCTTTGACTCAGTGCGCAGTACTATGTGACTGAGGTATGGTTTCCAGAGCCATTTATTTTGCGATCTAGCACCCACAATAACCATGTGCACAGTAAGAGCTGCCACTTCCCTGATGAGAAAGAAAACCTCCCCATGGCTGTGGATTCTTGCCTGCGATCACAGCAAAATTCATCTGGGATCCGATGTCAGCATTTGACAAATATCCTCATATCAACAATCTTTGCATTGCAAATACAATGTACATATAGGTACATCAAAGATCAAAGCTTCTAAAGCAGCGGTATGAATTTGGCACCTGCTATATTTCCTTACCTCGGGCCTTCTAATGAGGGCTTCTTGTTAAAGGATATGGTTGGGGGCTCCTTGTGCACCGTTTAAAGGAAAGTGAACATCACTAAAGCCATTGTAGTCTGTTATCTCCTCCCCAACCAGGGCTATCATCACCTAAAAGCTTTTCAAGCTAAAATAAAAGTGGCTTGGAAGAAGTTGCAAGATTGCTGTGAAAAGGCAGCTTGAAAATAGATTCTAGCTGAAAGGAAAATCTCTCCTGGGAAACTTTCATCTACTGATCTCAAACAAATCCAGAGGGTTTGCTTTCAATGCCTGCTGAGATCTTAAAGGCATTGTGGGTGTTAATGATCCCTGTGTCACACGAGCATGCTGACATTGCAAAATGAACCTGGACTGGTCTCTGACTACCATCTTTTCAACAGGAAAAAAGATGACAAGTGGGGACAGTCCCTCACTAAAAATAAATCCCAGTTGCAGCTGCCCAAGTGGCAAGGTGTCTTTCAATACCCTTCCCTCCTCCTCCCACCAGTCTCAGCACAGCCAAAGTTTCAGCACTTCCCAGCCCAGAATTCCTGTTTACTATCCCAAAACTCTATTGAGTCCAATGTTCTTCCTTAATCTTTCCACCTTGGAGCTGCTTTTTGGGAGCTGCAGTTCTTCCTTCTCACTCATCCTCTCAACACTTCATTTGTTCTTTCAGTATTATTCTTCCCCTTGTGGTCCCCTTTTCCCTTGGCTCACATCCCTTCCCACCTAAGACAACTAACCTCCTCCTCTAAACCTCATGTGGAAAGCTCCTTTGCTTGCTGCAATCCCAACTGCCCCAAATCAGCTGCTGCTCCACAATGTCCCCAGTGTTGCTGCTGGCCACTGGCTCCCATCACCACTGGCCACTGCAGAGATCAGACCTGTACTGTGCCTGCTGCCTGGATCTCCTCTTAAAAGCTTCAGGTGTATCTTGAAGGCTGAAAAAGAGGTGCCGTCTGCATTTTTAAAAGCCTGCATGGATGGAGGACTGTGAAAACAAGTGTATGGTAGCCCTTTCCAAATATCTACCAGCAGCACTCACAGCAGGGAAAGTTTCCGTGTTGGGATCGCAGGAGGTAAAGCAACACCACAAACCCTCACACTCGCACTAGTGCAGAAGTAAGCCAGACAGGCCCATATTTTTTTGCCCAGTTGCTCCTCTTCCCTGTTCTTCAGCCCTACCATATGCTGAATGGCACTGATCAGAGCCACACTGATGGACAATGGGAGCTTTTTGAGGAGCTCACGTCAGGGCAAAAGCCACCAAACTCTGAAAGAGCGCAGAAGTTTGAATGAGAAAACCACTTACTTCTCAAGCAGTTTATTTCCCAATCCCTTCAAAGTTTCCTTCTTTCATGTCTGTTTGACACCTCCTTTTCCTCTGTAGAAGGTGAAAAATGTGTCAGGGGAGAAAAAAAGGAAAGAAACAATTTGTTCTAACTTCAGCCCCATCAGTGTCACTTACTGCATAGAATATAATTGAAAAAAGATCGTGCTAGAAATGTAGGCATATGATTCATTGCTCGGCTGCAAGTTTACATGTCATTGCTGCCATGCATGCAGTGCTCCTCTGCTGCTTCAGGTCATGGGTGGCTTTTGGAGACTGATTCGTACCGTGCAATTTTTTAGTACTCTCTTACAAACAAGGCTCTGGGAAATACGAAACAAAACCACTGACATTCAGTGCTTCCTGCTCATATAGTTTTTGCCAGGGAAAAAAAAAGATGTGCGTGGCTTAATTACTAATCAAACACACAAAAAAATTACTTAACCACACAGAGGATTTTTTTATCCCATTCGTACTCGATCTGTGGAAATACATTTATATTTTGGGTTCCTATATAAATCAACATGGAAAAGTTAATGACTCTGTATTGGTCCAAAAGGGCTTTTTTACATTTCTTCCACTCTGTTGGAAGGCTGCAGTAAAACCCAATCACAATCTGGTTTGGGCTGAACAAAACATTTTATTCCCACCATTTTTAAACTTGTGACAGCCTGTGAGAATAAACACAGCAGCATTATGTTTTTTGTCAATACATATGAAATCGATAACACAACTATGTAGCTTTGCCAGGCACAATACCATCAGCTTTATGACAGACATGCCAAGTTCAGTCTCCAAATAAGCTGCAATTCATTAATTAGCCCCACAGTCAATGTAAGGTTACATCCAGAAATTACAGAATGAAGAGTGAAATCCCTTGAGAAAGGGTCAAACAAAAACACCTGTGGCAGCTGTTGCCCAGACAGAAGGCTGCAAGACATGAGCAAGAAGAAAAAAAAGTTATAAAGAGCAGTATAGGGCTGGCACAGGTGGTTTGGGAGGACTAATACATCCGGCAGAAATGTATCCAGCGTGATGTCAGTAGCAATATGCAGCCGACCATTAGGCAGCGTCTCTGGTGTCATCAGCGTTCCTGTCTAGAAAGGCTTGACTAGGAAAGCTATTTAGAAAATCCTTTTCCTTTTATTCCCCAAATTCTTAACTTTTTAACTTGAAAAGGAGAAGTGATTTTTTAACAAAAGTAAAAATTTCCTGCAAGAAAGAGATTGTTCCCATAGTACATACTTGTTAATTAAAAACCGTGTTTCCCTCTAAGAAAAATCAACTGGTTTGACCTTAAATTTCTTACCAGCATTTAAAGGTCTCTGCCTGTCACATAGCTGCTGTGAGGTGGCTGCAAAAGGAGAGGGGTGGGAATTTGAAACTAGTTAGAAGGGAAAAACTGATAACAGGAATTATTGTATTGTCCCTTTTCTCCCCCTCATCAGTTTGCTTTCGTTGCGTGTACACGTAAACTGAACTCCGATGAAAGGGCCTCAGAAGTCTTTGGATAGCCAGTGAACCAGCATAGCAGCCCACAAGCTTTTTAATGAGCTCAGGAGGTCAAAACTTGCTGTGCCAGCACCTCATTAACCATCTCTCCTCGATGGCTATGGGCGGAAGATCAGTATGGGTGCATGGGGAGCAGCATTGCCCCACAACGCAGGAGCCCTGGCTGTGCACTGTGGCCGGCCAAGGCGTTGGGTCCTCTTCCAAAGCCACCACGACTCTCTGTAGCCTGTGAGGTCTTCAATGGAGCAGGAGGAACCATCACTGCAGGTTTTTCTCCCTTTTTCTATTTTTTTTTTATTGTTTGCTTTAGTTTATAAAAAAAAATAAAATCTTTCTGGAGTGATTTAGAAGTATTTATAATAACTTCTCGCAAAGTTGGAGGCCACATTTCATTTAGCTTTGAGATATAAAAAGAGGTTGTTTACTCTTTTTCATTTGAATCAAATATGCACTGTTTCTATAGCAACTCCAACACTTCATAGCTCTAACTGTTGCACAGACAGAAAAAGTTTAACCCTTTGAAGAGTACGGATCTGAATCTTTCAGAATCGATACCAAAATAATTACCCTTCGTCATATTGTCAGACTGCATCTGACAAAGGATGGTACAGGCTTTTTGTTTTGCTTTGTGAAAAATATCCTGCCCAAGTATGTTGCTTTTTAACTCATATGAACAAGAGAAGCAAGGAGTCATTAGTATGCTTGAATTTATGACCAGGGTGATGCATCAGTGAAAAAAAATATTTCAGCATTGAGAGCTTGCAGTGCTAACCCCCCAGATCTAAGAATTTAAGTTAAAATATGTGGGATCCTTAACAATAGATACAAAACCCATCAGGGTAACTGTATTTTTAGAATAACTTGATATAACATAAATCCCAGGCTGGAAACTGCAATATGTGGCAGTCCTGACTTTATGCTTTATTCATCCCTCCACCAAGCATCCATACTATGATAACATCTTCATAAAACAACCTTATTTTCTTATTTCTCCTACCACCAACCACACAACCCCTTTCTTTCAAAGATGGACCTGAAGCAGCTTATGGCACATTACACTTCCCTCTGGTTAAACCTCTTATATCCCCAGCTGGGTAATACAAGTATAGATAACATTGGAAAAGACATCTAAATATTCTTAGCTCTTAGGAAGGTTGTGTTCTGCATTTAAATGCTGTGACTAAACAAATGGCTCAAATATGCAGTATCATACCATATCTGGTGATGAAAAATTCAAGGACAGTCAATCTGAGACTTATGATGCTGTCTTCATAGTCAGAATTACCTGCTCTAGAAATCAGCCTCATAACCACCCTTCATTTAAAACTGAGGGTCTGATGAGGTAAGAAATTTGCAATGTTTCTGTATTTACTGCTTTATGACTTCAAGAGCAAAGGCTTCCATCTTTTCAGACTTCACGAATTGTGCAATGCTTTTGTGAAGCTTTGCTAGAAAAATAATGTTTCAGTAAGAAGAACACAAAGTGGAAAAAGAATAAAGAAAATAATTTAAAAAGAACAAAAGCAATTAATGAGTTAAAGAAGCATCCTATTTTTAAATATAAGAGCAAGAGTGAGTCATGAAGAGTCCTTTTCTCTCTGAGCTAAGCTAAATGTGTGTGTGGATATACTTGCAAATAGTTTCTCCCATAAGAGAGGTGTGGTTTGCAGGATATTTTTTACAAAACAGATTTTTAAAAATCTATATTAATATCTTGTCACATGTGCTGGAGACTTTTTTATTGTATCCAGATCTAGAATTCAGAAGAACTGTTGATGTTACCAACAATCCAATTCAATGCATGGCTACAATGTCAGACACCAGAAAAGAAAACATCAGTAAAAACTGATGTGGATTACAAATATTACGTTCACATTTTCTGCTACGTTCATAATACACTTGCAGCTAGCACTGCAAGCTGCAGACCTACATAGTTGGTACCTAGGTAGGTTCTTAGCAGCACAAACTTACAGTGGTCCTCAGCACAGATTTACCAGGGACTGGTGTCACTGGTTAAATACCATGCAGTTATATCGTCAATCCTGTTGACGATGCTACCCTCTTGATGATACAATCCTGTTGACTAGTCCCCAGGATTCATTGCTTTAAAGCTAAACTGGGTTGGGTCCACCTGGGACGCCCTGATTATTTGTTTGTCAGCCACATGCCTGTACCCCATGCCTGCTGTACTCAAGTCCAGAAGATCATGTTGCTGCCTTCCCCCATCAACAGATAACTTCAGGAGACTGGTCAAATTACAACCTGAATATAAAGAACAGGACAACATATTTTCCTTGAAGAAAACAACAACATTGTGATGAAAGAGCACTAGTTTTGCTTCAACCTCTCCCATCTCTTTACTCACCACTTGAAGCTTCTGGAGTAAGCTGTTGTGCAGGATAAAATGCTGCAGAAACCAGCAAGGAAACTGTACTTGTTTACTGCCTTATAACATGGGTTATGAAAGGACTAAAGCAGCTTATAGATCTTTTCTATGAGGTTTTCAGAGGTTTCCATGAGATTTTTTCTTTTCCATAGGTCTACCAGAAGCCATAGTATTGATTGACCTAGTTTTTCCTTGCCTAAGACTAGCCATACACTATACATAAATAATTTCAGACAAATTTCAGTGACCATACTGCTAAGGAAAATATCATCTTTCTCAAAGCAGGATAGTTTCAAACATTGGTTTGGGGAAGTGATTTGCCTTCTACAAAATCATTGTAAAAAACTTCATCACTGGGGCCAAGGAAGAAAAAAAAGAAACAGTGACAGTATGCACAGCTAAATTGCTCCATGTTTTAAAAATTTGTTAAATACCTGATATTTCAGAAATAAAGAAGCAAAAAGGATGAGAACTGACATGCAGTACACACAAGGGAAATGAAAACCCTCGGTGTCTTAACAGCCTGAATATATGTACACCATGAATATACCACCAGAACATACTTCAGCTGATTAACTGGTAGACAAATCTCTTACTGGGAATCACAGCACCGGTTGCCAGATTTCCCTGAGACTTTATTTTCCAGTGTTCAGGCTGAGAAAGTGTTGAAACATATAAATTACACTTAGCGGTCTTAGCAGAAGGGCTCAGCACATCAGTGACTGACCCTGCAGATTGCGATGCCAAGTTCGTGGCCAGGCACTGCCATGAATGTGAGGATTCAATCAAAGTGCAGAACAGAATGATTCTGGAGTTTGATTGCAGCAGGCAGGGGTCATGATGAGAAACAGTGGTTGTTCACCCAGGAGAAATATGAGAAGAGCATCCTGTCCACTCAACATACCTGAAGCCATCTTATTAGCATTCACAGGGAAAGCTTGCAGGGAAAAGGGGAGAAAATGAAAGTGAAATGAATGTATAAATAGCTACAAAGCCCACCAGTGTATGCATTTTTATGGAGTAAAGGTGAAGCTGCATGTGGATGTGCATATGCAGAGGTATTCGTGCAGCATTCTTCACTTTCATTGCCAGCAAAAAAATCAGTGCAAGACAAATAAAGTGTCAGAGATATAAATAAAGAGCATATTACTACCAGGGATCCTTTAAAAAAAAAAAAAAAAAAAGACCAACACACATAACAGGCAATAAAGTCACAAAATTAACACAAGTGACAAGATAAAATTGGTTGCATCTCTCAAAATATTCTTTAATGTTGTGAACCATAAGGATGATAACAGAAATATAAAATTAAGCTGGCAAGTCATAGTCATACTAAAGGCAAAGTGGCTTAATAGGGGACCTGTCCTTAAGTGGTTTTCTGGAGTGGAAGTTTAACTGAACCAAAGCATATGCAAAGTATTAGACATGTTGGTTCTCTAATGTGACCCTTTCAGAGTAGACTTGATTGTAAGATTTATTTCCATCAAGTTTAAAACATAGATGGTTGTGTACAATACACAGAGGTTTTACATTCTACCTCTGAATCCATGAGAAAATAACATTTCACTTTTAAAAAGTGGATTTTAAAAGTCAAGCCACACCAAATGTTAGTGAGGAGGGTTTGTTTTTGTTTTTTTTAAATGTGGCAATTTAAATGAGCATTGCTGCACTACAGCAACCTTTTCGTTGAAACCAGACTTATTGAGCTTAACTGCCTATACACTAATTAAAGCATCTCTCATCCTGTTTGTCCTATTCAGCATTACACTGAAAGCTTAGAATGGGTTTCATGAAGCTAAGGCAATGATAAGTGTTAATAGTATTTTATTATTTCTCAGGTGCAATGAAGATATTTCTTTGGCTGCAGCCAAGACCCTCCAGGGAGAAAAAGAAATGCAGAAGAAGAGTGGGAACATACCTTCATAGCATTACTGCTTCACCATTTGTGCTCTGAAGTCTGACTGTAAAGCTTTTGACTACAACTCACGCAATGGAAAGATGTCCATAGATTTATCTAGAAGCTGCCTTTATGGACTGTGTCTATCTAGAGTGGTGTACTTTGAGAGATATGCAAGCAGCTAAGTGAATTATTGTAAGGCCACATAAAAGAATGGGCAATGAAGTTGATTCAATGACTAGCACTGGGGAAAAAATGACAGGATCACTTGGGGCAAGAATAGTATTTATGGTGTGCTGTTTTATGTAAATAAGAGCCTTCAGGGAGAGGTGATGGTGACTCAACGAGATCTATATGAATGGCCCTGTTGCTGTCAATGGAAAGGTGGCTGCCAGTGGAAACCTCAGTAACAAGGATACTCAAAGGCAGGACAGAGAAGCTCAGAAGGAAAGTGAAGAGCTTGGAAACTTTTCTTCCACCGTCTGCGTATTTGTACTTTCAGCAGGTCTGCAATGCTGCATCACCTCTACCCTGCACAGGATCTGAGCTGCTGGAGGAGGCAAAGGCCAGAGGACATCACTCCCTGTTCAGCCGCTGACTTGCTGCCATCTTCAGAGAAGTTGCTTTGTTTTCCCCTTCCTCATTCCTCATTCTGCAATGAGGAAACAAGATTCAGTCTCTGTATGATCTGCTGAGAATAGCATTATATAAACACTACACATTGACTATTAATTAGGAAACTATGAAGAAGAGTCACTTTTGAAAAAAAAAAAAATATTGTCTCATAGCAACTAAGTTTCTCCAGCTCCAAATAAAGAATTAAAATATGACAATGTCACATTATTTTCCACAGTAAATTCGAAGTTTAGCTTAATTAAAGCTTATGCTCTATCTGGATTACCAAACAAGTACCTGACAGTTACAAGGATAAATAGTTTCTGTCCATCTATGTAACTGGGATAAGAGTCCTGTGTTGGTATTTCAATAGCCCTGTGTATGAGACACAATTTAGTTCAGATGATTGCTACTAGGATCTGAGCATTGTCACTGCCAGGCCATTAGTGAAGTCTGGATCAGCTCCCCAGTGACTCTAAGCAAGCTATTTTAAAGGACAGCCATTCAGAGACCAGAGCTGAATGCTGTAGAGAGATTCAAGACTGGATGCATCTATAGGAACATTTAAGTCTCTGCAAACCCAAACTCCTTTCAGGGCCTAATGACAGTAAATGCCAAGGAGTTCCTGAGATCACCCTATTTTTTCACCCTTTGCACTTGCCATGTTACAATATTTCACCTGTGAGTATACACAAAGACATATACATGATACACCTGGAGCTGCTGCATATTCTGCAAAATCCTTTAGAAGCAGTGCTCCAATATAGTTATCCAAACATAACGCAGCTCAATGCCTTCAAAATAAAATGGCTCAGTTCAGCTGCGTGAAGACCACTCTCAGGTCCCACTGCTGTAATTTTTACATAGGTATCCATTGAGTTGCAATAGCTGGGCTTTGAAAAGGAAAGAGCCCAGAAGGCTGGCAAAATGTTCTTTGAAAGTCCCCAGAATTGGACTGTCATTGATGTGACACTTCTCCGTGTCCTTCAACAGAATCCTCTTCTTGGTGGTATAAACAGGGATAACTTCAAAGCCAACATGTTTATACCCATTTGCACCAGCAGAGTTGAGTACAGTTCAGTGATCTCTGAGCCTGTTGCACTCCACTCATGCAGTTTGTTTGCTGACACAAGTCATGAATCAGAGGACTTCGCCCACCCCAGCAGCACGTTACCAGCAGTAAGGTGAAAGCAGAGCCCACCGTGAGCCCTCCCAGTGCCCTACACGCACCTGTGGTGCACAGCCATCACCTACACCCAGCCACACTCTACCAGCCTTCAGCGCTACCGTGCCTTGTAGTGATTCACAGGAGATTGACGGCATCTTAGGCTGCTGGTATAGGCTTAGTACAAACCTAAGTGGTCTGCACAGACATATATTAAAAGCCTGGTGCAAGGCAAAACCCACAGTTTTGTAACAGCCAGAAACAGGCCATGGCCCTCCCAAGCCACAGTTTAGCACTTTACCTATCTAGTCATTATCCCAACCACACCACGGAGATAAAATCTTGGTATTCGTCTCCAGATAAACACGTTATTATTCCCATAAAAGAAAATGAGGCAAAGGAATAACCACAATTCTGTTGCCTATGGCATATGAAACACATTTTAAAATCCTCCCAGCTCATCGTAAAGGTTCATCATTGTTTAAAATGATAGAAGATACAGTCTCTGAAACTTTTAACTATTTAATTTGCATCTTTTTAAATCCAAGGCGAAGTTTGGATTGCAAGGTGCAATGAGGAAGGGGAATATTTTTGTTCTGGTAAACACAAGTGTGGCTTGTTTCTAATGAGTAGCAATCAAGAGACACTGCAGGGACTCAGAACATAAAATAAAATAGCGAGAGAATCCAATATGCTGCTATTCCTGGCAGTTCTAAAAATTAATTCAAAACTGCATCCATTACAAGAGTAATGGAAAAGTAGAGCTCCATGTCTGTAAATATTAGGACTGTGGCTGATAGCTTAATTTCCTTCCCTACCTCAATTAAATATGGCAGCTTACAGCTAAATTATACAATGTGGCCACAATTTGTAAACAAAACAATCAATATTACAAATGTTTGTGCCTAATAAATAGATATACTGCTGTATCAGTTAGAATTATGCCTCATGCAATAGCTGCTCACTTCCAAATAGGTATATCTCTTATTAAGCATTTGATTATTAATTTCTCCATTCCCAGTGCAAAATGCTATAACAGAAAGAAGCCTTTTGCTGTAACATCTTTTGCAAATCACACCCAAAATCTTAACAAAGTAGCTCCCAATCTGTTTCAGATCTAATTCTCCCAGACAGTTGTATGTTGTCAGCTCAGCCTGACCCAGATGCTTAAAAGGCATTAATGTTTATGCTTTAAACTGGAAAAAACAATCATTGAGTACGATAATCCGAGAATCAGCCTGTGCCCCATTGCACCTCAGTGGATTTGACTGCCTGATCTTTTCTCATCCTTGTGTAACCCCAGCATTCCTGGTTCATTTAATTCCTTAAGCTTTAATTAAAAAACAGCAATGAAAGCCAGCAAGACAAAGCAGCTAAAAATTCCTTTATAGCTTGCAGAACAGCTAATATCACTTTGAAAAGAGACAGTGAACACCACATTCGCATACAAAGGTGGTCTACTGAAACTTAATCTCTCTTCTGTTGTATCCTGCTGAGGAATACTTTACAGAGCTGGTCTTTTATTAATGTTCTTGCATCAGGGCAAGAGGAAACCATAAAACTTGTATGGGAGTTTGTGCATCACAGTCACTATTTTTTATCTGGTTTCCTCCTCCTATCTTTGAATGGTGAGTCTGGACTCCGCTTAACTTACTCCAGAAGAAGAACAACAAAATATTATGGATTCACATCTTTTAAAACACAAAGGCCCCACCTCAGTAGGGCGCTACAGGGACACTTTGTCATAAACCAGGAGATGCTGGTTTGGTTTGGTGCTGCAAGAGGTGGAAATGGAAGAACCGTGTCGGAACCAAGTTTCAATGGCCAAGGGTTGTCAATGCCAGGAGAGCACAGCTGGCTATCGTCATATGGGTATATCCAGAGCAATGTGGCTTCTGGCCAGGTCACAAAATGCTTTCCCACCACAGGGATAACATGAGAGTCCCCAGGGCCCAGACTGTGTCAAGAGTAAGTTTTCCTGCCACCACATCAGCTTCCCAAAGTGTTGTAGACTTGATGTGCACATAAGCTCTGTTAACACCAGAGATGGCACGTAGGTCATTATTTCTCTGGAGAACATAGGATCAGGCAACAAACACCACCAGAAAACTCGCTGATGCAGACTAAGACAGTGCAATCTGGACAGTCTGGGCTGCTGAGGACTCTGGTGCAACGGGCTCCTTTGACAAGCCACCACATGACTCTGTGTGACCACGAGCTACCGCCAATGCGAGCTGGCCACAGAGCTACAATGCTGAGAGGGAGGTTTTCTGCAGCTCAGGTCTCTCTGCAGCTTATCGTACTCATACTTCCCTGCCTGAACAAAGCCTTCAGTGCCTGGCAGGACCAAAGCACAGCACTGGCTCTTTCAGTAACTATCAGACCGAGGGATTTCACACCCACCACAAAACAACCATGTATTTAGGTGCCAACCATCCTGCCTGACAGAAGGGTGAGTGTCAGCACTTACACAGTATGCTCCAGCTGTTGCACAGCTTTATTTAAAGCTCCAGGAGATGGAGGAGAAACTTTGATCATGTTCTGAGTGGTTTTCATTTTTTCAGCTGAAGCTGTGATCTCTAAAGGTGGGCAATGAGTGCTTTTCCCCATTTCAGGAACCTTTTGATGGTTTTAGATTTTGTCTTTTCACCTAATCAGACAGAAATATTTTTATCATCTATAAATTCGCTTCCCAACTAACTTTAGGCCAAGGGAAAGGTTTTGTTTGAGTATGAACCTTCTTTCCCATATTTTTTGCACATGTACTACAATTAGCTTGCAGTTCAGAACAAAGTCCTAAGTGAAACAAGAAAATTTATATTAATCTTTTCAAGTGTTTTCAAGTAATCCTGAAATGGAAACAAAACAATTAATCAAGTTGCTCAACAAAACCAGACTTTACCACAAAATGTCTATTTTGACAAACTGGCATATTTGGATGAAAATGGGTAATAAAAATAATTCTAACCAAGTTCAGTAATTTTTATAAAACTGTATGTGATATTACCCAGTGTGATTCTGCATTTCCAAAAGAAGCTGTACTTGCTAAACCCTTTTGGAAGCCATAGTGTACTTACCCACTAGGACCAGTAGGACCAATCCTGTCTAATATGTTGTCTAATACGTAGCTTTTGCACAATTGCATTCAAGGCCACTGAAGCCAGAAACTAACACAGGCACAGCCTTCACTGAGCAGTGAATGATATTTTATGTAAAAATAACAGGCAAATAGAGCGGAAGGCCCCAATGTCTTAAATATTCTAATGCAAGCAAAAGTATGGAGGACCCCACCTGGAGTACTGCGTCCATCTCTGGGGTCCCCAGTACAAGAAAGACAAGGACCTGTTCCAGCCAGTCTAGAGAAGGGCCACAGAGATGCTCAGAGGGCTGGAACTGCTCTCCTATGGAGAAAGCCTGAGAGAGTTGTGGTTGTTCAGCCTGGCGAAGAGAAGGGTCCAGGGAGACCTTATTGCAGCCTTTCAATATATGAGAAAGGCTTATAAGAAAGACAGAGAAAGGCTTTTTAGCAAGCCCTGTAGTGACAGAACAAGGGGCAATGGTTTTAAATGGAAAGAGGGTAGGTTTAGATTGGACATAAAGAAGAAATTGTGAGAGTGGTGAGACACTGGAACAGGTTGCCCAGAGAGGCTGTGGATGCCCTGTCCATGGAAGTGTTCAAGGCCAGGTTGGATGGGGCTTTGAGCAACCTGGTCTAGTGGAACGTGTCCCTGTCCACGGTAGGGGAGTGGACTGGATAATCTTTAAATGTCCCTTCCAAGCCAAACCATTCTTTGAGTCTGTGATTCTGACCATTGACCTTCATTCAATGTAAACGTCAGTGTTCCCCAAAAATTGGTGATCATGCCTTAAATTCTCCCTTTTCTGACTGGATTTTAGCTGTAATGTGCTGACATTGAAGTAAAGTATACTTCTGCATTTCATTTTTATATAGTTGACTTCTTCAGTTCAGTAGTTTTACGGCTTTCAATTTGACTTTTTAAATACGAGTTTATAGCGTTTCACCTTTCTCTCAAATGGATAAGCCTGTAAGAACTTTGCTGTTTGATTAAGTTATCATGCATGAAGAACCAGAAAAATTTAAGACAATTGTTCATTTAAATGGCTGTTAATTACATCCTCTTGACATAGTTATTGTACTATAAGCACACTTTGGATAAAACTGCTGTATTATCTAATTGAACTCAAAAATATTTCTGACATTTTAATGAACACACCAATTAATTTTATTTTACAAGACTTTCAAATGAACCACAGAGGATTAGAAAATGACATTCAAGGTCTGCATATAATTAAATTGCATAACACAGAAGGGGAGAAATGTAGTGTCATGTTGAACAAAAAAAAAGGTAGGGATGCATTAGCATTCAAGATGTGTTAGAGTAAATAAAGTCTTTGTAAAACAGAAGCCATTCTTTTTTTAACACCAAAGTTCATGGAAGTCAATGGAATGACACAGAATCATTGTCACCAGCCACAGTTTGTAAGTCTGGGAACTCCAGAGCCGTTATCCTATTCCTTGTCAGAGATCCTATTTATTTTGATTTTGCTTTTATGGAAATTTTGCATAATTATTTGTATAACTCAAGTGGAACTTCACAGACCCAGTGGAGCTATGCTGTAATGAACTAGAAGTGAGAAGACAAATAGTTGTCTGGACTTCAGAACAATCACGGTGCATGTGAGGCTTTCTACATGAGAGATCAACTGGATAGAACAGAAATTGAAGGCATTTAAATCAGTTAAATTAGACTTATAGATTTCACAGTTATCTACCTGTCTGGATGCATTTGACTAAGCCCCTGAAGAAGAGGGCCAGATCACATGTGTTTTCCATGGAAAAAAAATGGTTCATTGTCACGGACCTCTCCCTACAGCAGTAAATTCATGTCAAAGGAAGGAGTAAATGGTCAGAGCAGCCCATTTTCCAATGATCAATAGCTCTGTAAAACAATTGTAAGAATGAGGAAAGTATAAATAAAATAGATATACTCAAGTGTATGTACAAACTTTAGTATGCAATATACTGTGCACACATAAATCTTTGGTCTCTTTAGTCAGCAGTTCTTCAAACTCCTTAAGCTTTCTGCTAAGCCTCCAGTCTCTCTAGGTGCTTTTTGTGCTGCAGACACTAACGCCAAATGCAGCATCCCAGCTGCACTTTGAATAAGGCAGAGACAGAAAAAGTCTTTGCTTTCCTGATCATAGAAGTCATCCTTTGAATTTATTACAGACTGGCATTTGCTTCCTCCATATGAGAATAACTTGGTGTGCTGATATCGAATTTCCTCACTGTATTTGTCTTGCTTTTACCATTATGGGTAGTGACAAAATAAGCATAGTAAAGGGAAAAGGGGGGGGGGGGGGGGGGGGGATGAAATATCAATAGACTTGGAACAACATTCAATTATAAAAGTGGATACAAAATGCTAATAATTCAATGCTCAGTAGCACCCATCTGAATTTCATTATACTCTAAGTAGAATCAGGTATTTGTTAAAGAGGACAAATGTTCTTAAAAGATACGTTGGTTACAATCACCTCATGATAAAAGAGATGAATAAAATTAACCAGTTGGTCTCTGTGTCAAAACAAAGAAGAAAAGGAAAAGGAAAAGAGAAAAAGAAAATTTCAAGGATGAATTTTCAACAGCTGCAAACCACTCTGTAGGGGGTTGCCACTTAGACAAATAAAGCTGCAGGATCTCATTTTTTCTATGTAAATCAATTTACGTCAATGGAATTACTCAATATGTACCACAATGTATGAGCAAGTTTGGACAACAGTACATCCTGGCCTGGCTGATGAGATGTAGATGGAGAGTGTCAACCTCCCCTAAAGGACAGAAACCCAAACAAAATATTAGAAGAAAACATTGTTCCTAGGATAATGTGAAACAGAGAGCGGGCTTTTGCTCTATTTTTTTCTGTCACCACAGATGATATAAAACTGTTTCCAGCAGCTTTTGTTTTGCATATTATAGCAAAAGAAATGAAGGGGGTTAAAGGAAATATTGAAACTTTTTATCTATGGAAAATTTGGTTTGGAAAAATGAAAACTCAAACAGGAAAATATTACTAACTTGAAAAAAACCTCTTTTCACTAAAAGACAGATTTTCCAACTTTAGTCCAATGAAAAATAGAAGTTTTTATTCTTGAAGATATTGTTTCCTTGTTTTGGACAGTGTGTCTTCTCTTCCATCCCCAAAAATACAGAAGAAAGGGGGAAAAGCCATTGCTATAATTTTAGCTAATGTATCTGGATGGTTAGTAATACGTCTCTGATTTTTCAGGTTCTAGGACAGTGTCATACCCCTAGAAAAACATTCAAATTCTCACACTCATCTGTATTAACAAGAATTTAGAAATTAATAGAATTTTTTCCTTGAAGTAGCGGAGAGAATTCAGCATAACCCAGATAAGGTAAAATAAATCAATAGCTGAGTAATCTCAGAGAAACACAACTGATCCAATTTGTCCTGAAATTAGGCATATGCTATCATCTTTGATTTGCCAGATCCTATACAAACATAAAATAAAAACGTCCCTAAAGCAATTTCACATCTTAATTTTGATAATTTTATATCACTGTAACTATTGAGTTTTGTAGCATTAGTCCCAATCTGCTCCCAAAAGTGAAGAACTACATCCTCTATTTTAACAGTTACCTGTATTTACTTTCCTAAGTCATTTGGTCATTTCCTATATGGAGGCAACTGTGCAAATTTAAAGCCTGATCCTTACTCATTGTCAATCAAAATAGCTTCACCAGGGGAGAAAAAATAAAAGCATAAGACTCCTTACTGAGTAAGGCTCTCTCACTAAATGCATCTTAACATCAGACTGCCAAAAGTACTACTTATTGACATCCAAAACAATTCAGAACCTACTTAATATATATCACTGAAGCATGGAAAACTGCATATAACATTCAAGATTCAGTATATCCAATTTTTCACATTGGAAAGCCATAGCTGCAGCCAGAAACAACAGCATTTCCAAAAGTATTTCCTAAAATATGTATTTTCATATTGCTTAAAGGCAGTTCATTAAAAGACTCATTCCTTGTGCATGGTGGAAAGATCAATAGAGATTTTAAAGATATTTGGAATTCACTGTACAGAACAAAGAGGCACTAAAATTAGATAATGTCTTACCTGAATGAGCGTATGTATATTTGACTTTATTTAGCTGTGTTTTGGCATATTTTGCCACTTCATGTGCAATGCAAGGTTGGTTGCCTAAAACTTGAAGTCCCAAATATGTTTGTGTTTATTTCTCATGCATATTTTAGCATCTTCAGTGAAGCCACACTGCATCTCCACAGCAGAACATTTAGTCCATTACCAACGTATCTAGACAATATATATTTACCATATAGAGTGTAAAGTCTATGAAACAGTAATATTTCTTATCCCTTATTATTCATCTACTGCATAAAAGATGTTTATACCTTCTAAGAAAAATCTGTCTGCCATTGTATTAATTACCTTCTAACTCTAATTTGCATCACAAAAGATCTACTAATGTGATCTCTGCTGTCAGTGTCTTTCTCTTTACACCAAAGACCAAAGAGCAATTCCACCCCACAAGTTTGAAGACTGCTGTCTCCATCTTCATCCAGAGAGGAAAACCATGGAAGTGCCCATGCCATTTCACTGCTGCAGACCCCTCCCCAGCTTCTGCGGCTGTTTGGCCTCAGTCCTTTGCAGACCTCCTTTCCCAGGTGCAGACCCTGACGGCTCGCCAAAGCTCCTCTTGCCATGCCCAACCAGAGCGAGAGTAAAGCTAAGTTTTTGAGAGCACTTAAATGAATACAGAGGATCACAACGAAACTCTGGACATGCAGAAAACAGCCAGGAAAAGATTTAAACTGCTTCAGCCCATGTCTGCAAGCAAAGGGACGGGGATGATGGCTGGAAGGGAGCCATGTTTCTGATAACTGCTGATTCAAGAGCACTTCATGTGGTTAACAGTTCACGCCGGGAAGGCTGACTACACTCCTCACAGTAATGAAATCTGAGACTGACAGATTTTTGTCAGGTTCCATAGGGAAACAAGGCCAATTGCAAATTGCCAGAGGCTGCAGAAGTATCCTGGGAAAGTGTCACTAAATCCTTTTTCTATTCTTACCTTCTTCCCCAGGCATCTGCTGTTGGCACCAGTTGGAGGCAGGACACTGCGTTAATTGGATCGCTGATTTGATTGGAGTTAGCTGTTCTTGTGAGATGATCATGTTGTGCCTTGTATCCTGATTAGTGCTTGAACTCATTGGCTGACTTGCTCTAGTTTTGATGGAGGGGTCTCAAGGTAAAGTTTCCAGCCATGTTTCATGGAGAATGAAAATAGGAATTCTGAGGGTAAGTATGGTTATATGATCAAAAGTCAACCAACCTCACACAGGGCACTGGCACGCACCAAGCCAGCTTTTGCACACAGATGTCAGACTTTCAGGAACAGTCAAAGACCCTCAGCTGTCACCAGGATCCTGCTCTCCTTTTTGCCTATGTTAGAGGTCAGAACCGACCGAGTCAAAAATGCCATTTTAGACCTGCGTCCTACCTCCTGCCTGCGGAGCCGGAGGCACCCCTGGCCTGGGCACCTTCCCTCCTTCTGACACGCAGCAGGGGCCATGGCTATGGATGCAAACTGCTTCCCCTGCGGCCAACACGACTAGCAAGAGCAAAAGCGGGAAGTCTGATTCATGCCTCTTCCAGGCACTCTGCCATGGGGCTGTTTCTCATCTTGCATGGCAACAGCCCAAGGTTTTTGGGAAAGCAGGGAGAAGCTCTGGTGGGGAGAGGCAATAGGAGCACCAGAGAGGAGGAGGCATCTATCTTATGCAGAGGCAGTGTAGGAAGGGTTGTCCTGATAAAATGAGTCTGGAGAGATGGGGATTAGTGAGGTCAGGGAATGGACATCACCCATTTTCCTTCAGCACCGACAGACCTTGGACACCCCCGCCCCCTCCACTCACCACTTCCACTCCAGACCTTCCCTCCCAGCATTTCCCCAAGCACCAATGGCCTGTTCCAGCCCCATTCCCCTACTCGGATGTGACAGGGCCAAAGTGATGCCCCCCTCCCCAAAACCTTCCCTCCTCTGCTATGCTGCAAAATTGAATTTCGTCTAAACTGCCAAGCAGCCTTAAACTGCTGCTGCTAACAAGATGCTAACCCATCAGAAAGCAAGCCTGTCTTCTGCTGCTCATAAAGCCAGATATTCAGCAGACAGCAGGAACACAAGCCATGAAAAACTTTTTGACTTATTCAGTCCTCCTGAGTCAATCTTGCAATTGTGAAGGGCTACGTCCATATGAAGCTACCCAACTCCAAATGCAACATAAAATCCAGAGGCAGACTGCTGTGAAACCTTGATAAGGAAATTAAAATTTTCCATAAAAGTAAGGCACCGAATGCACACCACTGAGTACCAAGAGAGACAATGCTTTAACAGCTCTGGCTCTAAGAAAGGTTCAAAATATCCAAAAGACAATTTATGCACTCAGACTGTCCTCAAGAGAGGTTATAAGAGATGCAGTATCATTTGTATGTGGGCAATTTCCCATTCCACACTCCTATCCTGTGAGACAGTAAGGTACTGGAGATTTGCTGCCAACTGAAGATTAGCTGGATGAACCTGAGTCTTGGAAGACAGTGCTCATGCTGGTGAAGAGAGAAGTTTCGTTTAAATAAACGATTGCCAGTAGCTCTCTTTGTGCTAATCCATAAGAGAAAAGAGTTTAGCTTTAATTTCAGGCAACAACAATGATGGATATTAGTACCCACACTGAGCCCATGAATAGATAAATAAAGATACATATAAAGGGCCACAGGTGTGTACCCATCAAACACTCAAATGACCAATACAAAAGAACCAGAAAAAAAAATTAAGAATGCAGTAGACATTGGCATGGGCTGGGAGGATGTCCGATTCTTGTCAGATAATCACAAAAGAGAATTATTTAAGAGCCAAAAATATGGAGGGGGGGCCCGTGATTCAATTGCAAAGGCACTGAAGACAGCAGCTTTTGAATAGAGCCTTTAGTTTGAGTTTAAGAAATCAAAGTTACTGTATTACTAATATGCCTTAAACAGCAGGTGAACTAGCAGTTTCTTCCTCTACATGCACCTGGTGTTCCTCATGAAATAACATTCTGTTTTGACATCCCTGTTACTTGGCACGGGCTGTCTGTCAAGAAGAGGAGCTGACAACAGAGGGATCCTTGTGTGTCTTTCACAGCTGTTGCTGTGTAGACCTTAAAAAAAAAGGCAAGCAATAAATAAGCTTTATCTTCATGCATGTTGGCACCTTTGTTGTGGCACCTACGTGGGCTGTGGTTAGCACCACCATCCAGCTCTGCTCTGATGAGGAGTCTGTCTTTCCAATGTATGAATAACCTAAGCTAGGTGACTCTGAGAAACATCTACATCTGCTCCATGAATATCCTGGGCCTAAAACATAAAAGCTGTCAGGGCTCTATCTTTTGACAGGGGTTGAAGAGGAGGACAGCACCTTAAGCCCTTCATCTCTGTGTATGTGCTTTGCAGAGGATGAAACCCAGAAGCAGTGCATGGAGCAGGGACCACATATCCTAACTGCTTCCCTATACTAAAAGTGTATGTTAGATACTAGGATGCAGAGATGCACAAATTTTTCATCTTCTCCAACAAACTGGTATGTCAAGAGACCTGGGCTTTACAAGAATGGCCTGGTAGTCTCCAGCAAGTGCAATCTGCATGTTTGGACCCTCTCAGGATCAGAAGGTCCCTCAAGTTCAGATGCTCATATTAATACCCGAGCACTTAAAGCACAGCAAAGAGATTGTACCACTGTCTCTGTGAGTCCTGCCCAGCTCTTCAAAAGCAAAACTGTAACTCTGCTCTCAGGAATAACCTCAGGATGCCATGTGAAATGAATTGGCATAGTAGTCTGTTGCAAAAACAATACTTTATTTTTTGTTTTTTTATTTAAAATAAATTTGTGGAAAGTGGTAAGTTTACCTAGGAACCTCTGAGCTGGATGAAACCAGATTCTCTATGAAAAGACTGTTCCATCTGAAGATGTTAATCTTAGCTTTAAACTAAAGGCACATAAAGGTATTTTCAGATACTATCATACCTCTATGTTTTCTAAGCATCTACCTTGACAGGATCAGCATACTCGAAAAAAAAAACCCAAACCCAAACCCAAAAGTCCAACATGTGGATGCAGTTAGTTTCCTTTATAAAAAACCTTTCACAAATGGCTTCAGATGTCTGCTCACTCTGTGACAGCAAGTTAGGCAGAATAACCTACCATTACTGTCTTTATGGAAGTTTTCTTTCCTTCCTTAGTGCTGAAAAATGCTATTATAAAATCAGCAGAAGTTTTAGCGAGGGTATTTTTCAAATAGACCTCTATTTAATTCTATTAATGCATTACAAAAGCATAATCAGAGTGAACCAATATGAATTCTGCACAGAGAATTGCTCACCGTCCTCTGGCACAGAAGTACTTACCATAATAAGAAAATTCAGGAGAATTTTCAATTGGAGACACAAACAAAAAATTGTTGTAGTTACTGGCAATACACTTTTTGAGTTTTATTCTGCAAAAGGCACCTTCCAATTTAACAAATGTACTACTATATGAGAAGTATGTTGTGATGCTTGAACCTAGTCAGCATGTTCTGATCCCTGCAATGGCTGAAGGGCTGTGCAAAATATATGATTCAAAGCCTTGAAGTATGTTATTCATCCCTTTGTTACTCAGTTGGATTCAAGTGCTAAAAAAAAAATCCATCACTCTAAGAAATCATCTTTTTCTCTGGTGAAGTATCTGCCTTGCCTTTGAATGGAGTATTTAATGGAGAAAAAGAGAAGATGCACTAACCTGAACAGTTAGCTGAAAAAGAAGTCTTTTCAAGAAAGAAGGTTTTCTAATTTCTACTCCAGTATTAGGATCAGGAGAGGGGTGGGGAGAGTCACAAGGAGTATTTTTGTGAAAAACTGGAACCTGAGCAGTTTCAAAAGGTCCTTTTTTACTATTTACCCAGATTATAGTGCTTGTTCCTGAAAGTCAATGATTCCCTTTTCAGTTCATCACATCTAAGTTACACTCCAAACAAGTGAGCGTATGGTGATTTGTTCTCCCCTTCTCTTTCTCATCTCTGCAACCACTTTTCTATCCATATTCCTTTAATTGGAAACATTAATTTTCATTTTGATTTGCACAGGATAAGCATTTTGTCTTTAATTGTGATGGGGCACCCCCTGATAAAGCCTGTAGAATGAAAATCCACAATGCCTAAAACAAGGTTCTGCTATCTAAACCACTTTTTAGTCACTCATCACCTAGAAATTTGGAACTGCAGAAGTGTAGGATGTATGATGAAGATAGATCACTGAATTTTTAATGAGCAGGCCTTCAATATTTACTTGGTTAAGAGACAGTGGATACTTTATCTTACCTGTCATAACAAATATGTTCCTCCTGGCAACTCAGTGTCTTGTGTTTAACACTACTTCGACAAATGTACCTCTTCCTCTTTTGTGGCTAATGCAGGCATAATTTTAAAGGCAATAGGTCTGTAGGTTAACTGGTTTTTTCCTCTATTCTTCTTTTAATTTTATAAATTCAGTGATTATCCTAGAGCTAAAGACAACTGCTGCAGTTTAAGTCTAAAATCCCAATTCAAAGTCATGTCAATACTCTCCCTATAAATTCTCAGCTTCATGCACTGCTCAATAGCATAAGTCAATTGAAATAGAAAGGTTAATGCAAAATTCCTGAAGTCAGATAATAAGGACCAGCTTCTCAGCCAGCCTTGCAGCCAAAATTGCACTTGTCACTCTAAGCATGAGGACGAAGTGATACCTCCTTATACAACCCTTTATCAAAAGGGTTCCTCCGTCCCTTTCCCCAGCATCATGTTCCTTGCAGACCCCCAGCAAGGACCTGAGTGGGGTCAAAAAAAAAAAGTCAGGATGGTAAAGGAAAAAGACATCTGTCCTTCTTGCCTTACTGTTCTTCCAGCAAGTTCCCCTTGCCAGTAGTGTGTTTTACGTGACCTGGAGTAGCTTGGTCATATAGATGTGGCTGCAGGAAAGCACAGCAGAAACTAGTGGTTCTCATCTTTCTGAGACATCTCGACAGTGATAGACGGGCATCACATTTCCTGACATTATTTCCCACTATTTTGTGTGGATGTTGCTAACCAAGAGGAGAGTGGATTCATTGAGCAATGTTTCCTTCTTTCACAATCCATCTTGAAATGACAATCCAATTTTCAGGTCAAGAGAAAATTCTTAAGTTATGGAAAAGGCACAGGTGGCAAGAATAATGAATATGGGAGATGGCAGAAGAAAGAATGAATCTAGTATGGGTTTTATAGATGAGATATATAAGATATGACAGGGGGAAAGAACAAGGTGTGGGAGTCATGATGCAGCAATGCAATAGTACTTTTGCTTGTGCACAGCCAGCTGTTTTACTCGCAGATCACACAAAAATGCATAGACATTCACTTTTCCAGTCTTCTGACAGCAGCAATAATATAAAAATATATCTATGAGTATTCCATTTTCCCCCAGTCAAAGTCCAGCCAGATTCACTATTTATCATCATTTATTCCAATAAATAGAAGACACACCCAGGCCAATTATCTTGCTGTCATAGCTTGTAAATGGTGTTTTGGTATCATGGGATTCCTGTTCAGGAGCTTTGTTTTGATTTTGAGGCCTCTAATCTTTATCAGATATTACACACCACTCATCACTGTCAGTATCCAAAGCAACATCAGCATCTGTGGCATTACTAACAGGACTGTCTTCAGCATGTGAATCCTCCTGCAGCTTATCCTCCAGATTCATACTTGCCTGAAAAAAATTAACTCCGGATGACTCTCCGGATGGCATCTGTTCACCACCCTCCACAGAATATAAGGGCAGGGAACAGTTTTATGAGTAATAAAATTAACTAGTTGGACAGCTTAGAAAGGTTTTCATAGCAACAACACTTGAGTGTGGCCCAACAAGACTTTCACCAGAGCTGATAGGAAGAGTGCAATTCTTGCTTATTCATGAAAGAAACAAGCGACAACACTTTCAGAAACACTCCATAATGAACATTCCTACCACATGTCACAGACTTGGTTGCAGGGTGGGAAGTAACCGCCATGCCTGGGAAACTATCACCTTGCAAAGCGGTGTTCTCCCACACAGCTCAAATGCACTGAATATATGGTTCTCCCTGCAAGTCTAATTGCAATGTGCAAGTCCAAGTCTAAAAAAACTTCAGGCACCCTGCTTGAGTAAAATAACAGAAAATGTAAATGACTCCTTGCTCACATTTGATGCAAATGCATGCCAATTTCCACACCACCTTCCTTTGCTTCTGGTCATCTGTTAGGCTTTAGTTCTGTGTCAGAATACAACTGCTGTGCCAAAGCCTGCTAAAGCACAAACAACGTGAGATTAAGGTGACTCATGGCAGAAGATATTATGTGTATAAGAAATAAATATGCTTCTGATTATAAAAAAAAGGGAAGTATTGATAACAATTTTTCATCTTAATAGCTTTATTAAAAGGGATATTAATGGTATGAAAAAAAGGCACAGCTTATTAGTGGAAAGTATGATGTTCTGGTTTACTCACTCTTTTGTGAATTCACTTTATTATAAAAGTTCCTTTTCTCAACCTCTTTACATTTCCCTATGAAGACCAAACAGGAAAAGGGGGATAAAATTAAAAACTACTTTGGAAATATCAAAGTCAGAATACTTTGGGTTTGGTTTTGGTTTTTATAATCCAACAACCTAACAAAAAGGACATTTTGAAATTGAGTGAAAGCTTTGATCCCATTTATAAGCAGGAAAATGAATGAAAAATTCCCTAGGTTTCAAAAATTATAAAAACCTATTTTTAGCTTGAAAAATATTATAAACCTATACTGCTTGGTTCGGACTTAACAGGTATACTGCCTATGGTAGCTTCCCTTGCCCTTTCCTTCTAATACCACCTATGCCAATAGAGGTGGAAATAGAGTCTTTAAAATTTTCCCAACAATTTTACCTGTTTTTCCAGGTAGACTTTTGCTGGTGGTTGACTAAAGCCAGGAGAGCAGTAGTATCAAGACAGTCCTGTAAACTTCCCTTGACATCTCATTTCTATCTCTTTTTATAGTTATCTCACTCATGAAGATTCCTCTACAGCTCAAGCATCTGTCAGAATCTGGAAATATATTTATTACAATAGATATTCTTGAATATTGGTCACTTCTGCCACCTCTTTTCTCACTACAATAAATACCAATGGCCAGCTAAAGTCTCCAGGATGACAAATAAGTTTTAAAGTATCATCTTAAATTGACAGAGTCTTCTTTTGTTATAGGACATAAGCAACTGCAAAAGTTGCTATGAAATATATAGAAGAGAAACAGTACAACATAGACCCCTTGGGCTTTTATTTCTGTACCACTTTTCCTCTTGATAGTGCATTGTGATTGCTTATTTTGATCCTATTATCACATCTAGAGCAGGCCTGAATGCAAATAAGTGGCAATTTCATGTGACTGAAAACATACAGTGACTCAAAACACCATTGAGCAAAACGGCGCCTGAGATGTCTGCTGTAATCCGAACAGATTGGAGGATGATATTGGAGCTGTACAAATCCCTATAATGGATTCCTTTTGCTAGCAATTAGCACAGTGTGGCATTGAGTCCAGCTGTGTGAGTCTGCTTTGTTGCATGGCTCATACAACCATCCTGATCTCAGAAGTGTTGTCCTTGCTGTCGCACATGCCATTCTACAGGGACCGGCTCACGTTTTCTTACAGCACAAAGCAGAAGGCACTGAAAAAATTGACAAGGTGACAGGTTTAAAAAAAAAAATCAAAAGGCAGCAATTTCCCACAGGTAGGAACTCACAACCACAGGAGATTTTGGTGGGCAAAAATTTAGTTAACTTCATAAAAAGTTTAGATAAGGTCACGGACAAAAAAAACTTTGTGTGTAACACCTAGATAAGAAGCCACTGCTTGCAGGAAGGCAACAAGGTTTGCCAAGGGAAGGAAAACTGTGCAAAGCTGGCTCTGGCCACAGACAGAAAGCAGCCAGGATGTTTTGCTTCCTCCCTCACCTGTCCCCTTTTAATTTAATTCTTCTAAACACTCTGGGCTGCAAGGACACGGAGGAGCTCAATGTAACCGGTGTTGAGGCCATAAGTCTCCCAGGATAGAAACAGTCTTCTGCTCATGTCTGTTTGGCCAAGGAGGATCCCTTCATCCTCCCTGCAAGAGGAAAGATCTCAAGGCACACAGCTGCAATTAATATTTCAGTTACACCACGCTGTACATTTTCATATTAGAAATATGAACTATGGAAGCGATTTTTAGTGCCATTATTTATTAGACAAGTTCTCTGGATTTTTATCATCCATAACTCATGCCTTTGAATGGATTTGCTGCTGATTCCCCTAAGTCATGTACAGAAGGTCTTGAAGTGCAGTATTTCTAAAATACCATTTTTTAAATTTCACATTTACATGCATTCCATCTGCACGACGAGAACATTAAATATCATAAATGTAGAGTTAATGTCTCATTTTTAAAAATTATGTAGTTTTGTAATTACATTAAATGAGGGGATACTGACTTTTAGAAACTAAATTCCTAGTCTCTTTCTATTGCCAAAGCAGTCAGGAATATCTTTAAATAAGTTTATGCTATAGGGACCCTTTAATGATCCATCTGCTGAAACGAGAAGGAAGAGGAAAAAGTAGTAGAATCATAAGAAATGAAACTTCAACTCACCATACATTAATAAAAAGCTCAGCTATTGATAATCAGCAAGACTTTAATGGAGGTTTTGGAAGTTTTATCCATTTACACTTAAGAACAGGCTTCTAGTAGTTCTCTCCAACACAAAAGAGAATTTAATAAATAAACTAAAAATTTCTTACACGAGTCTATCCTTCACAACTCTTGGCTTGAAAACTGTTATAAGAATCTCAGAAAGTAGTTTTATTTCTATGTGAATTATTTCGTTTTTCAATATTTACCTAATCATATTCATTTTCACAAACACTAAGACTGCATGGATACCTGTATTTGACTGATTTTACTTAGTTTCATTTTTTTATGTTGGTAAATGTATCTACAGAGTTTACAGTAAACCACCAATTGTAAACTGCTCATGTCTCAAAGTCTTCAGGAAGAGTCTGGGAACAGTGCAGGTATATATGATTTAGCTAAAATCTGGTTATTGGGGTTAGCGCCAGAGTAATTGGTGGAAGTCTGTAGATGACCTTACAGTCATTTAGAGGCTCGCACATATAGTCCACTTTAATGTTGCGGCATAACTCTTATGCAGAGTTTATTCTCCAGATTAAATATACTTCTAGATGGTAACTATAGGGACTTTGTTCCTTTTTATTCCACAGAGTAACGCTTCGTCACAATGCAAGTGATATCTTAAATTTATGGGAAGATTTACAAAGCAATAGATTTTCCCCTGATTGCTTTTTGACTGAAATATATTCCCAGACCAAAAAGGGTTCATGCCCTTTAGCAGTGCTGCCACGTGTGGCAGTACACTCCCCCCCGCAACCCCCATCCCGCCAGCAGGAAACGAAACTTCTCCAGGCAGGGAGAAGGGGGAGGAAACCCTGGAGGCCGCAGGTTGAAATTTGAACTGGCCAATAGGAATTAACTGACCACAGGTCAGATTCGGCAGGGGTATAAACGGGGTCCCACCGGAGGACATGTTGGCAGTCCTCCTTGGAGCAGCGGGTCTGCAGTCGGGGACTCCCCCTCGGGTCAGGGCACCGCCTGAGGTAACTCCTCGAGGGAGAGAGCCCTCAGCATTTAGGTGAGTGATACGTGCATTCTGGAGCCATCACTTTAAATCTTAAGAATTCTTAAGTCGGCCGTGTAGTATTAATTCTCTTTACATCATTGAGGCTGTGGTTTTATAAAATGTTACTGGACTTCTAACTAACTTTTGCTGAAGAATAAATCTGAGTTTTAACACCTATTGGATTTGGTTAGTCGTGCATCCATAACACCATGACAAAACAACTTCTTTGACTAAAACAAAAATAGAGATAAGCAGTTTTGATCACAAAGCAATGTTTGGTCATGCCTTAGGTTGTCTTACAATGTCCTGTTTTGATTTTGAGACTGAGTCTTTTCATATTTAGAAGAATGCACGTTACAACTCATCAAAGATGGAGAAGATGGAAGGATACTGCAGAAGGTTAATGGCCACTACCAGCTGTCAAGCAGCCTTATTTAATTAGGAGTAGTACGTTTCTTACATACTTGTGTACATATTTGTGCCTGGGTGTGTGTGTATATGGGCCACAGTGTCAGCTAGCATACATGGACATTTCACCTGAGCTGTATTTATTGTATTTACCCGCTATGGACATTATATCCCTGGAAATTCACTGCTCTACCAAAGGATTCTCACATTGTAGTCAGTCTGTAGGTAGATCCCTAAAATGACCAACAAAAGCAGTAACAGCCTAATCCAAATACTACCAATACATTGAGCAAAATTATGGAGTTAACGCTAAAAGTATTTGAACTGCATTAGTAAAAGGCCTGGATTTTGTATGCCAGAACTAAGGAAAGTCCAGTATTTAATGCGCTGTGGGTAAGAACCAGGCTACAATCACTGAACTGTATATCAAAACCCAATACAAGCTGGGAGGGGTTTGTTGCGTGTACCTCCCTTTTCCCCTTGTCCACGCCACCAGCCTCCCTTTTCCAACTCCTCCTTTTCCCCTTTTCTATTTCTTAGTGCCGCTGCACAACTTTAACGGTAATGTTACATACATACATAGCAAAAGATAGAAAATATCCAAATTGGAAGATGTTGTTGTGAAAATAATGCTTTTCAGATAAAAGCAGTTAAGGTAACATCACTTGGTACCACAGTCAGATGTAAGAAGCCCAATTAGAATGCACAAGAAAGTTCCTTTTACTGCAGAGCAAAAGATGTAGAGCACAGGAACAAAAAAGGACTGGGCTTTTTTAGTAAACAAAAGCAGTTTCATTTTTTTAATGAAGACATTCTCATTTAAGCTTTACAACCTCAAAAAATTTTTGCATGTTGCACAAAATGGTGCACACTGAAAGTATCATTTTGCCAGGACCATACCTGCAATGTGCTGTGCCATAAAGATTGCTTTTAAAAGAGTAAAGAAAGTTTAAAAAAAAAGGGAGGGGAAATGACAGTTTTAGAGCCAATTTTCTAAGATGTTTAGAGTCTGCAGATCTCACTGAAGTCAGAAGCAGCAGCAGGTACCTACCACCTGAGGACAGGCAGGAACGGTGTCAAAGCCCCCCAAACCCAAAGGGGGCCTTTCCGCCGACTTCAATGTCCCTATATCTGGCAGGCTCTTTGAGTGCAAATGGTTGATGATCTGTCATTGAAACAAAGGTTTGCCCCATTTTGAGATGCACTAAATATACAGTGTCAGCAGTACACTGTAATCTTTCCAAATGGCCCCAAAACTCAAAGGCCGGTGCAGACAAAGGAAGGTGTCTTTTCTTCTCCCTTCTCTCAAGTTTTGCTATTAGAGACTATTGCAAAAGCAGTGCTCCAAGCTAGTTTGTTTGCATCTGTCTTCCATTTTTGACCCGGCTTCCCCAAATGTGAGGCACACACTTTTAGTATAGCACTGAAGCTGATACAAGAAAGGCATTAAATTATTCATTTGGTTCAGGTTTTCTGATGAGTAGACAGCATGCTCAGGACCTGGCAGGATTAGACCTGTATTTCCCCCTAGAGCTACAGGGTGTTTTACATATAGTTTCCAGCCACTGAATAATAAAATAGGTCGGTTTAATCCTTTTGCTTAGTTTGCAATACATAATCACCCTAGCTTCCTCTCAAGATCTGATCCAGACTGACAGCCAGTCAGCATATAATTATTATTCAGATTATGTTATACTATTAATTTACCACTTTGGGTTTTGGGATTGGTTTGTTTCTAAGTTAGGTCATTTCTTTTGAGAAAAGAGCCTTCTTTTCCGCTCTACTTTCCTTCACCTGTGCAAAACTCCTTTTGCAACACTATCCTAGTCTTTTTAAAAGATTTGTTGATTTAAGGTCATAAGGAGCACAAGTCATAAAACTTCCCTGAATTAATTCTTTTTGTCAAATACCATAGCTGTACACTTGAGTGTCTAGAAAAAAAAAATCCAGCCTTGGTATAAATATTTCCTCTGATGTCGAGTCTACCACTATCAGTAAGCTTTTCCAGTCGTTGTTTACCCTGCCTATTTAAAAATAAAAAAAAGGAGTGGGGGAGGGAAGACCCCAAAAAGCAGAAACCATATACATCTATGTTGTACATTTGTTTAGCCTCAACTTTAGGACATCAGATCTTGTTATAGTCACCTGTGAAACAAAATTTATCTTTAAAATTGCTCTTTCCTGTTACAGACTATGGCTTCTCAAGAGAGAAGTGGCTCTTGGTTTTATTTCTGATTTACAACAATAAAATTTTGCATGCTACATATTATTACAGTATCTCTTTTCTAAGGCTTTCATCAATGTTATGGCTCTTCTTTCAACTCACTCCCATTTTGCTGTAGCACCTTAAAATGCCAACACTAGGGCTGCACATCAAGATTAGACACTGATGTACTGCCACTTCCTCACCTTTCTCTAAGTTTTCCCCCCCCAGTGCTCAGACCCTTCACAAAGTCACTGCTTCCCAGAACAGGTGTCACCTACATTTCTTATTACTAAATGCAAGACCTTTCCTTTGCATGTGTTAAAATGCATATTGTTTGCAGTTGCTTAGCCAACTAAAAAATTAAGGTTAAATTTTTATCAGCTATCAGTCAACTTAAGGACATAATGCCCTTTTCCTCCTTACTCTTTGCGTTATGTGCCTTTTTTTTTTCCCTCTGCCTATCCAGTCATCTTTTCCAAGTAATTGATAAAGGTCAATTGCTGTCATGGGGTGAACCTTCCCTGAAAGCACCACTCAGATACCTGAGACCTTGGCTGCATTTGCTCAGCTCAAATTCATTAGCTGATTCTGGCATATGCAGGGAAACAAAAGCACAGATAATTTTTATGGGGGAAGCCTACCCAAAAGCTCTGGATTGTGTCTGCCTTGCTCTAATGATTCAGGTAGGCATCAGCAATTTTACACCCTTCTAACACATATTGGGAAGGAGGCTAGAGGGTGGTAGTGACCCAAATAACAGCAGCTAATTGGCTTTCGGTAGGGAGGAAATCAAAAGCTTGGCCTACGTTTATGTGGTTAATAGGGCCTTTGCCTGCTTGTGCCAACCAGCCAAGTTATAAAGCATTAAACAGGGAGGACAATAAGCCCCTTGTGGGATTATCTATACACAGCCATCCAATATCATGAGGGAGTCCAGGCCCATGGTGAGACCATTAGATGCCAGGTGTGGGCTGCATCCCAGGACTAGACACGTTGAGCAGCGAGATGTGCGTGTCCTGGTCCCCTGGGTCCGTGGTGCTGGTCCCAAATGGGGCAAGGGGCAGGGCCAGGACTGGGGAGTGTGAAATCTGTGAGTGTCAAAGAATAAAAATCATACAGCAGAAACCTTATCATAGAAATCACAATCCACCTGCTATACCTATCCCACTTAGTAAATTATAAATGTAATGTCCCTGAGTGGCATGGTTCTGTTCTCGGGGCTATCTCATGCCTAAGTTCCCTTGAAACACTAACAGAGAGCACAACACGATCCACTTCATGCCCTGCTCAAATATGGCCATTCCCCAATAAACCTGCTTTGGTTTGCTGGAGGGTGTGTTGTGGGTGTTTTGCTTGCTTTTTGTTGCATGCAGCTTCTTTTTTCCAACTGAGACTGAATGAGTGAAAAATGAGAAAAAAAATAATCCCATAAATATTTTTTAAGTGATCTGAAGTAGAAAGAGCTAAGTTAAAGTATCTTTTAGGATTTTCAACTTTACTCAACTATGAATAACATGCACAATGCAAAGAAATTACCCAAGTGTAAAAGACATTTATCTGAACAAGTAAATTACAATGGCACTGAGAGCAAATCTGCCTGTGACTTCAATTGCCGAAATGCTTTCTTGCTTTTTCACAGTTCTGGCATGAAAGCTGGAAAGCCAGAGTCAGGTACTAACTCAGTTCAGCACATCTTCTCCAGAAGCTTTTGTGGCAGCTATATGCAGGAAGAGAGACTGGGTTATTGACGGCCCAGAAAAGAAAAAAGAATAATATATCTAAAGGAGCCATTTGCATCCTCTCTTTTCTGTTGATAGGGATGATCTCTCTGTTGGCATTCATATGTGTCTTCCAGTGCAAATTAATGACTTCACTGATTTCAGTGAGATAATTGAAATGTTTAGAGGTAAAAATGTGCCTAGAGGTGCGACAGAGGGGCCTTCAGATTTTAGTGAAATATTTTGTACTACAAAAGCCACCTACACTTACTAACTGTAACAAGGTTGTAATTTAACCATGTCCTTTGTCCTTGTTTTCCGGTGTAAAGACAAAAAATTAGGTGCGATATCAAATACAGAGATGTGCTACCTTTGTTTTAGATAAATGACTGTGCTTTGGTGGTGTGACCTTGCTTCCCTATATTACTCCAAGAGGAACATTTAGGAGTACGGCAAATCGAGTGCTGAGTTATCCAAGGTGTTACCTGCAGCAATTACCAAGACTTTAAGGGCAAGTGCTACATAATTCTTAGAGCTGAAAAAGGTGTTTCCATGAGATAAAATGGCATGGTTCGAAATATCAGAGCTTATCATGCAACTGGGTGTTAAAACTGCTGGAATTGTTTTTAATGCCTCTCCTGGTTTCAGCTGGGATAGAGTTAATTGTCTTCCTGGTAGCTGGTACAGTGCTATGTTTTTGAGTTAGGTATGAGAAGAATGTTGATAACACTGATGTTTTCAGTTGTTGCTAAGTACTGTTTAGTCTAAAGTCAAGGATTTTTCAGCTTCTCATGCCCAGCCAGCGAGAAAGCTGGAGGGGCACAAGAAGTTGGCACAGGGCACAGCCAGGGCACCTGATCCAAACTGGCCAACAGGGTATTCCATACCGTGTGACGTCACATCTAGTGTATAAACTGGGGGGAGTGGGGGTGGTGGGATCGCCGTTCAGGGACTAACTGGGTGTCGATCACTGGGTGGTGGGCAATTGCACTGTGCATCATTTGTATATTCCAATCCTTTTATTATTACTGTTGTCATTTTATTACTGTTATCATTATTAGTTTCTTCTTTTCTGTTCTATTAAACCATTCTTATCTCAACCCACAAGTTTTACTTCTTTTACTGATTTTCTCCCCCATCCCACTGGGGGGGGGGCTGGGGAGGAGTGAGTGAGCGGCTGCGTGGTGCTTAGTTGCTGGCTGGGGTTAAACCACGACAATGCCTTACATTAACAGTACCTGGAGACTGCAATCCAGCATTTATTGATTTAAAGTAGTGCTGTGTGGGACTAGAGAGCCTTCTAATCCTTATTTTGCCAATAACCCACTCCAGGTCCTTACACCAGCCACTTGACCTTTGTGTTTCTATTTCTTCTCAAGCATTTGGTGGAGTCATCAACTTAAAATTCATTAAGGTGAGTACTACTCATCTCTGATGTTTGTGAAGTATCTTGCACACAGTGGCCTTAGTGTCTAGGGCCTGCAATTGCTGCCGCTATATAAATAAAGGCACAATGAGTACCAAGTAGTAGTTTCTCTCCATACTAGGGCTGTTGGTTGTTTTGTTGGGTTTTTTTTCCCAGAGAAACTGTAGAGAGAGCTGCTGCAGATAGAGCAGGGTCACTCTGGTCATCAGAAATCCCAATTTGAAGTAGAATATTCATTTTAGAGATAATTCAACCTGCTGGCACAGTCAATTACAGTGAGTGGATGGCATTTTAAAAACATTTCTTTCCTTTGAATTGAAATAACTTTTTAAGGTATGAAAGCCATGTGAATAGTTGCCACCTGGATGCAGCCAACATCCTGGAGAATACATTGAGCCACGGGTGTATGCATATAGAATATATTTGTTCTTTTTAGTCAGTCATCCTAATTTTTTTCATTTCCCATTTGACCTGTCTTGACTGGCAGCTAAAAATTTCAATTTAAACAACTGGTTGAGATTCATTTGCTAGATCTTATAAGCAGAAATAGTGTTCTGATTAGCAATGAAGCACTCACCCTCCAAAGAATAAAGAGAAATCAGTTTTGAAGAAGTGTATGAATATGTATACAATACCAAAGCTGTTATACAAGAACCAGATTATTGATTTAAATTACCTTTGGTTATTTACTACACTTTTTAAAAGTTCTGCCGTTTACAAGAGGAGGCAAACCTGCACAAAGTGCAGATGTCAGGCAGGTAGCAGACATTATCCATGCTTGGCAATGCACTTTATTCCTGGTTTACAACCTTGATGTTATACTGTTCATTCTCCCCTTCACCCATCATTCTGGTTATGTGTAATACTGGCATTTCTATGATGGAGATTTCACCAGCGCATCTTGGGTTTAATACCATGGAGTACACAAAATAAGTGAGTGAGCAGGAAAGAGCAACCCCAGACTTCAGGGGTTCCCTGCTTTGTTAGAAACATATACCATTTGACCACTAATAAGTGATTTTGTTTTGAGCTGGAGATCTGATTTTTAGTCATCTGTGATCTTTTAATTTACCAGGCATCAAAAAATAATTAAAAAAAAAAACCACTTTAAAAAGAGGTAGATGAACTCAGGATAGAAATCAAACCCAAAGCCAGGGCAGGCTGTAATCCAGTCATTTCTAGCTGAAACATTTCTCCTTCCCTTCCCCCGCAATGGCCTGTTGTTACAAATGTGATATTCATGGCCTTACATTTCTTGCAAGTTGCTGCGATGGAAATAATTTCTCTAGCACCAGACACTTCTCTGCCTGCCCGAGAGCCTCAACCCCAGCACATTCTTTTCTTGGGAATTTCCCACCTTGGTTTTGCCATTAGGTACCTGAAACAGCTGAAATGAGTAATGTGGTTGAACAACGTAAATTATGAAAAGGTAAATGGAACTGAAGCCAAATGCAGCATTTTCATTACATTTAGACTATCAAAAAATAAATTTTGGTTTGGAAAAATTGTTGTTCATGTTGAATTCATACATTACGTGAATGTATATATTCATATAAAAATGTTGCAGTGGTATTATATCTAAATAGTAGCACTGAATACATTTTCCCATCTGAATTTAATTTTGTCCAACTAAATAACGTTTATTAACATAGACATTAAAAGGATCTAACTGAAACAGCTGACAAATGCAATCTTGTAAGATTAAAACTGATATTGACTAAATGTTATGAAAACTGGTTGCATTCCTGTTAGAACTGGCAAACCTCCAACTGATTTCCAAAGTGAGGTGACCACGCATTGACCTATATGAATAACAGTCCCAACTTGAGCTGTACCAAGAACGTTTGCATTACTCAAATTCACAATACCTCATTCAGCAGTTTTCATGCCCTTTCTTGTTTCTCAGCTATAAGCATTCATGCAAACAGCCTGTTTGCAACAACTCCTTGGCCACAGCTTTTTATACAAATATCTGTATCAGCATGCAAACACGACTATACCTGCACAGACAGTGGTTCGATACTCGTTATTTGCTATTCACTGTTTGCCATTTGTTATTTTAATTATCTATGGCTATAATCATTTCAGCTGGCTGATCAAGGAGTAGTCAAGTCACCGAGGAGAAGATTGCACATTCTGAATAACAAACAGTTCAGGAAGCCAGAGGCTGATGTGATCATTGTGGTGAACACTGCAAATAAACTCATCTATAAAAAACACAAAAGCAACATCCAAAATGTGTGAGCGCTAGGCAAAAAATAGATTTGACTAACTAGCACACAACAGTTAATACATCTAATGGTTACTCTGGGCCTAATTTGTCAAAAGAAGCTTCAGTACTTTTTCTTTCTTTTTCTGATTGTGAAATATTCAGACAAAAGATTGACAAGCATTTTAAATGTTGCCAGAGCCAGCTTTCCAGTTATCAGCACCACAGAAACATCTTTGATTTAACTACTTTTCCTCCCTCCCAGTTTCTTACAGCTTTGAATATCTAAATTCTCTGTACATAAAGCAAAGGATTTTTTCTGTGGGTTTTTTTTGGTTGGTTGGTTGGTTTTGGTTTGGTTTGGGTTTTTGCACTGGTTTAGTTGTTCTTCAAAAAAACCCAAAGAAACAAAACCCCATCATTTTTCACAGCACTGCTGGACCGTTGTTCCCTGGGAAATACAGAGCTAGACTAATGGGTCTAACATAGCACCTATTTTTAGTTCAGCCGTAGAAATCCAAATGACCTGAATGATTAAATCATGAAACAGGTGTCCTAAAACAAGTTGTGACATTGTGTAAAAAAACCAGCATTGTCGCAGTCAAACCAGCCAGAGCAGGTCATTTTGTCTGATCTAGAAATCCAGCTTTGCCCTCCCTTTCTTCTGCAGCTTTGAGTACCACCAGCAGCAAATGGATGGAGTAGAGCTGCCTGAACTTCATCCTTTACCATACTTACAGTAATTGGCTTACCCATAGCTAGAAGTGCAACATTAAGTACTGTCAGACAATTGCTTGCAATTGATTCTGTCGGTTTCTCATTGTTATTAAATCAGATTTTTTTTTTTCTTTTGGGAGATTAAGTTTGAAGCCTTTTTGGTGTCAACACACATGCATTACCATGCAAATATCATAAGTTAGACCTACTTCTTTGAGAAACTGAAAGCTAGGGACTCACAGGTGTTTGTGTATGTAATTACAGGAAAACGTGAATTTATTCAAACTTAATGTGTTACAGGTAAAACCAAAAGTATATAGTCAGCTAGATGATTTGCCTGATAAATGCATTTGTCTTCTTAATGAGCCTCTTTTCCTGAGGTAGTCTGAACAACTTGTGTCTGAGCACTTCATCAGTAACCTTGAAAACTAAAAGTCAATATTTGGGAAAAAATCCTTGCACCGAGATGCAGGAAAACGTAAAGCTGAAAATCTCAGTAGGGACACCTGCTAGCTGATGACTAGGCATGTTTGACATGTTGTTATTTAAACAGGATTAAGCATACAGAGCAAATGATGGGGGTGTGTTTAAAAGTTCCCTTAAGCAGGAAAATTCCTCAGTATTTTCACATACATTTGATCATCCCAGTGCCTCGGCTGACTGCTGCAGATCAGCTCCTGCAGCCCAAATACACTTTAACAAGACAACTCGGGGACAAGGGTACAGACTTGAGTTTCATGTCACTTGGCAAAGCAAGCGCAAATTGCATTCGCAGGACCATCTGCTGAGATAGTAATTCTGCTCCATCAAAGAAAGAGCACATGGGTGAAAGCACTGTCAATACATTGTGCCTTTTAAATAACTAACTTTATGCATACACAGATCATGTTGTGATATTTTTCATTTAGCATGATGTTTCTCCGAGGGCAGTGAAGTACGATAGAGCTTGCAGCCGTATGGAGTTTAGGGTTGTTTGCCCCATTAATCAGCAGGCAGTGCAAAGTGTATGTGCTAATAAAGCCTTCACATTGCACAGGCAAGTGTAACATTCCTGTATCTTACCTGTATAAGCAGTAAACTGTCCCGATGGATGGGAAAAAAACCCAAAACAGATCTGGGAAGGAAGGAGGCTGGGGCTGTAACTTGGCTGGACAGTGATGTGCTGCATGACCTCCCGAGGTTCTGCCACCCAAGAAATTTTCCAGCTGAACAACCTTCCCTTGAAAAACAGCAATTCAACAGAAGTACAGCATTTTCAGCATTTTGTAGGAGTGTGTCGAGTATATCAAGACATTTGACAGGATGAGGCAGAGATGGTTTTATCTGTGAATCTTCTATTTCACCCATGAAGGAAAGGCTTTCAACTCAGGGCTGAGAAGAAGGAACTGCAGTTCCTGCATATCTGCAGGTCCACATTCAGGGCTGCAACATTTGTAGGATCATCTCTAGCTATTTACTTGTAGGTTGCCAGGGAAGCAGTACTGCAAAATCTGGGATCTGTTGTCCTTCTGGCATTTTAGACCAAATTCTACAATGGGGTCTGATTGCCCTCCTGCCTTCACAGGGTGCTTGTTATAAGATTAGAGTTTGTGAAATGCTATACTGGAAGCATGTCTCATGCCCTGCCTGTAAAGCCGAGTGTCTGAGTCACAAGGGCTCCAGCTGTGCATGAATCAGTGATACTGTGATGTGAGAACAACAAAAAAGGTCTAGCATACCTTCCGTACTCATAGAACTGCATATTGCGGGCAATTCCAGGTGGAAGCACCTGAGACCCCAGGGAAAACAAGGAAGTGCCAGCAGATAAATCCTTTTCATTTAAGGGTAGTGAGCTAAATGTTCATACTTGAAAAGAACAGTGAAAGGTAGTAATGATTTTTGGTTTGGGTTTTTGTTTTTTTTAATTGTGGAATTTATAACACTACCACTCAAATAGCAAAATCCATAATCAAATACTTGACAGACATTACTCATCATTGGCATATTAGAGAAAAAATTAATACCATGGACAGATTGGTGCTGTTATTATAGGTGTTTTTCTTTAAATAAATTTTAATTAGTGCTTTTAATATGTTCACAGCCTAGACACTGGTAGAGATTTTACTGTTCCCCTTCATTCTCCCTTGCTGATATTTGACAGCTTTTGTTTATCAGCTAGTAGTATTATTACCAGCCCTAACATGCTCCAGTATTCTCAGTGATCTGTGAGCACTGAAAAAATAAACCTTGAGAATGACAATGCTGGCAGCTTAGTGGAACAAAGACGACGACAAGCTATGCTTTAAAATGTCAATCAATATTAACTTACATCATGCTTTAGAAACAGGATAGATTTGACAAATGGTATCAAAACCCTACCTTCAATTCACTTTTGTAAAGGAATGTTTCTCCTATATTCTATTTATGTTTCTAGAGGTTATTGAGGTTATTTAATAACATTTTCATGTCATCAGAGAATTTGTTATTACAACTATTTCATTTTTTTGTGCTCAGAGAAGGAAAACTTTAATCAGTGAAAAAAATACAAAGATATAAAAAAGATATTCCAAATAGCTCAGTAACCTATAAGTGACCAGGAGACATTAACATATTGTTTGCTGTCATCATAAGATAGCTTCCTACTGTCAGATGAGATTCACTTTATTATTTAGGCAAAACTCTTTTTCATAAAGATAGCAACATGGAAACTAATGCATGACTGATTCTTCACTAAATCTGAACATAATTATTTTATCACGGTAGCACCAACAGTATAGGGTCAACACAGACGAGGGCAGAGCCCTCCTCCAAAAATCTGAAATACGGTTTCTCCATTCTTCACAAATAGCTGGACAGATCAACTTCTATACCCAGAAAAAGCCTTTCTGAAAAGACCACTGGAAATATTTTTAAGTGAAATGATCTCTGAACAAAGTTTACAAAGCACAAAGAAAAGCTATATGTGAACACTGGGGACAAAAAAGTGAAAATACACATGATTTTTGTACATACAAAGAAGTATGTATTAGTTGCAGAATGAGATGCAGGGAAACACTGAATAAGGGCTACAAAATCATCTCCTGATACCAGGGAGGACCACTTGCACCTCTGCTGTATTCCTCTTGGATATATATACTTGGTCTTAAAAACATCCAGTGACACAGATTATATAACCTCTTCAGACAATCTATTCCAACACCTATTTCAAACTATTAGAAATCTTATGATAAGCCTAATTTATCCTTATGATTAGCATAAATTTCCCTTGCTGCTATCCAAGCCAATTAACTTTTTGCCCTGGCATGGAGAAGAAACTACTCAACAGCAGTAGACATGCTGGAAGATTGGACTATCATGTCTCCCTTACGTCTTTTCCCCTCAAAAGTTAACCAACACAATTAACTCAATCTTTCCTTGTAGGTCATAATTTCTAAATCTGTAGTCTTGTTCCCTGCCTCTGAACTCCCTCTGATTAGCTCTCATCTTTCTTGAAGTGTGGTACTCAACAACTGCCACTAAATGGAGCAAAGTCTTATTCCACTTATCTTATGAACAATTCTCCTATTTCAACATCTACATATAAAGTTTGCCTTTTTTAAAAAAGCACGGTGCACTGCAATTCCCAGCTTCTTTTCTGAAGAACTGTTGCTAGTTAGCTAGTTTACTCCTAGCAAAGGATAGGCCTTTTCAGTGTCCTTACTGAACATCCTCAGAGACTGGCTTGGCTGGAAATTTATTCCCATTAAGACAGAACAAAATTTCATGAGGAAAGTCAAGTGTGCTGATTTTAAGAAGAACATTTCATTGATTCTTTGTCTGCAATAATCATTTCAGTTATGCAGAAAACGATCTATGACACGCTGTACAACACTGTCTATAAACAGAGCAAATACACGTACTTCATTAGTGGACTTGCATAAAAATTCATAGTGTTTGATAATATTGATCTAACATACCTACTGAGCCTATTATACAGATCAAGTTGAATTCTTCATTGCCATGCACGGTATGTAGTCATCTACATCAATGGAAAAAAAACCCCAACAGAATACTATCAAATTGAAATGGCCCATAAATCATATTGAACCAATAGAGCAGATTTCACAAGGCAGACATCAAAGAAAAATCAGTCCTGGACTGTTCTGCACTTCAAATCCAAAGAGTCAATCTTGACTTTTAACAATTACCAAAGGTAGATGCTGAAACATAAAAATATGAAGTAGCAATGTTAATCCAGCTACCAGAGCAAAGGCATAAGAAATGCTACAGCAAAAAACTGGGATTACAGATACTCAGTCAACCTTGAGCTAGCTAAATGCAAGCTGGCTTCCAGAAAAACAAGAGTAGCATATTCAGACAGTGCTGCTCACAAGTCCTACACTCACTGAGGTTTTTTTCCTAAGGTCAGGCCCAGATCTGACCTTTAAAAATGGGCAGATTTAGGACCAGGTCTTGCTGAGAAGAGGGCCGCTGTGTGCAGGAGCAGTGCAGTATGGGCCACAGGCACTGGGGCAAGGTGGGTGGATGGGAATTGGAAATGGCAGTGAACTTGTACAAATCACAGTGGTCAGAAATTGGCCGGCCTTGGGGCCTTTGCACATTTTGTGAACTTCTCCAGCAAAAACTGACCAAATTTTCTCCTTTTGACCACAGCGCACAACATCAGCACAAGCTGCGGTTACCCACTGCTCAGCACAGGGACATCTGCACGGGCTCAGCTTGCTCCTTGGCTGGGAACGGCTTTTGCATCATGCAGACAGACTCCAAGTGTCCTTATTTACAGACCTCCACCTGTCCCCCTCCATTTCTTGGCTCCAGCTTCAGCATGCATCTCCAACAATTTTGTCACCTGGCAGCCAGGAGCCGTGCTGCCCTAAAGATACGATATTAATGAGCAATCAGGCATGGCAGGTCTTAATGCTGCATACCCTATGGAGTCGAGTGAGAGTACCTCTCATTCTGCTCACTGCTTTCATAATGCGCAGCCACCGTGCCAGCAAAGAGACAGGCACTAATGGAAGGGCTTAGTTATGCAAAGAGGTGAATAGCTGGCAGAGGCTCACAACATGGAGATTTTTTTTCTCTCTTCGGGAGACAGAGAAAAAGCTGCAGAAAGAAATAGCATGCAGACTTTTTTGTTTCTGAGTCCTGCCCATCTCTCTTCTCAGTATAAGCAAAAAGCCTACAAAAATTGAATACAACATATACTGTTATAATTATTATTTTTGCACTGTAAAAGGTAGAACAGCATTTGTTCACCAGGGGCGTCTATTCTATTTACTTTGCTTCCCTTTTCCCGTTAAAACCTCTCTTTGTCTGCATTTCTAAAAACAGCACCTGGATTGCTTTTATCATTACTATTTTAGTCCAAATTCTTATTTTTTCTTTTTAATTAAAATGTGATTTTGCTGAATTAGAATAAAACACTGGTGGCAACCATGACAGAAAAATGTCCCTCTGGATATTTTAGCAACATATTTCTTATATTCTGCAGTTGTTCTTGTTTCACTGTTCTGCTTCATCCAGGGTTACAAAATGTGATCTAAAACTTTTAGACAGCCATGTATGCTAAACTCTGCCATAAACTTTTAAGAGTTTTATACTAGATCTTCAGACCAGCCAGCCACAGCTCTGGAGCCTGATTCTGTTTCCCATTAGTCCAGTGGAGACCTGGAGAGGAGCTGAGGAACAGCAGGGGTGTAACTGCTGGGTGAAGCTGGTGGAGATTCAGACTTAAGCAGCTGACCTAGTTTATGAATGTGAAGATCTGAATCAGGAGATAAAAACAGGTGCAGAGGCCTATCCTCACACAGGATTATTGTATTTCTAACAGCAAGTATGGGTGGGATGGCCAGGATCCCATATGGGGTGGGAAGTGGAGGAAGCTGTTTCAGCATCACCTGTAGATCACCGATCTTCCCTGCCCCAGAGCCCCTCGCTCATCTAATTTCGTCCATTCTCATACCCATTCCCACCAGACACCCTACCCACAAAAACTCTAAAATGTCCCAGAAAAATACCAACATTTGGTCTCCCAAATGCTTCCTGATTCTCATGTTGCTCCAGATGTCCCCCTGTGCAAATGTAGCTCTCAGAGGCCCCAGACCTGACCCTGCCCATTTCTTCTGACCCCACTTTCCTCACCCAGACCCCCAAATCTGTCAGAGCGTCACTGCACAGGGTGGCAAGAATCACCAAAATTTTACTGTAAGACTTTGGCCAGAAATTCCCTCACTGCACTTTCATGGGATTTCATGGACAACGAACTGGTAGAAGGTTTGACACGAGCTGGCGTTTAACGGGTCTTTGTTAAAAACTGCATTAAATGAATTTTTAATTATGGCCATTTATCAGAAGCACAAAGCTAAATAAATTCAGGGTCTTTTGTACAAATCAGAAAACTGGGGGTTTTAGCCAACCTGACGCCAATTTTCAACTACAGCTTTTGCCATTTTCTGCTGTGTCTGAAACACAAACCCCTATACTGCAAGGATGGCACCAGCATGACTGAATCAGCATATCTAGCTGACTGTCATCATTCCCCAACGTGGGTTTAAAGTCTGGAACAATGCATCTTGTTTGCAAGTTCTTATTTCTATAACAAGAATCATTCATGCTTTTTCTTTTCTTTTTTTCCCCAAAACCCCCTTTTTTTCTGAGACTCTTTCACAGCTGCCTGGTCTGACATACATGCCACTCAAAGAACTGAGGTAGATGCCTAGACCAATTCTTGGTGATGAACTAATGCAAGTGTAAGGAGATGCTACCTGGATCATGCCATGGTAATGAGGACTCATCAGTGCTATTTAAGAGCAATGAAACACATGTCAGTGAACAACAGTTTATATTATTAATCTCTTCCAAAGATGGATGACCAAGAAAGACCCCCCTATACTTCACATGTTCATAATATAATTTCATTCATACTCATCTTCATTATCATCTAAAAAAAAACAGAAGAGGACCTTCCTTCCTAAGCAGACAGATGAGTGCAACCACTGACAGTGACACTTCTTCTACGAATCCTATGCCCAAGGCCTGTGGCTATCCCCAGGGAGTTACCCTACATACATGATGTGTTATCTGCATGATGTAACATCATATTTGAGCCTCAGATAATAACTGAGAGCCAAACTGTAATAGAGCATGACTGTTAACATGTAGGCAGGACAGAATTTGATTGCAGGTCCTCTGGCCATACCAAGTATATCAGTTTTTTCTCCCACAGCACCCATCTCCTCTGCAGGAGTCTGTGCTGCAGACGGAAAGCACTTACTGCCCGCAGGTAAAAGCTTGCTCTGGACTTTTTACCTTCTGCTCAGGGATTTCCTGGCCTTTCTCTTTTGTTCACCTACCACCATAGATGAAACTGGGATCCTGATTTAGATGACGTGTGCTCCAGCAGTGGGTTTTTGCTGCTCTTCTCACATTTTTGGACATTTGCTTAAAGCCTAACAAAGGTTGTAAGCAGAAAGGTGTTTCTTTCACTGCCCAGAGCAAACTGTTGTCCTAGTGTAGCCCTAAAGTTTTTTAAAAAGAGTTTCAGAACTTGCTCAGACACTTAGGGACATTCACTTGGCCTGATGAAGTTCAGGTCAAGACAGTATCAGGGCCTCAAGTTGTAAGTTTCTAGGTCTCAGCCAAGAGCAGTTACTTGGTGAAACACAGAAGCAACAAGACTATTTAATTAACCTGAAATCTCCTACTGGCACAAAATTAAAGTTCTTTTGCCAGAATCATTAGTAATTTGCAAGCTCTATTCAGCAGGAGAGTAACAGATATTTGATCAAATGTGCCCTTTCCAGGAAATGACAGCCGTTACGGGGGGGGGGCGGGGAGGGGCACTCCAAGATTCATCCGATCAAGTAGAGCAATTTGGATTATGTTGTGCTGAAAACTCTGTTAACCCTCACTGTCATTTCACAGAACATGCTGGAGGATGAAGATATTGCACTGCCTTCTCGCTCCCCCCAAACCTGACACACAGCTTGATTTTAAATGTTTTTTTTTAATACACACATTTATACCTTACACACAGGCAGTGGCAGGGAGGAAAGGAAGCAGATCCTTTGCCATCTTCCTTGACTAGGTCATGCCCTAAACTAGGAAAAGGCAATTCTGTTTTGCATATATAATTTATATTGGGCTTAGGCAGTTTTCAGGAGGTACATTTTTATTTATTGATACATACTATTAAACAATTAACATATCAGATAATTGCACACCTTATACATTTAAATAGTCCTCATTTTATCACATTGCTAGGCAAAGGAAAGGATGTTGGTAAAGCCCCATGTATGCTTGTGGGAACTGCTGTTTTTTGTCAGGCTACGTTAAGCTTCTCTATGGGAAGAAGAGCAACACTCAAAATACAGCTAATGTGTACTAGGGAATCTCTGCCGAGAGCTCTACAACAAAGGTAACAGACTGTGGAGCTGTGTGCAGGAGCACAGGCTGCGAGGAAGGAGCTAAGCATCTACAGACACAGCAGAGGCAGCCTGGGAAACATGACCTCAAGGAAAAAGCAAAACAAAGCAGGGCTTATCTACACAGCACTGACTGCAAGAGACAGTCTGGTGAGCAAAAAGTACTGTCTCCTGCTGGGTTATTCTACCCATGTTCAAAGGCAGAACATTTTGTACCATCCTCATAAATAAATGGGATTACATCATAGGATCAGTTACCCAAACAGCTCCACTGCTGCTGCAGACTGGGTAACCACCTCAGTCAACAGCAGCAACAACACTCTTCTAATTTCACTAAAAAAAAAAAAAAAAAAAAGTTTGGAGATTACCAAAGAGGAAGCTTTGATAAATACAAGCTCTATTTTTCAATCCTTTCATTTTTACAGGAAAATGTAACATTTCCTTTTGTCTCCCTTAAAAATGAAAACCCATTCAAAGTGCTGGCACCTTCTGCAGAACGAAAATTCTTTTCAGGGTGGGGGGGGGATTTGTAAATTTAGAGAGCAAAGACTTCTAGGGACACAAGCCAGAACAATCAGAAGACTTCTGTGATGATCTCTTGCAATCTTCACTGGTCCCACAGTTTGTTGTACAGGGCAGCTACCATTAATGGAGGAAAAGCAAATAATAAAAAGTACATAAAGCTTTCCTCTTCTGACTATTGAGTGTCATGTGCCATAGCAAGGAAAAATCCAGCACAGCTTAAAAATGAGCACACACTGATAAAAGAAATGAATACATAAATTTATGTCTGTGTGTTCCTGCAATGGTGAGCACAGCTAAGATGGGGAAGAGAAAGAAAGATCAAAAAAGTGGCAAATCTGGAAATCATTTTGATGAACTTGCCCAGAGAATCTTGAAGTAATATACAAGATAAATGAGCCTGTTTGAAACCAGTAGTTTCTTTAAGCACTTTGTCAAGACAAGGAGAGATGAGGCTGAGCTGCCAAAAGGCAATATTTGTCCTGTACCTTTACAGGGACCAGGAGTTTTCAGTTAACTGGACCTAAAGATAATTGAATTAAAAACCTATATAAATAACAGATCTGTAATTTGAAGAGGAAAAAATGGGCTGAGCTGAAGATTATTCATGCAGGTTTTTTTGCTATAATTTCACTTTGGTCATATGGACAATTTTAAGTAGAAAGCAGACCATTTTCCTGTTTCTGACAGCTCACTGCTAGGATGAGTATTTTCACAGGTATCTGGCAGCAGACTGGAGCACATACCCCAGTGTGGCTGCAATAGCTCCTGACTTCGAGACACTGTCCCTGTTGGATCGGATCAGATCATCACAGCAATGTGTTGACAACCACTGGATTCACAGGTGGATCAGAACTGGGAATATCTACATGTCTACCCATCTGTAATACCTAGGTGACACAGACAGCTGTTTGTTAATAGGTGATTTATTATTTTTTTTTCAGTGTGAAATAAATTTACAACTGGTTTGCTTTTTTTCTGAATTTATTTCACCTTTAGCAATTAAAGTAAATTAAAATCCGCTTCTGTCTCAGTACTCGGCCCATTTTTCTTAAAGATCACAGGATAACTCAGGCTGGAAGGGATCTCAAGAGGTTTCTGGTCCAATCTCCTGCTCAAGGCAGGGGCAGCTCTGGCATCAGACCAGGTTGCCCAGGGCTTGATCCAGTCAGGAGGTGAAAACCCTGAAGGGGCCTGATCTCTGCCTCGATCTCCTGGCTGTGCCCCTGTGCGTGCCACCCAGGACGCTGCTGCCCTCGGTGCCGCAAGCTCCCCTCCTCTTGCTGCCCCCGAGCCCCAGGGACTTCCCTGCAGAACTTCTCCTGGCCAGGTGGGTCCAGCCTGGGTGGCTGCTGGGGCTCTGCCTGCCCCGGGCAGGGCTTTGCACCCGTGAAGACTTCTGCTCTTCCCAATCTGTATGTAGCTTCTTATGACTCAGGAGGTTTGCAGAACAAACGGCTGAAACCCAAAGTCCTCCAGGCACAGCCTCTAACTCCGACTGGCTCTACTGTGGCTTGGGAAAAGAGATTTACGCTTAGCATCAGTGCGCCCAACTGGGTATAGCAACATGCTCAGGAGCTTACCTATGCCAGATTCATCCTAAAACAAAGCCTTAGCTCAGTCTTCATGTTCTCCATAAGCAGAGAACTTAGATCCCTTGACACTTGTCAAATGCTTCCATGACAGTCCATCCCTGTTACACAGAACTTTCCTCTTCCGAAGTTACACTCCGGATGTTTTGATCCTAAGCGACAGCCAGAGGGGGAACCAGCAGTGCAGCAAGAGCCCACGCAGATCCACCCATCTGGCTCAGGCCAGCCTGTCTTCACTTCAGACAGCAGATACAGCTGAAGTCTGGAGCAGAGTAAGGTCCTGAGCCAGTTTTCCCAGGGCCTTATTAGTGCTGTAATTAACCAATCAGCTTTGGTTCTGTGACACGCACCAGTGCAATGTTACAGTTGTGAAGCAGAAAGCTTACTTTCCAAACCACCATTTGAAACAACTAATCTTGATTCAATTTTTATATTGACGCTTCTTTCAGACAAAAACTTGAATTTTAATTCATTGAAAGTTTCTTCAGAAAATATCTTTTACCTCTAGCACAGCTGTCAAAAAATCTATTTAGTTTTAGACAGCAGAAAAGAAGCAAATCTGTTTTTACTTATTTTGACCAGAAATTACATTTTCAGGCATATTTATACATGAAATTTTTCTTCAAAATTCCTCCTTCCTACTGTATGCCCCCCATTTTAAGATGGTCTGATAGCGATTCCAGATCACCTAATTGAATCATGCCATTTCTTACAATGTGCTGTCTCAAGGATACCCTTTCCAGAAGAAAATATCTCTCTTCAGTTTCTGCTTCCCCCACCATTTCTCCCTACCCTTTGCACTTTGCAATTTCATTGCGATTGCAAACTGTTCCAGGTCAGGTTGGATGGGGCTTTGAGCAACCTGATCTAGTGAAAGATGTCCCTGCCCATGGCAGGGGGCTTGAACTAGGTGCTCTTTAAAGGTCCCTTCCAACCCAGACCATCCTATGATTCTTTTTCTGTATACCAGCAAGGCACAACAGGAGCCTCCTGAGGAAAAAAATCCAATACCACAGGGCTTTTCTCTATAACTTGCTCTTTACTCAAAATGTTGCTTCTTTCACTAAAGTAGCATTAGAACTGTATAAAAAAATGAAAAGATATAAACTCTCTCTGACTTTGTAGCAGAAGGAAATAAGAGATGCAGGCATAGCCTTGAGGCATGTACTGTCCGTTATCTGTCCCGGAGCTGCATGCTTAGGCCAGTTCCACCCTGTTATGCATTTTCTTCTTACATCATAGAAATTAAGAGGCAAAAAAAAAAAAAAGAAACAAAAAGGTACTTTTCAAGTTGACTGTACAATCTATCTCTACATTTCTCAATTACTGTTTTCTTCTGACCAAGCCTTCGTCTAACATTAACATAATTGAGCACCTCATTTTTTATCTATCTTTGTAACAGGTTACAGTCTTTACTATAAAGAGAGGATCCAACAAAACCAAAAATACCATGTTGCTCTTTTTTTAATGGGAAAAGATTAATATTATGTCTTATGAGCATGCTATATATGGCAATAGGAGTTATATTTATTCATTCCACTGACTGAACATGGGGACATGAAATTAGTACAAGAGATAAAAATGGATGCTTTTATGCATATGTTATGAAATTTATGTATGCACCTTTGCTCACATTGTTCCAAAGGGAAAATTTTTCACAGTAGGCATCAGTTGCTTAATTAGCACAGAATAATTAAAACTCACTGCAGGGAAAATTCCATAGCCCCACAGCAATTATATAGGGAGAGTTCTTGGCTATTGCGTGTACAATTCAAAGATAACTTTTAGGTAGGTTACCAAATAACACCAGCTATTCAAAATTGCCCTGTAACAGAAAAGACTCCTCAAGCAACCAAGAAAATTAAACCAGAAAGAAAAAAAGAAGAATCTAATAGCCATCGGTAAGGTCCAATCAAGCAGTGTATTAACTACTTTCACTTTGTTTTTCAGGGTCAGTTCTTTTTATTGATTTATGTAGATTCCTGAACCTTGAGAAATACATTTAGTATAATTAGACAGCAACAGCAACTTCAGAGTTCATTAATAATCATGAAATAGTTCATTCACTACCAATAAGAACTCATTTACAGTATACTTTTTTTTAGTATTCATAAACATATAGCTATCAAATTTCAGCAGATCTTAGACTTGTAAAAAATCAATTTAATACTCTTGTTTGATCTAGAAAAAGTCAAAATTCTCCATAACAAAATGCTTTTACCAGCAGAATGGCACACGACTCATAACAGAAAGTGTCTGTAAACATCAATGGCAAATTTTAATCCGACTTTTTTGGTGAAATTTAAAAATGAGGGCCATTCATTTCTTTTATTTTGCATTTCCCATTTTATTGTGGTACCAATATTCTGATACAAGCTTTCTTTTTCATTTTGTTTTAGCCTCAGTATTTTATTCCCTCTCCCTTGTACTGCATCAAACCGCTATTTTCCTGTAAGTTCTTTCCTTTGCATGGTGCCCATTAACTCCAATTGCTTTAGCATGGCCAATTCATTCACACTTGAAAACTATTCCCTTCTTGTGACTGGAAATCTGGTAGATGCAGTGCCAACTGACTCATTACTGAAAGAAATACAGTACACAATTATGTTGCTTGTGCAGAGGACTGAACTGATATATCCATGTGGCTTATGCAGTTGCATGTAACATGTGCTCTTGCATCCAGATAGGTCCTTCTCAGCAAGATATTATCCGAGTGATTTTTAAGTCTGTATCAGGATTAGATTCAGCTTAAAAGATGATACAGAGGTACCTGCAATTATTTAAACGACATGGACTAGCAAGTAGATTTAGCACCAGAGCTGCTGTCTTGTCCACATAACTAATATTGCTAAGTCTTGTATCATGTTTAATCTATTCGGACTCAGGAGACGTAATTTTGTGGGGCAGACAGAAAAACTTTTCTTCTCATCTTTATCTTTAGAAAAAATTAAATAACCTCCCAATATGTTTGGCCTTGATATTCTACATGGGTCACAATGCCACAAAATTTTTGCAGAGATTTGTTGCAGTGAAGAAGCTGCCACATGTAATTGAAATGAATTTGGGTGAACCCTCAGGAAAATGATGGAAAGCTGTTAGATCTCCTATACCAGATGTGCCTACTTAGTCCACAGCTAGGTAGTGGAAGGAGCAGGCAACATTTCACACTTGTTCTTTTGAGAACAAATAAATGTTTGATGAAGATAAGGAAACATTGATTACACAGTTGGTTTGGTTTGAGGAGCATGGTAAAGGAGGGAAAAACCAAAGCAGAAGGAAGAGGAGGAGTTAAGCAAAAAATCATCTGTGTGTGCTGCAGTCATGACAGCCATATACAATACGTATATGTTTATTCTGCCCACCCATACTAGCAGAAGGTGGGAAAAGATGGAGGGGAGGTTTACATTAAACAACTAATAGATCATTCAACAAATTGTCTCCCCAAAGTTGGCCTCCAAAGAACCCCAACCCCTGAGGCCAATGTCAAACATGAATTGCAGTGTTTGTCGACCTTTCAGGAAGACATCCCTCTGTGTCTCAAAAAAGACCATAAAAGCCTCACTCCACCCTTCTCTCTTAAATATTAATTTAAGCCAAACCTCCCTTTGAATCAGCCCCTTAACTGTAAGTCCTTTAGGCTAGCTGCATTTTCATGAATAGGTCCTAGATGAAAATCAGCAAGAAAAATTTCCTCAAAACACATTAAAAAGTCCTATTTGTTAATGACCACAACATTACACTCTCTTCCTACTGGAGTAAATTAATAACTAAACAAGGTACTATGCAGTGAAGATTCTGCCTGCTGTAAAAATAACATAGAGAACTTGCTTTATTAACTTCTGCAAAGCTTTTGGGGAATTGAGAGGGGAAACAAATCCCATTTTGGGGTCATTTAAGCCAGTTTATAATGGACAAAATTACATCAAGACACCATAAATAGATTTGTACAGGTGTAAGTGAAGTAGAGCCTGAATTACTGTGACATTTTAAAATTCAATTAAATGACTGAAAAATTTCTTTAATATGAACCACTGTGGTTGGGTATATTACATGGTAGACCGTATTTGCTGCTGCACGTAGAAGATTGCTGCGATACATAATCCATACACAGTGTGATGGATTATAGGCAGAGCCTCTTTTTCCACGGGTCTGGTTTCATTAGCTGACATGGAATTACTCCTGTTTACGCCACAGTTATTGACACCCAAGCAACACTTTAATTCTGAATATGCTCTCTTTTGAGAACTGAAGATCCTTAAAATGACTTTACTGTACCTTTTATTAAGTACTATAGTAATGACTTGGGAGACATAGCAAAGGTAGTGACAGAGAGATTTGCAGACACACTAAAAAGAGAAGCGAGAGCAGAGTTCAGTCAAGGAAAATGCCAAGGTGATATACAGTGAAGATAAAGAGAAGTTCTGATAGGGTAAGAAAGTTAAAGCCATTGGAATAAATCTTCTACTGTGGAGTAATGTCCCAAAGCAGGAGCTTACCTGATGAGTAAGTGTGATCTCTATCCCTGAATATGTCATCAACTTCATGCCCCACTACACACCTATCTGTGTGTTACTTAGTATCACACTTATCATTTTTAAGTGGGGAAAGCCATGTTCATGTTATCAGCTTCACTTACTTGGTATATGGCATTCCCAAACCTATACCCAAGTCCTTTTTAGCGGGTCACTCTCTATGAGCATATGGGAAGCCATCGTTAGTCATTGGCAAAATTTAGTTTGTTACTCTTTGTATTACTGCAGCCACTAAATACAAGGGGTCCAAAGAAAGCCAGACCCGTCAGCTCTTAAGGAATGGTAAGCTCCAGTCTTGCTCTGGTAAGTCACCTCATACAGGTGTGGTGATGCATACTCAATTAGTCTGTAAAACACTCTGGGAAGTTTTCAAAGGTAACTCTCTACAAAGCACACAAATTCCCATTCTTTGTCAATGGAATGTGCCTAACTAGCATTTCTGCCTTGAAAAATCGAGTCATTTTGGGGTCTGAAAGTATGAGGTAGTTACTATAAATGAAGGTGCTATGTTTCCCATCTTTATAAAATAAATCTGTCTAAAAGGCCAAAATAAATCTGTCCTGAAAGGATGAATTGCAAGACCTGGACCTCAGCACTCTGCTGGAAAAGAAGCTTGTGAGCATCCCATATCACATCAACACACTCCAGGCCATCCCTGTCCCACATGTCCTGGGCTTTGCCTATTACCTGCTGCAGCAGTGCCATGGAGCCCCATTTGCTTGTCCTGAACCAGTTTGCTCAGTCACACCATTTGATTTGCCTAAGGTAGAGCAAATACTTAGAAAAGTGGGTCCCAACATATTCTCCCTATTTTTTGGCCATTCTGCTTTTTCCACCTGATTCATATGAAGAAACAGGTATCACTTTCAAGAGATGATAGCATCAGTGATGCAAAGAGGAGAAGTGGGCTTCCCTCTTCCCTATGGCTCACCACGACTTTAAGCTTGAAGATTTCCCACAGTGGTGCCCACAAGGGACACATGACTGTTAGGCTCTACCAGAAACACCTGGATAGTGGTGAGTGGCTGGAACTGCACTAAACAATCAGGATTGCTACAAGAGTGATTAATTTTCATAATTTAATGACTTTTCACAAGAAGTGACCCATGTCCCTGTCAAGCTGAACTATACCCACCAATCCCAAAGGAGGGATCTTGAACCCCCACATCAGGTGCTAAATGAGATCTGGTGAAACCAGATATAGTCCCCTAGATCCCATCCCAAGAGGATCCCACAGACCAATACAACTCAGTGGAGTTCACTAAGCTCCCAGTATCAGGTCTTTAAGCGTATGTAATTTCAATGTTGCCAGCAGCTCAATTAACTTTAACAGATATTATCCATATGCTTAAGGGTTTTACTAGATTGCAGTCCAAGCTATTAGTAGCAATATCATTTACTGACTGAAATAGATTTTTACATTATAAATGTTGTCAGATGGAAAGACTCAGCTTGGTTTTGAGCAGGAGAAACATGGGCAAGGAGCACAAGATAAATATTCCACAGTAAGTATTCCATATGGCATTATTCAAAAGAAAAAAACTCACATATAATACAACAACAAACCCCTAGTTGTCCCATAGTGACACAGCTGGATGGTTAATTAAGTTTCTATCAAATACAAAAGCATACCATAAGCAATACATAGTGGTAGGTAAACTCTCATTACCACTCCTCCCAGCCAAATTTGGGTCCAAGATCTTATGGGAAAAAATTATCTCTAAACTAGTTGTGTATTTTAAACTGTGAACAAAATAATTTTTTGGTTTTTGGTTTGGTTTGGTTTTCTTTTACTTATTTACAATAAATAGGAGCTTCAACAAAAATTGTCAAGGAATAAGCAGGGGAAAGATAGAGTTTGGGTTTTAAGATTTAAAATAAAAGTCTATTTCATTCTGAAATACGAAACAGTAAACTGTGCTTATTAGTTCTTAAATACCACTTCATCTAAAAATATGTCTAAATTGAAAAACAGCTGGTTAAAGGGAGAAATAACTGGAGGAAAAAACATTTCAAAACATTTTGGACTCACCCAAAATGAAACATTGTTTACTTCCCTTCACTGGGAACAAAAAGAATCTAGATTTTTGTCTACTGAATTTCAATGTTGTAGGAGAATCACAAATTTTGGCTTCAGGGGTAATCCTATGCATCTTATGTGCTTAACAGAAGTAAAGGTGCCAAGTTCCCTATTAGCATAAAATAAATCCATTTAAAAACCAGCCAGGCCAGAAAGAACAATTGAAATCAACTAGCATGATTTTCTGTATGACACAAGGTTTCTGTTTTTTCTCTAGAGGATATTTTTCAGGACTCTCCTCCAACACAAAACCTAAAAGCATACCCAGTCCTCATTCAAGCCCTGACAGCAACAAGGAAAATGGCATAACCCTTGATATGTGATTCCTCTGCTGTTAAGTATACAAACATGTATGCCTGGTTTGCAGTCTGAATTTATTTGATTTAGAATGGGAAGAATTAAATTCAGTCATGATTTTGCTGCCTTTCTTAATTTCCTGTTTGACAGGAAGCATTAGTAAACACTGCTATAAAAAGCAAGTGAAACATTTCCCATCAGATCTGACCTCTAAAAATTGCACTTGCACCTTAAGTGAATGCAGGCATAAAGAGAACATATTTTAAACATCCCTGTTATCTAACAAAGGTTGTTGGAAATGTCCCCATAAAGCATATGTTCAAGACTATTAATTGTATTGCAGGAAATGAAATCTCGGCGACATGTCTCCATTATGCAGAAACCCCAGATGCTGTATCAACAATACCGTTTTCACCCATTTCTGGTTGGTATAACTGCCCAAAACCTGTAAGATGCCTTTCTATTGTGCATTCACTGAGGCAAGAGAGTTCACCAACTTGGAGACAGATTAGTCTGAAGACCAGTGCAATAAGGAAGGCGGTTTCTGTAGAGCAAAGAAAATTGTATTACAGAAGAGAAAGGCACAGCATCCTAAAAAGCTTGCAGAAAACCCAGTGACAGGAGAGTGCACAGTCAGTGCACACTTATGCTTCATTGAAATCCCAAGGACTTTAAGCAGGAGTTTGAAATGAAGCTGGCCCATAAATATTTTTTCTGAATCAGGACATACAACCAGAGTGTATATGATTAACAGTTTATGTTCAGTTTAAACACTTTTAAAATTATGAAGTTATGAAGGAAGCAAAGTTTTTGGTTGTCTGAACTGGACTTCCCTACTTGTCAATGACAACCTGTAGAAGACACAGATAGGTAAACCATATGTTTAAGATTATGGGTGTACAAATGAAAGTAACTAACTGTTGGGTTGTAAGGTAATTTGTAAAATAAAAATGGAAACTATTGACCTTGAAGGTGACTGGTCAAAAGAAACAGCAGAAAGTTATGGTCTTCCACAGACTGATGATGGTTAGATAAAGTGAAAACAAGATGAATGAGGAAACATCTAATACGTGATCCATGGGATCAGATTGGAGATCCCCAGTGTAAGCACAAGCTGTGCCAGATTAGTTTTGGGAAAGTTCTTCTGAAGATGCTGAGGAGACCAATCAGTGAACCCAACTGCCAATGAAGAGATAAAACAAGGACAGTAATTTCACTATGTGACCAAAGCTACACATGTAGACTGTGGCCTGGATCAGTTAGAGAGTACCCTAGGCCAATGTCGGTTCCCCACCATCGTCAGTGTGGGTATCTTCCATGGTGTTGCCATGCTGAATTGCTGATGGATGGAAAAGTGGTCCTTCCTTAGTAATGGGATAACTAGTGTGTGAATAAGACAGCATGGTTCGTGCTTGTATGGCTGCATATTATCCTTGTAGGTGCAAAGTTAGATATTGTTTAGGGCATAACCATTTAACAGCTGTTAATAATAACAACTGGAATATCATTTTATGCAATAAAAATAGTATAACTCAATTGCCCAATTCAATCATTTGTGTTTGTGCAATAGGTCTTTAAGTTCCAGAGCTTTAGCTGCCCTGCAACACAACCAGTATGTTTTTTAAAGACCAGGATAGTGAAACGAGTACTAGAAATGAGCTGTCTCTACTAACCAGACCTGACTTCAATACACTCACAAGAGCCGAAGAAGGGCCCTGCAAAGGACTGAGCAGGATGAGCTGGGGTAGGCTGTAGAAGTGTCCATAGTGCCGCTTAGGCAGAGTGCAGGAAGTGTCACCAGAGATTATCACCTCTTTCTGCCACGCTAGGCTTGAGTCCGGGGCAGACGCAGCTGCATTTGACAAGAAGAGAGCCGCAGAGCCTCTTCTGCAGCACACAGGAGGAGGTGTGCTGACCCTTCCAGTAATACAGAAAAGTTAGTGTTGTTGCATCCACATTAGTGTCCACTAAATACACACCACACACTGTGCTCAGTATAAGGGTTTGTTAAGTTTAAAAGGCGCTGAATCTTACACCCATAGCACACACGGGTCTTGGCACTGCAAGCAAGATCATGCATATTTAAAAGTGAGAAGAGACAGAAGAACAGCTAGGAAGCACAACTACTAGAAAGGCTTATATAGCAAAACATGCAAGGCACAGTGATCAACCACAGACAAGAATACAATGTACCGGGGAAAAGTCATTTTTAATAACAGGGTAGGGGTAGATTACTGATTCATTATCTGAGAAACACATTGCCTGGAGAACCAGTGGGCTGGAAACAGGATTGAGAAGTGTTTCCAATAGTTGTGCCAGTCCTGTTGCTGTACTTGGTGAGCAGATCCAACAGGGAGAGCTTGGCATCAGAGATCTGCATACATGCGTTTTCCACCATGTAGCTAGAGGAAAGTGGACTCACCAGCAAAGAAAACAAAGGGCAAGGCACAGGCCAGTGTGTGCACAGAGCCTGAAGGCAGCAAGACCCTTGACCAAGAATGGCTTTGTATTTGGAGTCATCTCATCACATTAGTTATGCTCTGAGAACAAGTGCAAGAAAGGGGAAAGAGAGAAAGAAGGCAAGAGCTCCCTGTAGCTAAAGATTAGTCAAATGCTTAGATTATTTCATCTAAGTCCTGTCCTGGGTTCAGTTGGGATAGAGTTAATTTTCACAGGAACCTGGGAGGTGGCGGGCACAGCCAGGACAGCTGACCTGAACTGGCCAAGGAGCTATTCCACACCATGTGCCATCATGCTCAGTATATAAATGGGGAGCGGGCTGGGGGGTGCGCTCTGGGCTTTCGGTGGGGGAAGTGGTGGAGTGTTGGGTTCCGGGTGGTGAGCAGTTGCACTGTGCATCACTCATTTTGTATATTCTTTTATTACTACTGTTGTTGTAACTTCTCTTTTTGTGTTGTCTCAGTAAACTGGCCTTATCTCAACCCTCGAGGTTCCATTTTTTTTTTTTTTCTTTTCTCCTTTCTGATTCTCCTCCCCATCCCACCGGAGCGGGGCAGGAGGAGTGAGCGAGCGGCTGCGTGGTCCTTTGGTACCGGCTGGGCTGAAACCACAACAGTCCACATGTAGGATCCCTTATATTAACTTAGGTAGCAGTTGAATTAGCTTTTTTTTTTTTTAATAAAATAAAATTGTGCTTATTCTGCCTTTTTCTTGGACTTTGTGATAAATATGGAATGAAGTTCTAAAGTGCAGAAGTGATGGAAAATAAGAGCACTGACTTTCTGTGAATATGTGGGTTTCTAATTGCAGATTTTTCCTTCTCAAATCAGAGGAAAAAAGAGCAACTGATGACTACAGCTGGATGAATACTGAAATCATTACCCTTGTTATAATGATATATTTCAATAACAACGACAATACTTGATCCCCATGGATGGTGTTATAATGACCATGGATTATGCTAAGAAAATGCTATTCCTAATTTTATTCTTAATGGACTGTGAAAGTCTTGCTATGTGGTAGAGACTAATTGTCACTTTAAATGTAATTTACATCACTCAAAGAACATGTATGCTTCATGGTATTAATTAAAGGATACCACAAAAGGTTTGGACGACAAGAAATGGTGGATTTCTTACTTCAAGCCAAATGAAGCAGTTATCTCACTAGAAAAACTCATATCATCATTTAACAAAAGCACATTTTATCATAGATCGCATGTGGCCATGTGAAAGAGTGTGCATGGCCTTCAGAACATTTGTATCTGTATAATTAAACTAACTAATCAATTGCAGACCAGTAGTCAAAAGTCAAATCTTAATGAACTGGAAAAATGATACTTCAATTTTCTGTCTCAAATCCCCAAATTAGCATAATAAATGCAACATACTTCTAATCAGTGAAAACCAGTATTTTTTTCCCCTTATTCTTAGATGGTTACTGTGCACTAAAGACATTATTTGCAGTGGCTTTGTAAACCATCATCTAGTTTTGAGTAATTTAATAAAAATAATGTAAATATGTTATGCAAAACCCACAAGTTCTTGTCCCTTTCTGCAGCATTTTTGTTGAAAATACCATTTTCTTCCTTTTTTTTTTTTTTTTAATTATAAAACTTCCATTCCACTTATGCTGAAATACAGGTATTACATATGCAGTCCCTATTTCCCACTGGGTGGTTACCTACTGGGAGAGAATGAGTATTTTCAAGAAATCCAGTTGCCTCTAGAGAATTGGTTGCAGAGCTGTCTGGTGGAGGTCAGAAGTGACTTTTCATTCACTTTGCCTCCATTGTTAATGTATGGAGAGGGATTTGATTGAGATCAGCACAGTGATAAACCTAACAACAACTGATGTTATTCTCCATGCTACAGTCATGTATATCAGTAGTCAAGATCCAACTCCCGTCCTGCATGGCTCTACCAGCATGCAAGTCCCAGCCTCCAAAGGGCTGGCTGCAGCAAATGATGGAAATTGATTTTCACTCTTATTTTACTTATCAGAAAATGAGACATATCCATTAAACATCATTCACTAAGATATAACGGAGGTCAGGGATATCATGAAAAACTGATAAGCTTCCTGAGTTCCCTGCCTTGCCTGAAGTTGCAAAAGCATGGAAAGCAAAATTTGGCTCTAAGCAAAATTGTTACCCCAAGTCAAGGAACTTCAGCTAAGACATTGGTAAGTCCTCATTTTGTGTGCAGTTTGCAGCAAATGCCCACTTTTTTTCTGAAGTCATTCAGCCAGCTCATCAGCATAGTCTATTACCTGTATCTATCAAATGTGCTTTAACTCATTCAAGAGAAGGTATTACCTAATGGAAGGGGGGTGGGGAAGGACTCTATGCCAGTTTGTTGGGATGGATTCATAACGGATCATCCACCTGTCCACAAACATGTGAAACTGTGAATATTACCATCAGTTCTCAACAATAAACTTAATCTGTATTGCACCAGTGCCCTACCTCATTTTAGCACTGCAAAATAGCCAAAGCTTTAGAGAATAGATCAGCCATCTGTGCCTGCAGGTGTTTACAATACAGAATAAATTAAGAAGTGACAAGGCATTGAGAAGGTTACAGCTGAATAATTACCATGGAAAACTCAAAATCTTATGCACCATTTCAACTACTGAAGATGGAGTATCTTTCTCTGTCCTTTTTAAATCAGTTTCCACTCTTGTTTAATTTGCCCTTCTGTCTGAAGGACATCTCCCTTCTTCAAATACAGAACACTTGCAGAAATTAAGCTATGTCAATACTTGTGCTAACAAGGGGTTTTTTTCTTTTTGATTTAATTGATGTAAGAAATTCAGTTACCAGTGTTGAGCACAAAGACCTGTGCTTGCCTATTTCAATCTATGACAGCCTGTTCTGTGAGAACATCTTCTGGCTCTGGTTTTCTTTCCTCTCTGAAAATCTCTAGAAATGTTCAGTTCAGACATGGTCAAAAGAAATACATGGAAACATGTGGGATCAGGGACATTCCCACGCCCTTCTTCCTGAATACGATCCTGCTCTGTGGAAGGCATTGGCATTTCACATCGAATTCTCCAAGATGAAAGTCAGCCTCGAGTTTACTTACACATTGTATATCTTCAACACGAAGCTGCGGATGTATGGTGGTAACAGGAACACAAAGACCTTAGATCTCATTAGAACTTGGCTGGCTTTTAAACAGTAGAAAACATTTTTTAAAAATCCATAAATTAATAAAACATCACAATTTTAGCACTGAAACACAAGAAATGATTCAATTGATGAAGTGTTTCTGATTTTGAAAATAGGAATTTTTTAAAATATTTTGCTTCTAAGTACCATATATGATAAATTCTTAATATGTTCAATGAGAAATGATCACAGCATTTTATCATAGAAAATTTTGGGGGTTTTAGGGCAAGGAAAAGGTTTCACATTTTTTCAAATCTTACAATTAAAAAAAAAGAAAATAAGTAAAAAAAGAGTTAAAGCATTTTAATAGGGAGATATTTATCAGAAACTTTTGCATAACATCTGCTATACTGAGTCCTCTGTCTAGCCATAGGAGCAGTGGATTTAAGGATCTTTAGAGGCAAGCCATGCACAAGACTAAAGAACTTGGTAATTAAGCATTTTGGTACCTTCCTCATGTGGCACAAGCTTTTTTTGATATTCACAGAAGACTATGAATACACATGGTCACAAACAGTGCAGATGCAAATCCATCTTTCAGGAGTCTGGGTCTAAATAACAGTGCCTGCTCCCCAAAGTAATTTTCTCTTTTTCACTGTCTGGAGAGAGACAGAGCACGCTCCTTGCACTGCTTGCCCTCGAAAGACGCAGCGCAGGTGAGCTGGCAGCAGTGTGTTATTATTGCGTAGGCTGAGCAGCATTCATGCACTAACAAAAAGGATTTCCAGAAGTGTAGAAGAGGAGTTACTTCTCCCGCCAGGTGTAGTCTGGCCCAGGGCAGCAAGCGCATCTCTCCACAGCATCACGCCTTCCTGGAAAATGAGACTACTCAGGGCCAAAAATTCAGAAATTTTTCTAGGAGGTAAATAAAAGCCCTTGGGCTTTTAATTTTGTAAAGTAGTAGTGTTGCAATGAAGAGAAGCCTGATATCTGTCACCTGCAGAAGAAAGGAAGGTCTGTAAGGTCACAGTGCTTTTGCGCTTTTTGCATGATGCAGGCTCATTCCCTGGGTCTGAGGCACCGATTTTGGAGCCACAGTGTCTCCCAGCTCTATACTCCTTTATCCCAGACTCATTAAGTCCATATTTTGATCAGACATAAAAAAGACATGGATTTCTATAGCACTTAAAAAACAAAGCAATTAGTATGATTCTGACTAGGGTAAGGATTGTGGCTAAACCAGAAGATTTGGCTGGGTTAGTAACACAAGATGCATAAGGAGCAAACTGGGTTACCTTCCAGTTCAGCTGGCAAACCAGAAAAGAAAAATACTTAGAATTAAATATATAGCAGTACAAAAAATAACAGCAAACCTGGACATGGGTTATCTCTGTATAGCAGATGTTATTAATATGTCATATACTGGCTGGTGTGCAGAGGAACTAATAAAATGATTTACAGCTATAATTATTCTTTTTTTTTTTTATATGGAATGCACTATACTGAGATGCAAATCTAGTAAACCCCGCTGAATATTCCTAATAAAGGAATTTAATCTTGACCTTGAGCAAGACTGATGTGTGGGGGTTGGCATACAAAAGAATACTTTTTAGTATGATTTTACATGCTCCTACCCAAAAGGGAAGCAGTCAGTTATGGTAGAGGTTGCTGAATCCAGTAGCCCAGTAGACATGTGGTTTTGTGTCCCTAGCTTCATTCAGCAGCAACACCGAGTTTGTGTTCCTAGTTGGCACACATGTATACACTCAACATTTTTTTTTTCCCTGTTAATTAGCAACATTAAATTATTTGGTTCAGTGTTGCAGTTTTTGGAGGACAACTACCATGGAGCAGAATCCAAAAAATGTGTATCAACTAGCAGACTTCATCATCAGTTTTGGGGTTTAGTATTTTAACATAGAGTTTAGCCAGTCTTACCTTTAGGATGTAAATTAGGTATCAGGCGAAAGTGCTAGAAAAGAAAAAAATATTTGTAATATATGTCTTCTATTCTTATGTTTTGAAATGAAACTTCATTTTATGGTCAAATCCAAGGAGAGTAGGTCAGTTGCTCATTTTATTATAGCTCCTAACCAAGCATTGAACTTGGGGCAGCTTCACTTTTTTGATGTTTCCTACCTAACCTGCTAATCTGGACCTTATCCTAGGAGCAATCTCTACAGTGGGCAGCAAAAGCCACTTTCTTCTTCTCTTAAACCTTCACTCGTTAACAGGCATGAAAAAAGCCACAGTCAATGGCAGAAAAAACAACTAAAGACATACAGAGACAAGTTTTCTTTCCCTTGCCCAACTGCCAGACCAAGAGACCTACAGACCATTTTAATAAGTTTGAATCAAACCTACTTGAGCAGTCAGATCAATTATTAAGCACTTGTAGCATTATCTAATTAAAATGTTAGCAGGCAAATTGGACAGCATGGAACTATTCTACAGAAAATTGCATAAGGCATTTTTTTTTCCTATGTAATAAATCTCCTTCTCCAAAGGCAGATTGTCTTTTCATTCCATTTTGATTTTTTAAAAAGCTTTTGGTGTCCGTCTTGAAAACTGAAAAACAAATTTTATCCTCAATTTCTTTTCCTCCTTCCTGCAGCATGTGGTTTTCATTAAAAATAGAGTAGGGGGAAGGAGAAAGGTAGAGAAAGGTGAGAAACCTCACTTTTAAACTATTTTTATAGTTGCATGAAAAGCCAGGAAACTAAGACAGTATAGGATATTGCAGCAGAAACTGGAATGCATGACAGGTGAGGTGCGATAAAAGTAAATAAATGAGGACAAAGTTTTCTTGTAGTGAGTGCAGAACAACCACAACAAACGCCCAGCATAAAGCCGTAAAACATTTCCAATGAGCACCTGTGTCAGCATGCCAAAACAACAAAAATGAAGCAGTCAGGTCTTGATAAAAACACTCAGATTCAACACTTGAGGCCAAAGTAGAGCCTCTGGTGTCAGATGTGACAGATCAACTGGCACTTAGGTGGATCTTGCCATCTTTGACATACTTGCTGGAGAATATGTGTGAAAATTAACTCTGTCATCACATTTAATTATACCCCAGTGCTTTATCCCTCTGCGGAGTGGCACTGGATAAGAAGACACAAATATTTGCTGTCAGTATTTTGCATGTAATTTTAACAACTAATGCGTTGTTTTGCAGTTACTGAAAAATATTAATTGGGGCAATGAAGATTTGCAGCAGCATTTTGGTGGGGTTTTTTAAGCCAGCCTGCCGTTATTTTAGCAGTGTGAAACAAAGCTCACCCAGGCAAGGGGGTTAAATGGAAATGATCATTTATTTTTGCTGCACAAAGGTCTGCGCTTCACGTGAAAAACAAACTACAGATTTTCATGTTTGCTGCCTTGTCGCTATGAATTGGGAGACACGAATATCTCTGCATGAGCAAGTTTTCATATTCTCCCTTGTACGCTGGTAATTTCACTTGCCTGCTTCATCATCACTTTAGCTTGTCTAACTCATCTCAGATCAATAGGAGCTTGAAATTATCTCAAGGTACATTATGAAATCCATAACAGAGGTGTGAAGAAGATGCACTGTGGAATGGGGTATGGGGGCAAAGCTTTTGATACACCGTGGCATGGCACAATCTACTCTAAATTGCACTGTCACACATAGCAAATAAAGCAAACAAGAAACAGTATTTTTGTGCTTCCTGCCAATTTCTGGGAATTTTTACATTTCACATGTTTTACTGCAGCAGAAAACATACAGGCATTCCTAACCAGGCTTCGTGTCTAAAATATAACTGGAGTTTGTCAGTTTTCACTAGTTTCACCCAAATTAAAGCATTAAGTTGCAGAATCATGCATTCACGTATATGCAGATCTTGGATGGTGGACGTAGTAGCTTTATTCATATCACATACCAACTGGCTTCTTACTCAGAAACAGTCTCATTCAGTAACATGATGTCCAGCAGGAATAAAGATATTGGAATTTTGCACTTAATCACTCAGCTGCTGAATCAAAGATCTGTGGGTTTGCTATTGACTCTCAGGGTTAACAGAGCACTAGAGTGAAATGTAAGCCTGATGTCTATCCTCTGATCTGCCATTGTCCAGGGGTGGTCATGCCATTCTCATCCTCTCCAGTCCCTGAATACTAAGGAGAAATGAAATATTACTTACCACCATAACTACAATAAATGCAAGAGAAAGTGGTAGGCTATGCACATAATTACTGTCTTGTGGTTCTGAGGTACTGGGTTTTTTTCCCAGATAGGAGAGGAATAAAAGTGTATATTCTTGCAAAAGATCAAAACCACACAGGACAGAACTATGGCAGAAAAAGAAATGCACACAAATAATTGGACTTAGCAGAAATATGATATCTCAGACAAACAGATAGAGGAAACACTTTGTGAAAAATAAATGAAACAGAGACACAAAAAGAAACAAACATAAATAAGAAAACATGGCATAAATCTAACAAGCTTAGACTTACCTAAGCTTATATGCATTGACTTCAATGGGACTGCTCTGACTGGCCTCTACATTTAAAACTGCAGGACTGGTGCCTGTATTTTTCAGACCATAACCTTGTAGATCCACAATGAAGTTAAAATTTCCTCATAGGCACCAGACGATTTAGTTACTAGGTTTAGTGTCTACCTGTAGTTCGGATATTTTAGGGTTGCTTTGAGGCTGTTTTGAGAATAGTAATTTCATCCTGTGCTATCATAGCACCAGAAAAGTACATAATGAAAATGAACCCAAAACAAAGTAAGAATAGACACAGCTTAGCAAACAACTGCATAGTAACAATGGGTAGTTTGTTTTATGAAAAAAAAAAAAATTCATTGATAATATGGGCCTATTTATAGAACTTTATAAGGCAGAAAAATTAAAACCCAGCTTTTAAAATACTTTTGTAAAGAAAGTTCAGGTTTCTGTTTCTTTCTGATTCTGGTGATTTTGGGAAGAATAGATGTTTGTAAATGGTATCAGCCTCTAGACAGTTGGAGATTTTTTTTCTTTAGGTAAAAAGTGAAAGCCAAAAGGTATTGAAGTGGTCCGTAAAAGGGGATGCACTCATTCATTCTTCACACAACGCACTGTGAAAGATCCAGCAACCATTCCGGTGGATTCCTGCACTTCTGCAGATCTGTGGTACCTGCTATACATGCTTTGGGAAAACATTTATTACACTCTAGCTTTCCAAAATGTCTTTACGCTAATCTCTTCAATATGTTGAGGTTGCTCAAATGTCAGTGATTTAATCTATGAAATGGCTCTGGAATACAAACAAGTCAAACTCTTCCCTTGGCATTGTTTTCTCTCTGTATTAGAAGGAAGAACCTGGATTCATCCTGGCTTCGTAGTCATCCTCAGCAGCAAGATGACTCACCACATCAAATGTACATGACCATTAATGCAGCCCCAAAAATGTGGTGCTCCTTTGCATATACATCAACTTTGTCTCTGTGTATAAATGTAATTTCCTAAGTGCTAAAGTAAGTTTTATGGCAAAATTGGAGTTCCTCAGTCCTTTCTTACTACTATAATAGAACAGAAAAACACTTCCCTGAAGACGCTCTCTCTCTCCCTCCCAACCAAATACCCCGTGCTTGCTTTCTGTGAACATTTCAACGGATCCCCAGTTAAGCAATAGCATCCTTGGGGAGCTCGTGTAGGTTCCTATCCCCACCTCCTTCCTCATAATTTTTTTGAAGCTATTTAGATGTCTTCCTGCTGTGTCTCCTTATCTATTTGACTCCAGTATATCTTTCATCCTCAAAATCTAGATGCAGCGTTCAGTGGCAATCTCTGGCCCACCAGCTCCTGGATTTGTCATTCGTTAAACTCCCTATAGATATGTCTGCAGCAAAGTGGTTTTGCTAAGTTTCAGCTGTCTTGCTGCTTGATGAGAGCACCGTCTGGTCTGGCACAGACTACTTGCAGCCTCCATCAAAAAAATGACGGATTTTGCTTTTACACAGAAATATTCTCCAGCACAGCAGTGTTCATGATAACAACCTCATAATGTTTAGAGGCAGATGCTCTAAATTAGCTATGCTCTACAAATGGGAACAGCAACGAGGTAGGGGGAATGGAAAGGGGATGAGAAAGACCAAAACATTTTGCCAAAGGTCACATTTCAAACAATTTAATTTAACTTAATTTTAAAAGGCTTCTTGCCACAAGATGGTCCTTTTTTTTTTTTTCTTTTTTTTTAGCATAGCAAGAAAATGGAAATGTCAACAGATAGGCACTTTGGCTTGTCATTTAAGCTTTCTCTCTCTTTTTTTTTTTTTTTTACTTTTCAGGGAGAAAAAGACAAAGAGCAAACCCTGGAAATGAGGCAAGTCCTTTGACTTCAGCTCTGAGAACTGCTAAGACCATTTAAACTCTATAAGCATTTAGTTTGTTTAGTTCTTTTGCACAACAGAAAGCACCACTTCTTTCAAAACATTTAAGTACTGGTATAATTTCACTGACAATAAAGTCTTTGCATCTCCACAATTTGCTGCCAAATGAATTAAGGGGACAGAAGGATTTAACACGCCTAAATTTCATCACAGGAGGCATTGCCACAAGCAATAAGCACTACACTGACTTTTTAGACAAGTCTGCAAACAAACACTATGGAGAACCGAGGCAAACACACCTAAGAAGTGCTTTCTTCTCTTAATATGGATAAGGAAGGCTGCACAGCAAAGGAAATAACCTCCACTCCTAACTAACTTTGCTCCATCTTTTTGAAATGTTTCACTTAGATCTCTATCCTTTTCCAGTTTGTATGTACTGTATCATTAACTGAGATGCCTAAACAAAAGTTCAGTCTAGCCCAAAAATGAAACATTATTACCTAGGAAAGACAACAAAAATTATTTTCCAACAATTTCAAAACTTACTAAGTTTTTCAATAAAAGATTAATTGAAATCAATTCTCCAAGCAATTTGGTTTTGCTGAAACTGTTTCCTGATCAAAAAGAAATCTGGATGAATGACATCTGATTAAAAAAATTCCATCCATTTCTAATTAGTATGTTCCCAGTAAAGTGTAACAGCCTTCATGTAGTACTAGTGTAAAACAGACACAAAGTCAACGTACTTTTAGCTAGTGAGAACGCAGCCTTTTTAGAAAGCAGACATCACATAGATATGAAACTGGTAAAAATAGGATGTCTCTAAAATGAAAGACAGGTGCTAGAGAGGAGTCTGGATGAAAGGAAATAGAGAATACGTATCATACCTGTTAAAAAAACAGTACCGTTGCTTGATACTAGGATAGATGCTGCGGTACGAAGAGACAGCTAGCTTTCACTTCCCAAGCATGGGATGTTATTTACTCCTTAGACTATCTAGTTTATAAGAAAGAGGAAGAAGTAACCTCACCTGCATCGAAATGCATAAAATAAAACACCTCTCCACTTTCAGCAAGTGTTACCATGCTAAAGCATCATATAATTTTTATGAAAAAAAAGTTTTAAAATATTGCAATAAACAGCTTTGTTTTCTTGCAATGTTTAGCATGTTTTATCCACCTTTTTCAACTGCTAAGAAGAGCTGAAAGTTGCCAGGTGAAATCATTTAGTTTACACAATACATAGTTAATGGAACCAAAGCAGCTGCTGCAAGTGAACTTACTGCAACTATTGCAAACCACCACATGAAGCAAACTGCCAATGACTGTCAGGCATATTCCAGCTTGTTTGGGCCCTGTATGTCTTTCTGTGTGATATATTAGTCATTTGTTACTCACTACTTCCTTTAAAGGCTCAGTCTTAAGAGATAGTCAACACCATCCAATTTTGGCTGTGCTCACAATTTTATTTCACCCGAACAGATTAAAAAAAAAAAATTAAAAAATGAGGATTTTAATTTAAAAACTGTAAAGGCTTTCTCTCACTTAAAAATATTTTAGAAAGCTTCACTGAGAACTGAAAATCAATAGTGTTTTTCTTTTTCCTAGAAATGATGTTATTTCACAGCAAAACTCTGGTGCTAGAGAATACAGCAATGGGAAATGCATGCACATCTATCAAGTGGATTCATGAGGGCATTGTCTTTGGCTCCCATTTACACAGCATTAAATTCTGCTGTGTTGACTTTGAGTTTGACATGCTACTAAATCTTAAGTCCCCAAGCAGAACCCTCTCAAAAATCATGGTGTTTCACTAGCTGTCTCGGACCACAAGTGTCACCTTCATTTGAAATTATCTTGTCCCAAGTGTGCTTAAAACGTTCTCATACTTTTTGATGAGCTTGGGCCATGTTCCAAGGCTATCGCAAAGCCAAAGCCCCTGTAAGTGAATTTTTTTCTTGTTGCTTTCATAAGCACCCTTTGCAGGTCTGTTCAATCTCAAAGTAGGTCTGCCATTATGCAAAAGCAATTTAACATGATATGAGTTATGACTGAGAGGATCCATGCAGGTGTTCCTGGATTTTAATTAATGCATTTGCTTCACACCTTTAATTAATTTGTGACAACATTCTCAAGTGTCACCAACGCAAAGAAAGACAACTTTGGTGTCCAAGGCTCAGCAGAAAGCTGTGCACCATGAACACCACATATAAAGTATTGTAGGCCTTCTGTTGGAGATGAGTCTGTAGTAACACTAAGTACTCAGACTAGGATGGTGTCTGGGAGCAAGAGTGACTGCATAGCTCTCTGTAGTGTAAAAATCAGATTAGTAAGACTGTGCAAAATAATGGCACTTAAATGTTGCCTAAAAGCAGGAATGAATCCTGCCGTATTACTGAACAACCTCTGCTAGATCTCTCCAAGTTCATTTATTGAACTATGCTATTTGAGCAATATGTAAGAGATATTTTTTTTAATCAACAGGCTTATTTTACAGATTCTGCATCAAAACATTTTTAATCTATTCAGTTCAGTCTACCAGTAAACTCAGTAAACTTTCTTAGCTGTGTGTCAGCATTTGTCTACATCACACAAATACGTGATTTGCTGATACGGCAAATCGGAAGCTGGTTAATTGCATCAAATTTCTCACTGAAAAGGCTTTTTAACTACCCTCAAATATCACAGAGGCTGAGACTAAGTACATGCTTGAATATTTTCTTCAGTTCTCTGGTGACAAAACTGCTGATGTGGTTGTTCTTACATCTATGATTGATCCAAAAAAAAAAGAAAGAAAAACAAGACAAGGCAAAATTTTAATCCTAATGCAAACACACAGATGAGAGAAGGCAATTTTGTACAGAACTGATTTTCATAAAGATTTTCAAACATTTCATCTTTCATCAGTGTTTTCTCCTAAACATCAGACACTAAAGTAAATTGAGGTCTCTCTTACTGATATAATTTGACATTATTTTGGTGGCTTTTGACCATCTTTCACCTTGTAATTTGTTCTCAGCAGTAAATATTTAATGACCAATTGATCACTTTAAGATATTTTTTGTCTGTGGGATATCAAACTTGTCTTGCTTATTAATTTGCCATGATACCTTATGCCTGCGTAATCTCAGGTGGCTGTGATTATCTTTATTCACAGATTGCTTGGTCCATCCTTTCCCCTTTTCAAATATTCTGATAAAAGATTACACTTTGTTGAACACAAAAGAGAACCAAATTTTATACAGCAAAAAAACAAACACACAGAGGTCACCAGGCTACAGTCCTCTAAGTCTGTAAATAAGAAAGTACTTAAAGCAGCTGAACTGATGCAATGTTTCCATTGTTCTTGGCCATGCTATGTGATACTACTTTCAATTTCTTAGACTGGGCCTTTCAGAGGGTCTCAAAGCAGTCAGATATTCAGTTTCCAACATGGATTTGAGCTCCTGATCCCCTTTTAACATTGCAGACTTCTTTGGGTGAATAAAGCAAGGCCTAATTAGCACTTTATGTTGTTTGTTTCTTCTATTCTGCCAGCATTTACCATCCCATCACCAGGGTTGATAGCAAGGAAAATTTGCTTGTTTGCAAACCATTCAATCTCATATCCTGTAGTCTTGGTGCGAAACTGCATTTAAAGATAGAAAGCGGGACTTCGAGCTGGAGCACTGAAGACACTAGCTAACATCCTCTTTGCCAACTTTGCTACCCCTTAAATGTCATAGGCAAAATTTCCCAGTGTCCTCTGTTACTCTGACATTTGATTTGCCTATAATGCCACAACTTTGAAATAGCGAATCTAATCAATTCCCAAATCCTGTAGATATAAATGGGATCAAGCGTTTTGACTTTGTGTCCTGTTTTTGGCTGGGATAGAGTTAATTTTCTTTCTAGTAGCTGGTACAGTGCTATGTTTTGGATTTAGGATGAGAAGAATGTTGATAACACACAAATGTTTTCAGTTGTTGCTAAGTAGTGTTTATACCAAGAAGTCAAGGATTTTTCAGCTTCTCATGCCCAGCCAGCAAGAAGGCTGGAGGGGCACAAGAAGTTGGGAGGGGACACAGCCAGGGCAGCTGACCTAAACTGGCCAATGGGATATTCCATACCATGTGACATCATGTCTTGCCCAGTATATAAACTGGGAGGAGTTGGCCAGGGAGTAGTGCAGATTGCTGCTTGGGAAGTAACTGGGCATTGGTTAGTGAGTGGTGAGCAACTGCATTGTGCATCACTTGTTTTGTATATTCCAATCCTTTTTTTATTAGCATTGTCATATTATTATCATTTTTATTTTATTCTTTTCTGTCCTATTAAACTGTCTTCATCTCAATTCACAAGTTTTACTTTTTTTGATTCTCTCCCCCATCCCACTGTGTGGGGGGAAGTGAGCGAGCGGCTGCGTGGTGCTTAGTTGCTGGCTGGGGTTAAACCATGATGCTTTGTCAGTGTTCTGAATATCTAAGTCATCGTCCACAAAAGCAGAGTTTTCAGTCTGTCTTGCACTGCCAAGGCATTTTTCTCCCATCTTCTGCTGGAGCTCAGTACACCCCATTGTATTTGCTGTGCCAACAGGCAGTTGAGCTTCTGCTAGAAATAAGATCTCTGCTTGACACAAAGCTCATAAAAAGACATCCGGAAGGGCAGGGTTGAGTTCAGGATGATATAGTTGGGACTGGAGAAATGATAGCAGAGATGAGAGTCCAAAGAGAGAGAGAAGGTGTGAAGGACGTGGGAACTTCATAAACCATGTCTCCATAGTCGCGAGAGAAGAAGTAGACCCAGGGACAGAGAATGGAGAAGAGCAAGCTGAGAGCAAAGCTGAATCTGTAATTAATGGATTAATGGTGTTGAATCAACTGTGACACAGAATTAGAGATGGAAGTAGAGAGTCAAAGAATAAAGATGATAATTGAGATGGCTGAAGATAATAGGGGGGTAACATGTCACAACAGAAGTAGGTGAATAATCAAATAGAGACAGTGGCAAGGAGTGGGTGGAAGAAATGCAGGACTGGAAAAGAAACTACTGGAGAACATTAAGCTGCTAGTGTAAGATTAGGGAGATCAGAAGGGAGCATTCAAGATGGAGGAAAATGAGACATACAGAGTTTAGGAGACAAAATAAAGGAAGAAAGGAGTCCTGGAAATCTTCTTGTGTGATTCCCATTCTTCCACTACTCTTAGCCCACCGAAAAACCCTTGGTGAGCACACATTTATGTGATAATTTTAGCCTAATATTCAGCTTGTAATATCATCAAGCAGGTTTAGGCTAGCTCTATTTTTTCTTTCATGTTCTTCAACATCTTTTATTTCCTTTGTCTTTTTTTTTTTGCATTTACAGATTTTTCTCCTTTTCTTTGACCCAAAGACAAGAAATTGTTACAGTCCATCAGTATTCAGCAATCCAAACTCAAGCTGGAGCACCAAAGTGTGGTTATTCACATAAGTCACATCGTGGTTGTTGTTCTGTTCCCTTCATGGCTGAATGTAACTTATAATTAGTAATTGAAGCAGCCACCAAGGCTTTGAATCTCAATTGAAAAGATAGCAGAGAAGCAGGCTTGTTCTGATTTATTCTCTCTGGGAAAATCTGTTAGCTAAGGCTTATCACACATTCTCTCCATTATTAACCTTTCTAGCATAAGCTAGCAAGCAAAGCGTTGGTGAAGGAGCCTATGCCACATAGCTTCTTAGGAAGGAAGGGAGAAAAGATGCACAGCAAAAAATGGACTATTTTCACATCTAAATGTGGAGAGGGAGAGACAGATGCAGGTTTTACTAAAAGCCTTCAAATTCTCAGGGGATATATGAATTTGCATGCTCCTGCACACTCCTCCAACATCATGATGGCTGGCACCATTCTGCATTGGAATAGATGCAAAAGAGCACCATTGCTCAAAAGATCATTTGCTTTAAAGATGGAAAATTTCTCTTATGGCTTTGGGCAGGAACTGATCACTTCCTTCATCTAAATATTAGTCTTACGCCACAGAGACAATTATGGGCATGTTCACAACTTGTTCCCTAGCTCCTTGCACACAGAAGTTGCACATATGCATAGCCCTTACACAAACTAAAAAATGAACCTCCTTTCTTTTCTGCAGATGCATAAGAGAGAGACCTAATTTGCTTTCTAATAGCAGTAACAGTGATTTACTATGTCATAAAACAAGTAAAAATGAAAATCTAACCTGTATCCCACTGGTTCTGTTGTCTGTGACCCCAAATCCATTTTGGTTGTGGACACAGTGGGAATTTAAGCTGTGCAAATATATCTGAATTAATACCACACAAGATAAGAAAAATAAAAACATAGCGAAGAAATATTTCACGTGGCAGTACTTATCAACTCAAGAGAAAAATACTTAATTTTAAAGGTTTTTAAACCTTTTCAAAAAGATTTTAAACCCTAAGGAAAAAAAATAAAAGCAAAGAATAAGAAGACAGCAACTCAAGCATTGGCTCATTCTGAAGAGCAACAGAGACCAACATTTTCCTGTCACGGGGCCAATGAACATACTAACACTCAGCCTAATTACTTGGTAAGTATGTACTATGTATATTAGCCTATGTGTAATGCTGAGTACTCATGGATTATATATATTGTGAATACACCCCAGCAGAGTCTCTCTGCACACAGGACAAGAAGCCCAAGAAAAAGTGGCTTAGTAGAGGGAGAGTCACAAGTTTTCCCTTTGTATCACAGGAGATGGAGTGACTTTTCACCCACTGATCAACTGAAAAAGTACTTGCTTTATCACAGGGGCAGCTGGAAAAAAAATGTGCCCCAATATTTTTGTTGCATGTTGTCATTGAACTATAGTAGAGGACCTTGGGGGACAAGCAAATGTATCATTTTAATTAACACCTAACTGTTCTTGACATCTGAAATTCTGCTAAGCTTCTCTCCTGCCAGACCCACTATGTGAAGGACATCTGTGCATCACTGTATCTACCTACACAGAGGAACTGAGAATTACTTCCATGTTCAGGATGGAAGTTCTTTCTTTCATTTTCTTGTGGAGAAAACACAGCATTTTGTTTTTAAATACTAAAATCAGTAACACAGAGGACCAGATTTTCAACTAGTGAAAACCAGTAATGATTTCCATGGAAGTGGGAATTTTCTTTGTAGCTAGAACAATTGAAAACGTACATATAGAATAAATCAATCACTGATTTAAAAATATAAATGTACCACTATTCTCCTTTGTGGTGAGGAATTCAGCAAAAATACTAAACCATTTTAAAAATATGTAAATGTAACCTTGAGATTATGGGGAAAAACCCATATAGAGTAGTAGAAAGCTTGAGGAATGTTTAATTATGTGTTCTCAGAAAGGTATAACATTAGCATTGTCCCACTTTATATTGTTCTACTTGTATCATTAGCTTTTATTAGCACACTAGATTCATCACATACTGGTTTATGACACGCTGTAATGTAAATCAATGCAGTACCTCCCAAATGACTAATATAAGCTAGCTAGCTCAACTATAAAAGAAAGACTTGACAGATGGGAAACCAACAGAAAACTGCAGAGGGCTGTTAAACTTATTTTTACCATTTTATATCAAAGTATACAGCTGGAAATTAGAGTATTTTTATAGGTTAAATGTCAGTGAAAGAGAACTAGGGAACACTGCAAGTTCCCCTTCACCTGCATGCTCCGAGCTATTCTTGACACAAAGATCACATCGCTTTAATAATATTGCTATCCTCAAAACGCTAGTTTACAGTGCATCTCGTTGACCCAGTTATGCTGCTATAAAGCATCCTGATACCCATGTAGTTTATTCCCCAGTGGGAAGAGGATTAAAGCAATTATCCCATGTCCTCTTCTGGAAGAAGCTGATGCCCAGGTGTTGATCACTGCCTCCATGCTAGAGGTCACTCCTGCCCCAACTGGGTTGGCTGCACATGAGTCATCTCACTGCCCCAGCTGAAGTGAGGTCATGTCCCCATGTCTTCTCCTACTGAAAGGGGCCACAGGCACCCACTGCTTATCACAGCCCCATTGGCCAAAGGTTTCTGGCCCTCAGAGCTGCCAGCTCATGGACTACAATGTCCTTGCCTTCACAATTAGTTGGGTTAGCCAACTAATTTTAGCTAGCATGGAAAACTCAGAGGTCACTAAACCTCTTCAGATCAGCCATATACCAAGTTTTATATGTACCCCTTACTCAAAATGAGAGTGAAGAGAGAGAGAGAGAGACAGACAAGAGGCATAAAATGGTAGAGCTACAACAGCTCCAGCACAAGAGACTCACACTGACTTTTCTTCCTCTAAGGGAAGATGACAATGACTTTTCAGGAAAGGCAATGTTGTATCAGCTGTGATGGGCCAAAGGTGCAAACTCCTTAAAATGTCTTTGCCACCTTGGCAGCCTGAGTTTAACTTAATTACATTAATATGTTTGATAATCTGAGAGGAAATGGTGGTTAGCAACTTTGGAGCTGAGGGGGATGTTAGCAAGAAAAACAGTGATAAAATCAAATTCCCTTATGGACAGAGAATTGCAAGTAATTATCTGAGGTGTTGGCTGACTGTGGGTAGTGCTGCAAAGCTAAATGTCTCTGCTAGGTCCACGTTTTATGATTCAACAGAAGTATTTTGGTTCGCAAACTCTCTTGAAGTTATTTTACAGGGCTCAGCTTCTTCCAATTAGAACCGCTTTGCAATAGTGTTCTCCTATCAGCTGTTTTTACTCCCATATTTTTTTTCCAAAATGTGAATTCTTTCAGATTTAGGGATTATTTAAATATACTATCCTTAAGAGGTTAAAAGAAAAAAAAGCACCCAAGACATAACAGTCTGAATTTCACCTGTGATGGGTTTGCTAACAATCCAAATGAGATTCTCGATGGCATTTGTAATAAACAAAAAATTCCTTGATGCTATTTAAGCCTAGTAAACAGACATCCAGTTATTCTCCTGGGTAATACTCAAAATGGAGAAGTCATTCTTGGGACGTATTGTCTCTTGCTCTTACCTGACTCTAAGTTCTGTTTAGAGACAATAGTTAAATTAGAAATAAATGGATAAACATATTGATATAACTAATCTAGTCTAAAAGATCAGTTTCCTAAATTGGTACAGTACCCTAATGCTTGGACACTTAAATCGTTACAGACCTCATCGAAATGCATTAGCTTTATTTCAGTGAATTACAGGCTCATACTAACACTAAGGCACAGGTATAGTCCATCTTCAAGCAACTAGGCTAGGGGGTTTCTTCAACCATTTGATTAGCCCAACACAACTTTCTAAGATGGACCAGGCAGCAGAGCACTCAGGCCATTTAAACTGATGTGAGCTTCATAACTAGCACATAGGATAAGTAATTAAAGAATGAAGAATATGAAAGCTGTTGATAAAGTTATCAGGTTGATGAAGAATATGAAACATTTAAATACGCATTGTTTTATCATGGCTAATTTTCAAGCTAGAAAATCAGCCAACTTTCTAGAAGCTGTTTTGGTCTCCTCCCATACTTAATTCAGTCCCTGAAATGCTCCACATGCACAGTGAATCAAGACTCCTGCAGGGCCTTGTGTTGTTCTGGTTATGGTGAGCAGTGATTTCATGGGTATTATGCTGCCAGTGATATACATTACTTTGGTTGCACAGGTTTATTTAAATAAATTAATTTTTTACAGAAAATCTGTTTTCCTACATGCCAGTCATTTAGATCACATACTTCTTAATACTTTTACCATCTCACTTATTATGCTTCTTTTAAAATACACAGTCAATAAGAAAAATAGAGGTTTTTTTTAAAACATATCCACTTTATTTTATTCAAATACAGACATATGAAAGGCTTTCCTCATCAAAGCCATCCAGATTATCGTATTTCACCAGCACCACCTGAAGTTATAGAGCAAAAAGAAGGATCTACAAATTTAGTTGGCACTGAATAACTGGGATATGCAAATTATCAGTTTAATGAGAACAGAGACAGCAGATTTTCAGTAAGAACCAGGCAAGGGTTGGCCATGCTATATGGAAGCATTGAGGTTTTAGCCCTCTGAGGTTTTAGCTGGCATGCAGCTGCAGAAGACATTCGAGCCCCAGCTGAAAAATAGCTGGAGTCTTACCATGTAATTTAATGAAAAGTCAGCAGAAAGTCTCAACTGAATAGAGCTTTTTCCCATGCCACAGTGAAGTCCTCAAATGGGATGGTATTTTTTCTGATCAAGAAAAAGTTGAGGGCTCAGGTCTGCTGGGTTTGGTTGGGGGAGGAGGGAGGGAGAGAGTAGCTAAAAAAGAAACAGAAGCCAAAGTGACAGGGAAAAAAATACAGTTTAAAAAAGAAATAGAATTTAGAACATCTGCTGGTCTCTCTACAGTCAAACACTCATTTAATCTGAGGAGATTTCTGAGGTTGGAGCATTGTTAAATAGAGCATGTCAAAAGCAGATCACCAGCTCTAAAGGAATTCTGGGAGGAAAACCTATCCTGAATTAGGATGAAAAGCAGAAGTTGAGATATTTCAGACTTAAAGTTCCCTCAAGTTGGATTGGATCCCCTGAAACATTTAATTTCAAAAAAACTTAAAAAGATTTTGTTGATATTCTGGTTTATTTCATTTTAAACTTTCCACTAAAAATTAGGTTTACATTTTGAAAGAATTCAAAGATGTGGCCATTTGTCAAACAAATCAAACCAACCTGAACACTAGAACAGGAAATTCATCAAAAGAAGCTCCTTCTTACAGTTTCAATTTTAAACTTTTTAAAGTTGGCATTTTGTCATAGAAAACCAATGATCAGCTTTAAATGTAAGCAACTTGCTTAAGGCCACATGGCAAACCCAGAGTGCCTGGTTGGTAATATGAAAAGACTCCAATACCCACCTTCTCTCTGTGTAGCATCCAACACAAAAGTCTGCAGCTTCCACGCACTTTATTTTTGTGGCACAACATAGGCAAAAACCCATCTGTACAGTTCAAGAGGGCCCCTGGATGCCCCAGATCTATTAAAACACAGATTATTAAAGCTCAGAGGTCTGTTTCATACAGAATCTTTCTCAGAAGGAACTAATTTTCATGTAAATGAGGAGCCTAAATTACAGCGATTCATGTGCATTTTATGACCACTGCTGGCTAAGACTCTGTTTTGTTCTAATAAATCAATGTGAGTGACACACTGCTCAAAAATATCTTTGTTATCTCCCAATTTGAGGAGAGTAATACTATCTCCTAGAAAGCTAGGAGACAGTGCTTGAAGGGATTACCTAGTCCAAGACAGAGTAAATCATCAGAAGCAGACACTGCTGCAATACATCAAAGTCTTCTTGCACACTAGCTTCCCGAAAAGCACTGAGCTGAGGTCAGGCTCCAACCCTAGCCTAATATGTTTATGGATACAGACAGAAGTTACTGACTTTTCACTGTATCTGATGGCTTCGCTACCCAGCAACACACGACAGTAGAAATTCCTGTTTTCACATCTCAACAGGAGTTTCCCACGTGCAGAAAAATATTTCTCACTGCTCAGTCTGACACTGTGGAATACTCATTCCCCAGGATCGCCACCACCATGGCAATTTCCATCTTTCATTTATATTTTTCACAATACAAACATGTGGAAAGTTGTTATATATTTAATTCAAAATTCCCACACTAAACACAAGGAGGAGACAAGGTGAAAGAATGAACTGCAGATGACAACAGCTCCATCGCTGCACTGAATACACCTCTGGAAGGTATGTAGCTTCCCAATGACTGAGGACATCTAAAACCTAAATATCAGAAAGCAATGTTTACAAATAGCATTTACAACTGTATGGGAAGCAGCTTAAATGCCCAGCTGAGACAATGAGAGGGGACATGTGGAAACTCTAATAAAAGACAAGACAGTGAAATGTCTTATTCTTTTCAATAAGTGGATTAAGTTTTCTGGTAAGAAATCTGAGGTCAAGCTTGATGACTTAGAAAGAAAAAATATCACATTCTAGGAGCTTTTATAAACACTGAAACAAAGGTTTTAATTCTATAAGCCTTTTTCTAATTCTTGCAAAATTTTAACAGAAACAAAGAGAAAAATGTCCGTGAAAGTAGGAAAAGAATGACTGCAATGAGATAATTAAGTGGTTAAGCACCAAGCTGTTTCTAGAACTGATCAGAAACGCCTTGGAAGACATCATTCCATCAATACAGCTTCCCGTCACATCCCGTCTCATTCTGAAATTGTAATTTTCAGTTTCTTATATTACCTGAGTTTGCATGGACAAATGTTTTATTATTTATATATATATATATATATAAAATAAATGTTTTATTTGGCCATTGGTTTTGGAAGCATTTGGTAAAATACATATGTTTTTTCAGAATATTTTATTAAGGGAAAAAAACCACACAACAACCAACCAACCAAATGAAAAAAACAAACAAACAAACAAACAAAAAACCCCCACAAAACAGAAGAAAAGAGAAAACCATTAAAGGAATGTTTTAATTTTTCATTATTAAACTATTTTTTCCACCTTCTATAAATATACAGTATAAAACATCAAAGCAAACACAAAGCAACAAGACTTATTCACTACAGTTTTATTCAAAGTGAATGTAATTTTTTAAATAAATGGTAAGAAAAGAGGAATTTGACAATTCAAAATTCCATCTTGGAATGAAATTTGGGGGTTTTTTTCAAAGCTATAAAGATTACAAGAAAGAGCCCTGACAATATTATTTCAGAAGCTGGACACTGCTAAGTTCTAACTTTAACATTATGCAATAAGGGCAATTATGTGCTGAGCTTCCATGAGCCACATTACTTTTCACAGTTTGGGATCCAAGAGACAAACCAATAAACAATTCACTGAAATCTAATTTCCACTGTGCTGACTGTCTTCAATGTGCAGGTCCAAGATTAGTATTAAATGAAAATTATATTGTTCAACTAAAGCTTTAGTGATTTCAAATTACTATTCAAAACAGAGTACATGTTCTTAGATAAACTGTGTTTTTAATTAAACATGTATGTATTAAGTTATTTCCTTAATTATACTATCTCCATTGCCTCATATTGTTTTATTGTGTGTTAAATTCAGTTTCTTACATTATTACACTATTAGATCAAACTGGTAATTGTCAGTTTTTCATTTCTTCATGCTTATCTAAGCTTGCAGTGGTAAGTCTCATTTCATTTATCTTTTTCAACAGCCAGTAATGAAAGCCTCAGGAAGGAACCTCAGGTCTAATCAGGGCTTCCCTCCTACATCTCAAGCTTGCAGAAACCTGGAGAACTCCTGTCATGAGTCCAAAGGTACTCTGATGAGGAAGCAGAAACTGAAATCTCATGTTATGGGTCTCCTGGTTTCTGCCCTGTGCTGGGGACGACGTGGGAACAGAGAGGGGCTGAAAGCCACTGCTGAGCAGGGGACCCCCAGAACCTCCATCTCAGCCTCCAATTCACTCCAGGCTTTGCAATTTCATCATTATTGCTAAGCTTCCTTCCCTCCCCCTCCCCCCAGTTTTCCCTTCTTTGGGAAACTTTCAGAACTCCAATTTTTCATTTACAAATTAATGAATGTTCTCTCCCTCTTCTTTGTCAAATCACAGATGTCCTGGTTTCAGCTGGGATAGCGTTAATTTTCTTTCTAGTAGCTGGTACAGTGCTATGTTTTGGATTCAGTATAAGAATGTTGATAACACATGAATGTTTTTGGTTGTTGTTAAGTAGTGTTTATACTAAGAAGTCAAGGATTTTTCAGCTTCTTATGCCCAGCCAGCAAGAAGGCTGGAGGGGCACAAGAAGTTGGGAGGGGACACAGCCAGGGCAGCTGACCCAAACTGGCCAAAGGGATATTCCATACCATGTGACATCATGCCCAGTATATAAACTGGGAGGAGTTGCCCGGGGCAGGGGGGAATGGACCGGATTGCTTCTCGGGAACCAACTGGACATCAGTAGGTGAGTGGTGAGCAACTGCATTGTGCATCATTTGTTTTGTATAGTCCAATCCTTTTTTTTATTAGTATTGTCATTTTATTATTGGAACTATTATCATTATTATTTTCTTCCTTTCCGTTCTATTAAACTGTTCTTATCTCAACCCACAAGTTTTATGCTTTTTTTCCCAATCCTCTCCCCCATCCCACTGGGTGGGGGGGAAGTGAGCGAGTGGCTGCGTGGTGCTTAGTTGCTGGCTGGGGTTAAACCATGACAATGGAATAGAAAATCTAATCTTTGATCCACTCCACCTCAGACAGAGCCAGAGCTACCAAAAAAAGATCAGTTTCACCTGGAATAAATACAAAATATTTAAAGGAGTGGGGAAGCTATAGTTTTATTTTGCTGAATGGTGGTCTGTTGAGATGTGTTGAGTCAGTCATTTAACTTCAGTAATAAATAAGCCAATCATTTCAACATTCATTGAAGTCATTTCAACACTCATATCCAGTGAAACCCCTTTCCCCCTCTCTCCGGTGGGACTCCTTAGAAGCCGTCACAAGCACGAACTGGTGTTTTTCTGTGAGGGAGCAGTAAATCCAGCTTGTCAGGAGGTGCTGACCTCAACTTGCACAGCCTAGCATCCTATTACATGATCTGTGCAAGGCCCAGTGTACAGGCTAGCCTGTGTGTAACCCTTATGGCTGTAGAAATTGTGTTCCCCCTGACCTGGGGAAAGCCCTGGGCCAGCTCAGAAGAAATCCTCAGATATGAGGGAGACCTTGGGCTTTCTAGCTACCTTTGTCAAGTTGGTCAGAATGACTGAGATTTTGTAAATAGGCAAAGGAAGAATTACCCCAATTTTAAAGTCTACTGACCAGTAATGCTGTCATCTTATAGGAGCACAGAGGGCATAACACCATGAGATACTTACCTCTGGTGTGGCTGTTAAGTATAAAAATCAGTGAAGGAACTGAGGGTAGGACAAGCACTCAGCAATAGGCTGGGCACATGTTAATGCCTGCAGGGTGAAATTCTCCAGATGAGATGCCGTCCTTCCCTTCACCTGGATAATGCCACACTTTATAACACAGAACTTGCACGAAGGGATGTCTCTCAGCTATAATCCTAAGCAACAGATAATAAACTCAACATGAACAATACTGGCAGGTGATGGTTGGAAAAAATAAAATCCATTTGACAACACATGCAGAACTGCTGGAAGCTCTCTGACGCTGATGTAGGTGCTTCTGCTTGTCAAAGTGGTGTTGGTGTTTTTTCAAAAGCATTTAAATTCACCATGTTGAAGGGGAGAAGGAAAAACTGCACTTAATTATAAGAGTAGAATCTGCTACATCGGTGATTGATGGAACAAGAAAAACATTTTTTTCTCATTAATTTACAAATCACCAAATTAGAGAGAAAAAGTGAGTTATTGTCCTACCTGTTTTGATAACTTTACTCTCATAAATACATGAATTTACAAGAACATTTCCTTCTTTCTTTTTGTTTAAGAAAAAAAAATGGAACTGAATGACAGAGAATCTAGAAATATGTTAATGTCTTCATCAAACAACCATGAATATACATGACCATACTATACTATTTCCAGCTACTTTGATTTATGTTATGGATAACATGTTTATATAAAGCTAATCTCCACAAGAAGCAAAAGAAGAAAAAACCACAACATCAACAGTGGGGAATCAAATATCACCTAAATTAAACTAATCTCTAAAGTAGGGCAGGCAAAAACTGGTAAAGCATCCAGGATTTCTGAGGCTCTTTATTATGAAGAGGTTTTTTTAATATCAAGATTAGTGAAAACATGATTTTTAAAGATACACATCCAAAAAATTATTAAGGGTGAGCTCTTCAAGTCAGGGTGAAGGTAATTAAGCTGCCCAACCTAGGAAAACTGATCCAACATCCAGTTATTGATATTTATCACTTTTGATTTCATGTCAGTGACTCCCAATCACATACCGCAAAAATTAATTTAATCTAGAGCAAGCTGTTTTCAGCATGACAGAAGTGTAACTGAACAAATTCCTGCTTATAAAGCTTCCACGAAATATGTTTTTTGATTGCCACTGAATTTAAGGGGTTTTTGTTTGTTCTGTTTTGTGCAGTGAGACACAAGTGATCCCAGGCAGTCATTAGTACTTCAGACTTTTGGCAGGTCTACCAAAAGTGCTCCTAGATCAAACAGCCCAAATGGTCTAAATGTTGCAGACACATATTTTTGGGGTGGTTCAGTGCTTACTCCAGTCATCAGTGCACTCTAAAGGACATTCTTCCACATGGCTCACTGATCCCATAGATACACAATATCATTAGTGCTATCCAATGTACCTTAATCCTAATGATTAAGATATACCTAACAACACTGAAGTATGCAGGCATGAAGTGTATCAGCTGTATTGTATCCATTTTAATGAATTTTCTTCACATTTTCCTAGCCCTTCTCCATTTTAAAAAGGACATGAAGTTCTGATATGGTATAGCTAAGACCACTTCCAGTCTTTAATTTCAAGCCTTCCGTACCTGTCTGTTCTACAGCTGATAAATAGCTTTGGAAACAGGAATGGTCAATGCAGTGAGATTATGGCTTGTCAATTCTACAGTGACTCAGACACACCCTATTCCCATGAGGACCCCTCTGCTGCATGATCACTAGAGTGTCTTATTATTGAACAATGTATTTTTAAGACATCTGAACTTGAAAACAAATCCAGACATAAGCATGTTCTTGGAAATGGCATAACCTTCTCAGGGACTGAAGTGAAAGTGGATCCTGTTTCTGGAAGACAGGTGCAACATTTGCCTTTTTCCAGTCATAGGAGTCTCCTCCAGTTCCACCACCTCTGTCCCTCCAGACACATAGATGGGTGCCTTCATCCCCCCCAGGAGAAAGCCTCAAGTAACTATCATCTTCCTTTTCTTCATACACACTCTTGGTTAATGCTCAGCCAATTCTGATGCTTCCCCTGACGGGACATCATCTTGTTCACCTGTTTCCAATGCCCTATACCTGTGGTCCCTATGCCCATTCTGTCATTGCAGAAACACAGTCAGAGAAGAGGTTTTGCTGTTTTTTTGTGGGAGATGCCAAATTTCCAGTCGTTGCCATCTTGGAGATTTCTAACCATTGCTCTGTTGAGGGTTGTCCATCCTTCCCTGAAACGCTGGTAAGACTCTGGTATGTGCTTCTGTAGGGTGACTGTGAAGATCTTGTCAATCTCCCATTTGTCCTCCTGGATGGCACATGGTCTGCTCACTTCTTTTTGCTGGCGAGCCAGAAAAGCATCCCTCCCAAGCAGAGCATCCCTTCCACAGGTGGGACCGCTGCCATCCCCTGCACTCCCTGTCCCCAGAAATATGGACAGTCCCATCCTCCCCCAGGGGCTCTGCCTGGGTCAAGGGCTCTGACGTGCCAAGGATGACAGCTCCAAGCAGTGTCAGACATGACACCTATTCAGGGTCCCTTTGCATTCCTGCTGCTCTTGCCTTTAGATAGTATAGCTGCTCCCGAGTGCACTGGTACCTGCATAATCAATGGACAGTTGTATGCAACTGGCTTGGACACCCCTAGCCAGGGAATGGCCAAGGAAAGCCAACTTAGAGCTGACAGAGCAAAAACCTTCAGGAGGTTTGAGAAGCCAGCCCTCACCAGCCATGGCACATTACCAGGAAGGAGCCAACAAAAAGTGACAGCTGAAGAAGCTACCTGAAACCTGCCAAAATTAGCTGCACTCACCAATTAAAATACTGAATAATACTTAACTCCATGAGGATGCCTATCAACTCTTCAGAGTAGAAAGGTACTATTCAGTTTCTCTAAGCCCTGTAGCAAACAGAAACTTTGCTTTTAAACTGGCACTTAACTGAGGCCTGTGGCTTGTCAAGATTTGTGTATCTATCTCCATTGTTGATATACTTGTATAATATTGTATTAAATTACAGAAAACAAAATTATTGCTTGCAATTATTCACTGACAGAATCTTCACCAGACAGCTCATAATCATTTTGTGAGGATATCTACCTGTTCCTATTTTTCTGTCAAACCCTAAGTGAATCATGAAGTGTAGTTTTTTTCCAATGCAATGTATGCCTTATTTATTCTACTGCTGTTCTGTGTATATAAAATGCACACTGTTCAAAGAATTTCATTGTTGCCATTGGAAATAATGATCTAAATGTATTCCAGGACTTAATCTATAATTCCCTGAGTGTTTTATAATGTGCAGGAGGCAAAGCAAAAGATCCTTAAGATATTTTCGAGGAAATATATATTACTGTGTCTGTACGGATTTCTTCAGGCAGGTCTTGTTACCAGAATTCTTTCATTTACATTTCTGCTGTATTTATGTGCTCTGTTTTAATGCTGTGTCACCTAGTTTGGATATTAGTAAGTGGAGTAAGAGACATTTTTATGAGCTATACCCAGTGAAACAAAGAAAAGATAAGTTAAAAATTTGTATGAAATATTTATTAATATTTTGGTGCACAAAGAACAAAATCTGATTTCCAGAGCCCGCAGAAATGAAGCCTTTAGAAATATGGATTCAGTCCTGATGGCCATACAAAGAGCAATTTAGGTTTGATATGATTATGAAGAAGTTTCAGCTCCTCCAAATAAATATACTATGGGTGAGAAACTGAGTAACTTCTTTACCTTTTTTTTTTTTTAAACAGTATCTGATTGTTATTCTGGAAATCTCTCTTTTTATGGGCTTGTAAAAGATAGTGTTAAAGCAGATGGAAATCATGCCAATTCCACAAATTCATTTATTATTTACATGAAATATATTGTGAAAAATAAACTACTGGCTTTAGAAATGCTTCATCATTTTAAGGCACCTTTAGAAAGAAGACATGGCCCCCTCATGCTTTAGGTACATGCCTTATAAAGCAGTAATAAAGAAAGGTGGCAAAAATGTTTGGGGTTTTTTTTAGTGCAAAACCAGTTGGTCCATACCATACTTTTGGCTACCTTTTTCTCTGACAGAAGAGTCATGAGGCACAGGTGGGGGAGGAAAAGTCCCCACCTACACCAATCTGCAAAAATGATGCCACTTTTTCCTCCCAAAAGTTCCATACATCTTAACTGGGTCCTATCAATGCTCTCTGGGTATATTCCTCAGTAAAACTGAAAACTGTGAACAACACACAGTTAGTTCCCTCATAGGACACTTTGCTGACAGCAAAGTTAAGTATAAAATATAAGTTAAAATTAAGTATGAATTAATATTAACATTTGCAGATTTGAAGCATAAATCCTACTTAATTAGCTAATATCAGACCTACCCTTACTGAATAGGCTGGTTGTTTAAAGTTGCTTACTTCCTATAGCAGATATTGTAGAAAGGCGAGAAGCATATACAGAAATTTTTTTTTTAAAAGAAGAAGATTAAAAAAACGAATATTTGAGAACACTCCTACCCATCTCTCTCCATGTTGCATTACTATCAAACTGTTGAGATGCTTGTCCCAGCCTTGCCACCCTGAAACAGAACAGAGGCCTTTTAGGTCCAATATTATGTGTTTATTGGTAGTTATTTGGGGAAAGAGCATTAAGAAAAGAGAGGAGACCGATCCTTTCTCCATCATTCCCTCCCAGCTTTTGGCAGTCTGTAGTTCAGGGACTTCCTGAGCAGAAATTTAAACTGCAGCATCATGTTTAACCACGTTCCAGAGACCTTTCTTCCCTGAATTCTAACCCATTTATTCCTCAACCTTGCTACGGCACTGGGTAATGTCAGGATTTTTTCTTTTTCTATTTGTTTGGTATCCACTGAGAAAGAGTCCCTTTCCCTCTTCCATTGCTGCTGGCTCTGGATGCATGTTTAAGATTTTATCAGCTCCAGCACTGAAGGAACTTAGTGAATGAAAACATGCTTTTGTTCACTTTTTTTTTTGCCATTATATTAGGGAGGAAGAAAGCGTGCTTGTCTAACTGACAGAAACTAAGTGGTTGTATGTGCTGTAGCCTGCTTCCTTATCTGCTGTTTTCTATTGTTTCAGAAAAAAACCTTTCTAGTGGGTAAGATAAAAAGCACAGAATGAGGACTGGACTAATTCAAAAGGACACTTTTCTGTCCCTGGATGTTAAAGCCATGACCCTATTTGTGAACAATGATATATGAATGAGATGTATGGATGTTTAGTATGTCACCACAGCACAGAGAATATCCATAATCTTTTCAGATAGCCTGGGGCATAAGAGCCACAGACATGCTCTCTGCATATCTAGTCCTAAAGATAACAGAAGCTACTGAATCTTCAATTTTTGTACACGAAATCCCTAACACCAATCCCAAAATCACTCTTTCTTCCCCCACCACCTCACCCTGGATGGACTCTGCTCACATTTGAACTGTTTCTCCTCTCGCAGGAAACCTCCCCTACCCAGGTGTGGTCTGCAGGAAAATAAAACAGCCCACCTGGAAGGACCACAGACTGCAAGCTGGGCAGGTTTCCGTGCCTTGTTCATAGCAAGCAGCTCATGCCAAGTAAAACAAACGCATGAAAGCTGGAAGAAAAAGAAGCCCATACTCAGAGTTATATTTGGGGAAGGGAGATGGAATGGAAATCTCTCCGGAGGCCTAACAGGTACTTGGTTTTTATCATTATATTATGATTTATTATATTATATGACATATGATAATGATTATATTATATGATATATCACAATGATACACATATTATTATATTAGCATTTATAATGTCTTATATTAGACTCATTTTTTACCATTAATCCATCAACTTCAGTACGGGCCAAAGATGTGATATCACAAATTCAGGTTTTTCAGGACAGCCTGCTGACCTCAGACACTGCCCCCAGTATACTTGTTGCACCAGCCGTTGGTGTGTGATTTTAATCACGATGTGTAGACCAACACCTGTAGAGCTGGCCAAGGGTCTCCGATGGATCCCAGTTTGTGCAATCAGCCCACCCAGATAGATGCCTTTGTGGGCAGGGGACCAAACCTCTCCATGCCTCGGTCTCCCACAAAGTGCCATAGTATACCTTGTCCCCTCTGTATTTATTAGGTTGTTGCAATTGTGAGTACAGCCAACTTTACACAGCTGTTATTAACCAGCTGGTTATGATTAGGATTGGTGAGCATAATGTACCACAGTAGTGCCAGTGTCTAAAATGACAAATGAAGTTCAGACTTCTGGCACTGACTGCTTACATACAAATTTATTTCCTGAAATGATAATACACAAATAATAGAAACAAAACAAAACAAAGCAAAACAAATGATGGTTCTAACTGACAGTTGCTATTGTACTTCAAAATGAAAGCATACTTCACTAAAGTGATTTTGCTGTGAGACAGCATCTTTCAAAAATAGCTATTGGAAAAGAAGTTTCCAATTCAAATAATAATCACATACATACCTATGACTGAACTGGCAATGAAAGAGAAGGCCTTGAGGTAGTCATAAACCTAAGATTGATTAATTTGTCTAGATATGATACTGTTTTCCTACACTGCCCTTGCAAGACTGAATTATGCATCAGGTGGTTACATTTCATTTATCAGATTGCTTCCCTTTCTGCCATCCATGAGCAACATAACTACAGCAGTACTAGCACAATGGCACACGAGCTTCTCATTGCCTAAATTGCAGTAGATTTTCAGCCTGATAGAAAATACAGAATGGATTTTCTTATTATGCCACTCACTGTCCCAAATCTAACAAAGATCTGGTTTCTCACTCATTTCTTACCACTTTCTCTGTTTTTTCTGCTACAGCTTTCCTCTATTTTTGTCTAGCTTTTTGTCATGCTAAGCAAGAAATAATCACTGCATGACAAAATTTCTCATTTGCAAATAGCAGGTCAACCATAATTATTCTTTTGCTAAGATTATTTTCCAGAGATGACCCCGACTCTTACGAAAATGAGAAACTTAGGCTGCCTGGTTATATATTTTTATAGTTGTCTCCAGTGACAGGGATTCTTTTATACTATGCATAAAGAAAGATATCATCAGTGTCAATGTGCATTTGAATTATCAGGTACCCTCATAGTTCACAAGCACGTTCAAGGTACAGGGACACAAGTATTTGCCATTTTCTAATGGTAGTGCAGTAGCTAGTGTTTTGAGCTTACATGAAAATAATAACAGTATTTGTCTTCCCCCACGTCCAAAACCCCCCTCCACCAACCCAAAAGAGGGTATTGCCATATCAAAGAGTGACACATAGATGCTTTTTTGAAACCATACATCACCGAGTCCCTCTTCTGCTTTGCTCTGTTGTCCAGATGCAAAAACAGTCAGCTCAAGCATAGAGAGCCATTCAAACACAGAGGGAAGAAGTAATAGCCATGTCCCCAGTACGTGGCACAGACTGGGGACTATTGCACTGGGGTGAGGGAAGGCATGTAAAGGATGGAGAATACATAAGTGCCAGTGAACTAAAGGCATCATTCAAAGCACACTGACACCTTCATCAGACTTCAGGCTAGGTCCAGATTGCACTGATGAGGCCTGAGCCCAGTGCTGGTTGTTATTATTCTTCAACATGCTTCTTTGACAAAGTCTGAACCCCAACCTGCAACAACAGTATTCTTCTATCTAGTAGTCCCTGTTGAACAAAGAGCATTACCCCAAATTAGACTGCATTTTTGGTGAAACATGCCATAGCAAATCTACGTTTTCAATTAAAGGACAGTAAAAAATTATAATTAAGTACAATAAACATATTAAAAGCCCACCTCCATCTGTCTGATAGAACAGCTATCAATGCGAGGACATTGGCCTTTCTCTTCTGTCTGGATCCCTTCTCACTGAAACAGCAATGGGGTGAAGTCAGTGCCAGGAAAACACAGAAACCCTCCAGCAGCATCTGTCTCCTGAAAGAAAGATTTTAGTGACTCCCCTGGAAATACCAAAAGAACAAAATTAACCTGATGCTTTTGGCACACAAAATATATATTATATTCCCTAGGAATAAAAGTCTTCAATGAAAAAAGATTTCAATGAATGTTTGTAGGAATATTTAGATGTTTTCATGATAAATGCAAGGAATTATAGAAAAGTACCTTCCCCCTCTTTAGCATTCCCAAATATGTATCTGTTCAAAAAAAACCAAAATGGAACATATTCAGAATGAAAATGTTCACTGTGAGTTCATCTGTGGGATGATAACACATAAAAGTGAGCATCTGTATATTTTGATGCATCTTATTTACACCCATGGAAGACACTGGGAATGTTCTAAAATCCTATGAAAAAATTTAAAGGGCCTTACTGTGATGTGGAATTTAGAAGAAAACTGGCCAAAGTTTTGTACCTGAAATGTAAATTCATTGCAAAAATAGGCAACATACTTTTTCAATCATATTAAATATGCAAAAATATGGTTGCAAATTGAAAGTAAAGTATAACACAGTTGCGCCATGATTTTCATTCTGGTACCATTACAAGGAGCAAAAGGCTGAGAAGACTGCATTTTTATTTTCTATATTCAATTTGTTCACCTTTTTTACTATGAATGAGACACCCATTAAAATATTACAAGATTTTTAGTAGGTGATCTAAAATGATTAAAAACAGGATTTAAAAAAGGATTTCCAGTGCTTGTCAGCATCAGTTTTCTTATCAAATTTAATACAAAATAGCTAATGAGGGCAACTCAGCCCCACTAACGCTGTTCAAAATACAAACTTGATTTTCAGAATACTCCCCTCCATATTTAATATGGTGATGATTACAAGAAAAGCTATGCTCCAATATGTTAATTTCATCTCTGTTTTTCTGCTGATGTTACTCTTCATTTGAAGATTACTGTCAACTTCTATTCCATGGGAGATCAAAGTGAGGCATCCAGTTTGTACCAGATGCCATCATACAAAATTACATTTAAGAGATCTCCAATGTAATTAAAAACTCTGTACAAAACATCTCAAAGAGAAAGACATACTGTACCAATTCTCCACTCTTTAAACAACTTCTGGGAAGGTGACAAAATATGACTTAAAACTTATGCTAAACATGCCATCTTCTTCCTTTGAAGTCTCAATTAATTATCTTACCTGAAAATCACTGTAAACAAGAGACTGCAGGTCTGCTTTTGCATACTGAGATATCTGGCTTCATCATCCCCACTGATGCACAGGAAGACCATAGCAAGCTCTGGTAAGCAATTGGATCTTGGACAAATGAATGCAGGTATAGAAAATGTCCATGGTACTGGATTTATGGTTGGGACATATCCTTTCATCAAAGGCTGTCATGTACCATGTAAGCAGCTGAAGTCATGCAACATGGCTTGCTGCCTGGTCGTAGTGCCCTGACCCCAGAGGGGAGTCCCAGTCAAAAGCAGGCTCTTTGTCTCCCACTGCAGTGCTGGGAGTGTGTGAATGACAAAGGCCAGGGGAGAAGAGGTATAGATGGACCAACCCATGCTATGTTTCCAAAAACCAGCCCAAAATAGTACCAAGAATAAACCAGGATGCTAGAGAGAAAAGCCTCTGTTTCAGAATTGAATCTTGTTTAATTTAGCTTGTAATATCATGGGGGTTTTCTATCACTTTTTTGTAGGTTTTGAACAAAAACGTTGTTGCCTGGTACTAAAGCTCAGAGATCATCAGAGAGCAAGAGATATCCCAATACCAGTCAGACCACACCAATATATGCAAGGTAGCATAGGCTGGTCCAGGCCTCAGAATCCAGCTATCACCCTTACCTTCCCTCTCCAGAATTGCTCCAAAATTGTCTCCCTTGGGCACCCAGGAGGCCACAAGCAGATGCAGCTAGCCCTGAGACCCCAACAGAAACACACCGGTTTCATGAGACATCAACTGTCACCAGCATATCACCACGTCCTCAAATAACTGTCAAGAGTTAACTACCAAGGTAAGGTTGTCTCCCACTGACTGCTTTTATTAAACAATTCACAAAGGTACTGTATTGACTTAATACCAAAAAAGACACTAATTGAAATGCATCCAGCTGATGATGATGCCAAGAATATGACTATAAGCAGCTTCTACTGCTTATAGACTTGAAAAAGATGAAAACATCCGGTCTGGCATGTAAAGGGGCTGCCAAATCCATCCTGGAGAGTAAGTAACAGAGTTGGTATTCATTAACCCTTCTCTATTGACTTTTTTAATAAAATGAGATACATCTTGGTCCAACCTACAAGCAAGATTTATTTATTTTTAAATGACAAAGAAATGGAAAATACAAGGCACTTGGCAAAGTATTGCTTTGAGTACCTTGGCAGCTTGTCATTGATAATGGAATTGTTGTCTGATCTTCAGTCATTTGCAATTTAATTTACCCACAAAATCTACCACTTCTTCTTGCACATATTTCTCCACAATGTGCCCATTTACCTTCCCAAACCAGGAAGAAATACATTAGATGATTTAAAGGGTAGCCCTTAATGTAATTTAAAACCTTGCAAATTGATTTTCCTTAATGAACTTTATATCCTGACATCCTGTCGTTTTTCCTCTAGTACATTCAATTAGGCTATAATCAGTTATTAAGGGTTAGATAATGGAAACGTGACATCATCCACACAAGGCAGAAATTTTTGCAAGAGATTAATTAAAATCTAATTTTCATGCAAGACTAGACCATCTGAGCTAAAAGGTACCTATGATAATTGAAAAAAAAAAAAAAAAACCACACAAAAAAAAGTCCCGGAAAACCCAAGATGGGGAAAGGAAGAACACCTGGCTTGGGTAGGTGCTGAGATGAGAGACAACCATAACATGTTCCTCTTGAGGGTATAAGAGAGAGAACCATTGCATGTTCATTTAAGAAATGAATGTGCTGTATTCATCTACATCCACAGAAGAATAAACATTGTGAATCGAAGCATTTCACTCCACTCATGTAAAAGAGTTGAATACATTCCTTTGTGGATAAAAAGCAAAAGCCATTCATGCTATACTTTCAGATAGACACACACACATTAATAGCAGTAGTAGCAGTACTTAAAGCAGAGAGGCTTTTGTGGTTTTTGTTAATATTAACTTCTGACAGAGAGGAGCTTTGGGCTCAAAATATGTATCTAATCTTAACTGAGAACACAGCTCAGCAATTCCATTTGCCCGATATCAAAGAAGGAAAAATGTTGTTATTCTGCCAAGAAAATTGATCTATTTATCTGATGCAACATTCTCTGTCAGCATTTCTGAACAGCTCTCCCCACTCAATATCACTGCACGATGTCTGTAGAGGATTCAAATCTTCAGAGGTCAGTATGTCAGGTCCAACACAGGGTTTGTTTTTCCTTCCCTCTATTTTTTTAAAAATAGGCATATTCTAACTATTTTTAAAACAAACTGAAATAAGGTTATATTAACAACTAAGAACTTCGTAGTAACAGTATCCATATTACTGGAGTAATTTTGGAGACCCTCATATTTCAGAACTAAAAACCCCACAACTCAATAAAAATAGCCAACAGAGTGCATAATAGTTCTTAACATTCATTACTGCTTTTCAAAACAACATCTCCAAAGCATGCCAACCTATGAGCAATTTTGGGGACATTACCTCAAAGGGAGGTGCTAGAGGTAAAAAAAAGTTGAAAGCCTACAAATAGTCCTTGCTCATGTAGCTAATCCTCAGCTGATACACCTTGTGGTTGCCTTACTGGCCTTATCTACTGACTCTATTGGATTTTGTCTCCATTTGTGTTCAGGAAAACAAGAGCCAAGCCTGAGGGTCACAATGTTCCACAATGATCTCTTTGTGGGGTCTGGGATTTGAGTTGGTTCTTGTTTTGGTCTTTTGACTCTGTTGGCTCTTTTTTGTAGGATTAAAAGTAAAACTCTGGCTTTTGTCCAGGTTTTCACTTATTAGATGGCTTTGAATCTGCTGGATATCTTTTTCTCAAAACAATTTACAGAAGCTATAGCTTTCATTCGATTTAAAAAGTGTGTGCTCAACGTTACATTTTTTTCCTTGAACTTTCTAGGCTTCTTTTTTCCCACAAACCTTCCAAGCATCCCAGTAACCATCTATAACCATACTCTTGATTAAAAAGAAAAGTCTTTTGGATCATTAGTCTAAGTCTGTTTGGAAAAATTGTTACAAAATTGTAACTGAGGTTTTCAATGACTGTATTTCTTCCCCAGAGATAAGGCAATTAAAGTCATTTCACATAAAATCAGCCTTCTCCCCATTGCCTCAGTGTAGGTATGCAGAAGTAAGAACAAATCAATACAAGAATCTATTCACAGGGAAAAAGGAACAAATATATCTTTATAATTACAATATGTAACACACTCCACAGCTGCATGCCTCTTGTGAATAGTTCTGATCTGAATGTAAATACATGCTTTATGCTGAGAATAATTTAAAAGAGGAACCTGGAACACACACGGAATGAGCCAGTGCTTTCTATATGCTTTTAAATATATGAACCAAGTTATTCATATTTTCTCTGCATTCCCATGATATACTGAAGGGTAGCCTATGTTGTAATGTATGGTGCAATGGAAATATAAAATAAGAACCAGTTAACTGGCCAAGAACCTGCAATCTCCCCTTAAATCCATGCTCTTTATAGGGCTATCAACATTACCTAACTTAGTTATTAGTTAGGTGAAACAGAGAATATATCACATAGGGAAGACATCTAGATTTAAAATGAGGTTGGTCAAAGTACTAGAGACCAAAGACAAAGATTTCTTTACTGACTTCATGTTTGCCCTTACACTGAAATGAACCCATGATTCAGCACTGGAGCTATTTGGGGCATGGATAATACTAGGACAAGTCTGAGAAACTTGTTCAGATTTGTTCAATATTCGCTTACATGTGCAAATATTGCTCATATCCATTCCCTCAAAACTGAATTCCCTCAATCCTTGGAAACACCAAATGAGCAAAAGCAGTCTTTGCTGTTTCTCAGTTTCCTTTCCTGGGAATTCCACCCTTAGGAGATTGCTTATCCTCTCCTCCTCAACCACTTCTGCTCCTAAACCACACCACCTGGAAAACTTCACTTCCAGAGCAGCTCATGCTTGTCAGCTGGAGGGAACGTGGCCTGTGGGCAAGGTGGGGAAGTTGGAGGAACAAAGGTGTATGAAATATTCCCAGACCAAGTCCCACGCCATTCCATTTCATCTACAGAAAGAAAATAGCTATGGAAAAAATATGCAAGGCATTGAACACTTTCAGAGAAATTGCTATTCTTCATAATTATTTTTTAATTTACTCTCTGCTGGATGAGAACTGAGGCCTAGTCAGCACTGTCTCCTAGTCAGCACAAACTTTGCATTTCTTGATCTGCATCTGGGGCTTACTGAAAAATGAGCATGTTGATTACGGCTCTTCCCCTCCCCTGCTCAGCCCCAGCTGCTGCTCTTCTCTTGCAGTTCCAAAAACTAAAATGCAGAACCATTTACTTACTTATTTTTATTATTTATTTTGCTTATGTGAGTTCTCTCATCTCCTTTTTCAGCTCCCTGAATATTGCTGGAAGGAGTGAGCACTACACTTTTGGTTAAGTGCCCACCTGCGCTCTAAGGCACGTGCAGGGCAATGGGAGAGAGGGACAGCTGCAGCAGTGCCACCACGGTCTAATGATGGTAACAAGCCCCAAAGCCCCAACTTCTATAGTTCTCCACTCCCACCTCTTGCTGAGAGTAATGAAGTTATTAGAATCTGTGAGGGGAGGAAACTGGGGATGGGGAAGTAATGGAAAACAACTATTTTGTGTGCTCTCGGTGACCTTAATCCTTTGCAAAGAAATGCTATGTTGGGTGAGACATACTTAAAGGAGTTGGGGCTCCCAGATGTATTCTTGATTGCTTTTCACAGCTCTTCAAAGGGGAACTCAGCTGTGTACACCACTTGCCAGGCAAACTACTCCCATAATTTCCTTTTCAGTCAGCTCATCGGGACCTGCCCACTCTCAATTCACAAGAAGATGGGTCTTGTGTTCCTGCTTCCTTTCACTTCTGTTCTTGAGTTACAGCCACAGCAAAACCAAGGCAGGGAACCACTATTCCACCATGCAAGGCTGACATACCGTCTGACTGAAATAGGTTGACAAAGAACAGAAGTGGCTCAAGACAAACAAACACAAATCCAGAACGAAACCTTGCTCTTCCCCTCCCTCCCCCATCCTTTCATCTCACCTTATTCTAATCACCTTGAAACTTTGTGAGGGCATCTGGACTACAAATAAACATAAAAATAGAAGAACACTACTTGATTCAGTAATCTATTTCAAATTGTGTTGTTGGGTTTTGCCATGGAAAATTTACTTCTAGGCTGCTAGTGAGAGCAACTCCCTGCTCACAGATGATTCACCTTCAGCAAGAAGGTTTTGCACATCAAATAGCATCAGTCAAGAGCCTTTTCTGCATGGCAAAACTCATTAATTTGTGATTCACTCTGCAGTGGATTAACTAAACATGGTGCTTCAATGGTGTTACTGCCATTCCTCTCTCTCCACTCCCAGAACACATCAGAAGCTCATAACCTGCAATAAAAAACACTACCCCCACATCAAAAAGTCCTACCTGATCTCCCATTGATCAGCTTTGCGCTTGTGCAGAAGCCTTCTTTTGCTTATTCAGTGTCATTTGTCCCCTCAAAAAAAAGTTACTTTCTACAGCATTGATCTCTGGTAGATGTTTCCGTTCCAGAGATCCCTGTTTCACCTGGTGTTGTTTCAGGACTCAGCAGGATGGCTGATTTTTAATCAGCCTAGCAAGTCACTTGGGTCTCTTACTGCCTAGCAGAGATTTACTTTAGGATTTTTGGTTTTGATGAAAGCACAAGTGGGAAGGAGCAAAGCTTCCACTCCCTTTGTAATTAATCACAGGTTAAAGTGCTATATGAATTGTACAGGCCTCAGGAGAGACATTACTTTTTGAATTTTCAGCGAATCACACAAGACATACTTTGCTTTGTGTGTTTGGCTAATAGAAGCATTAGTCACTGAGCTGGAGATATTTTTTTTTTAAATTTGCAAATAATATTGATAATCTGTGGAAAATAATTTTCTAACATGAGCCCTACCTTTATAACTTGTAGAAAATTTGGTACTATGTAAGTTTGTACATCATGGCAACCTGGTAAGGTATAACAGAAAATTCAAATATAATTGTGTTTTTCAAACCAAGCACTCAGATTTTTTTTTGACGGGGGGGGGGGGGGGGCAGGCCAGTCATTAAGCACATTAATTTGCAGTGAAGCATATGGGTGAGGGTAGCATTACAGCCAACTGCAACTCTTGCAAATTTAACAAATATCACCACAGCTTTTAACATCCTTCCCTGCTATGACTCCAGACTCATCTCATTGTTCACACCACAGTAAGAGACAATTGGTTAATACATATCACTATCATAAGCAATACTTCAAAAGGTGTTAAATCTCCCCATATGTGCCAATTTCACAGATCCTAATGAGATTGTCTTTGTTTTGCTTCTTATGAAGTACTTTTAAATTCAAAGAAAAGTCTACTGAAAAAAACTTTGAAAGATAATTTTGCTTAGATAGTAATCTATTTCATTATAAGTAATAGGAACAAAAGACGAATAATGAATCCAGCCTTAGACTATTGTCTGCTACAGCAGCAAAGCCAGTGCCTGTGGTGCTGTCGTGCCATGGGTGGCATTCCCCGAAATGGGATCTGCAGGGAAAGAGCTATGTCAGTGCCTGAAATCCCTCTGGAGAAGAAAAGAACAGCTGCGAGATGGTCAGTGAAGATTATCTCAGAGGTACATAAAACAACATATAAAATGCCAAAAAAATGTCATTTTTGGTAGCTGAATAAAGTTAAAACAATCTAGCCATTTTCTGTCGTCTTTACATGCAGCCAGACAAAACAGCCTTGGCTCAATTTCTCTAGCGTAACCTCATCAAAACATGTCCCCTTAGGGAATTTAGGGTACAAAACTATATTCCCAGTAGCTCTGTGGAAAGATATACTATCTACCCTCTGTCTTTTTAAAAAATGTCAGTCAGAATTAATGTAGAGACTGCAATCTGCAAATTTGTTCTCTTATGTACTCCAGAGCCATTTTAGAATACATGGTTGCTGGGAAAAAAGTTAATCTGATTATGTGACTATAGGTTCAAAGATACAAATGAAAAACTTCTGAGAATATAACCATTTTGGAAGACTGTTCAGGGAGAGAAAAAACCCAACGTTGACTTATACATTATTCTTTAATTAACAGTGGAGAATAACTGTCCTTTTCCTTTCTTTCCTCTTTCCTATCACCAACAGCTTTTTTCTTTAATTAGACTTTCTTCTTAAATTGTTTTAAAACACAGAAAAGGTACAAATGCTGATAATAATATATGAATGAAATTCAAAAAGTAAAGCATGAAATGCAGAAATATGGAAATACTTTGTCTTTCAATTGCCTTTAACAAAATGCTACTTTGTCTGTAGATTGCTAATGCATCGTTTACAAAAGGCATTCAATAGATAATCTTAATTCAGCAATACCAGGTCAGGTCTCATGGCTTTAAGGTTGCCTAATAAGGTTAAATAAAAGGGAATGTAAAAGAACTATGGCTACATTTGAAATCTCCGAATAGCTCCAGACATACCTAATAGAAGAACTTGGGCCCCAGTGAATATCAATAAATCTATTTTATTTTTAAGAAAAAATTAAGAAACATTAAAAGGACATTGTCGTGGTTTAAGCCCAGCCAGCAACTAAACACCACGCAGCCGCTGACTTGCTCCCCCCCACACCCACTGGGATGGGGGAGAAAATCGGGAAAAGAAGCAAAACCCGTGGGTTGAGATAAGAACGGTTTAATAGAACAGAAAAGAAGAAACTAATGATGATAATGATAACACTAATAAAATGACAACAGTAGTAATTAAAGGATTGGAATGTACAAATGATGCGCAGGGCAATTGCTCACCACCCGCCGACCGACACCCAGCCAGTCCCCGAGCGGCGATTCCCTGCCCCCCCTTCCCAGTTCCTAAACTAGATGGGACGTCCCATGGTATGGAATACCCTGTTGGCCAGTTTGGGTCAGGTGCCCTGGCTCTGTCCTGTGCCAACTTCTTGTGCCCCTCCAGCTTTCTCGCTGGCTGGGCATGAGAAGCTGAAAAATCCTTGACTATAGTCTAAACACTACTGAGCAACAACTGAAAACATCAGTGTTACCAACATTCTTCTCATACTGAACTCAAAACATAGCACTGTACCAGCTACTGGGAAGACAGTTAACTCTATCCCAGCTGAAACCAGGACAGACATCAATCACACTTTTCTTAACAGAGTGTTATAGAGTTACAATTAAAGATGTCTTATTGCATTGTAGCACAGCTTAAATCATGTTTCAGAGTCTAAGTGAGTATCTGACATTATTGAAATTATTTCCTCATTGAATTAAAACCTAAATTTTCAAATAAATTTTGGTTTATACTAGTAAAATGATCAAATATATTTATTATTTTAAAACTTATATTTATATTTTCTGTAAATGATGTTAGAATAAACTAAAATTTTCTAATAAAAAGCTACATTCTAAAATTTTTTAATTTATGGAATATTAGAGAGTGATAGAAATGTCGAGGTTTGACCATTTCTATTATTTAAAAAAAAAAAAAATTCCAGTAAGACCAGTTTTTCCAGCAGGCAGCTTGGTCTTCAAAAAAAAAATCAGCACTGACAGCAGGTACAAGAAAATTAGTCACTGTCTTTAAAATGTATTATTGCTTCTCATATTGCTATGATACCAAAACCAGTTGCATTACAACAGGACCTTCAGGTCTTAGGGGTTACAAACTTCTTGCTACTCCTATCTAATATCCTCTCTGCCCTGAAGTTAGCTGGGCTGCCAAAGGAGGATCTTGCACAGAGGAGCAGTTATATTGTTTGTCTCCTGGGCTCAGGACAGCTGTTTTAATAACCTAAGGAAGTATATTCCCCTTTTTGAGTGCTTGTCATAATGGCATGTTTGGACTATGTTTTTCATGCACATTTCTTGATTACAGCATCAGTTGATGCTGTAAGTGTAAGTGTGGGGTGTGAGGGGGTGTACCTCCTTCTCACCGAAATCTAACAGTGGCATGTTCTTCAGCTTCTGACAAGAAAATAAATAATGGCAAAGTAGTTCCCTTAAGGGTAGTGTGGTTATCACAGTTCTCAGGTTATTTGCTTTTTGTATAAATATGTCTGTCCCGTTTATCTACCTATTAATACTATCTTCCTATTCTGTGATGAGCATTTGAAGGCCCCCTACCTGCAAGACTTACAGAGAAAGAGATTATTTCCAGTTCACTTCCATGCGTGGCATGGAGCTCTGTGCTGAGTTGAACAGCGTTGTTTCTATTTGTCTTCTTTCTCTTTCTAAAACCTAAAATCAATTTGTTGCTTTGGGCATTCCTGAAAAGGCACGAGTTGTGCAAACTACTTCCTGGAGATTCCAGCAAGGCCAGACCACATCTCAGGCCTGTTTTGCATTGCCCAGGCAGAGGAGATGGCACCCGAATGCCGCTGTTGGAGCACAGAGGTGCAGGAGTGCTGGGATCTCCAGCCCTGCGCTGGAAAACCCAAGCAAGGGAGACCTCGGTGCAGATGCACAGCTGCAGATAGCTGAATGTGGGTTGCCCAAGGGTTTGGGAAGCTTTTGCAGCCTGTGGTGAGCTCCAGGCTAGATAGTTATAAAGCAAATTGGTTTAGATCTTTACGATAATACATACCATCAGACTATGTCGTAGACACACCCTCAGTTTCATTTGATGCCTAAATGCCATTTATATGAATGAAAGCTACTTTATGACTAGTATTTCTGGGCCACACCTATCTAAATGATTACTGCAAGTAGTGTTGGTCATCTTGCAAATGAAGTGACTGCATTTTACTCACTTTATTGTGGGCAATTCTATGTACTGTTGTGTTTGATGACTATTTTTTTCCAGAAGGAATAAATGAGATATTTCTGGTTGCGTCCCCTCCCAGGCGGGCGCCAGCAGTGAGACCAGAACAATGATGTCTCAGATTCAAAACTTCAGCTACAAGCCACAGCCATTTCACTTTACAAAAGTACCCCCGGGCAGACTGAATCCAGTTCCTGTTGGTACTACTCACCCATCTCCCAAGGACCACGCGTGAATCATCTGTTTCCTAAAGACTGGTACGAAAAGAGAGTCCGAGGCTGGTTGATCTTCTAGAAAGGGAGCTTGAAAAACACAGGTTGTCACACAAGTTTTTCCAATATATCCTATCTCTTCATCTGCCTAATATGCCCAGGAAAAAGAGATGCCTTCTGTTGTGCATTTCCAGAACAACAGAAAACCTGGACATTGTACTTACCAGAGTAATGCAAATAAATGGAATTCTTAAAAGTGTGTTTTAACTTTTTAAGATGTCCAGCAAGATAAAAAGAGCCAAATATCCCAAGAAGTTAAATCACCATTTGTCTTCTGGAATAACTTGCAGTAGTTTTCAACAAGCTAGTCTGTAAAATTTTCTCTAATCTTTTTTTTTTTTTTTTTAGGAGCTGCTTTTTTCCACCTGGTTCCATTTTAATGTGTCCTCAATATCTGTTATTTTTACTTCAGCTCTAAGAGGCAAATAACTAGGATGAACAATAGCTCTTCTCTTTAAAAAAAAAAAATGATATTGCTAGCGGAAGAAAACATAGAAAATTGCCATAGAAATAAAACCTCAGCAAGTGTTTTCATTTGTCAAATTTGCTCAGCAAGAAGGTCCTCAGTAAAGAAAATACAATCCATAAAACCAGCATCAATTATCACAGAGTGTAGGCACTAGGCTGCATTTGTTCTTAATTTTTGCATATCGGAAAATGATGATTACATACACTCAATCAACAGGGAAGCAGCAAATTCATAGAAATGGCAAGAATCCCCATCTCTTGCTGGGCATTGTGGGAGTCTATGAAATTCTGCAAACTTACAAACCTCCGAGCTGAAACACTAGGCTGAATCAATCCATACCACTGACCCAGTAGTGACGGAACAGCTGATGTTTCAGGAAAACATGAGGAAGTAAGATGCCTTGTTAACTGTGCATTACAGTGATACCTATGTATCACAAAGATACATCCTTCATGACCTTTCATCCCCTAACTGGTTCGCACTCTGAAAAGTGCACTTATCTTCATCCTGGCCTTGAGCCTTTCGGTGCAAACGTTGTTACTCATGCTGCTTTCAGGCTGCATGCATTCCTTCTCCTAAAATGAGTAGATCAACCAGGACTGAGAAATAAGAAAGAAAATATGAGTAAAATGGATGTTTTCAATCCTAGATATCTCTAATTAGCTGCTTAAGGCCACATCTCACATCTAGGAAAATTAATTAGTAGGATGGCCAAATCTGTGATTAAAAAAGTCATGCACAGTGTATGTGGATGCAAGTTGACAGTCTAAAATACTACTACTATACTATGTTGAGTTATGCTGAACAATTGGAATTTATTCAGAGTTCATCAGTTCCCACTGTGGTAAACCAGTAATATTCTATTCCAACAAAGAATAAATGAAATAAAAGGAAAGGAGGAATCAAGCTGATGGCAAGGATCTAACTGAAAAGAAGACAACAGAAAGAGATGAGACTGAGTGGAAATTACAAGAATTAGGTACTTGTTTATATAAATTCATGGAAATTGCTAAAAAACAAAAAGAAGCCCTAAACAGAAAGCAAGGGGAAAGTAGTAAATATGTAGATGGAAAGCTACAAAAAATATTAGGAAAGCTCAGAAGTTCAGTAGATTTTGAGCATTTCTTGCTTAAAATTAAGCTAAAAAATGAGGAGCTTTAGCTATGCCCTACTAGTCCTTTCAGAGCATACTTTCATTTCCCCCCTTCTTTCCTTAAATCCATCTTTGGATGCTGAGCTCAGTCCCTTTATTAAAATACAGACACCTGGCTTCTGAAATGCCATCAAGCAAATGCTGGAAGCCAGTCTACTCACTCTAAAGTAAAATAAGAATATTTACAATAGCTGGCTGAGACAATGAAAAGCAATTCATAATTGTTCCAAACATCTATTCATCGATACTGGAGGCACAGGCTACTATTGAAATACTAAGACTTATAGGATTCATCATATGTTGAAATATTCCAATGACACTGTTTCCAGAAGAGGTTTACTAATGTACTAGAAGTGAGCAGTATGCTCACTGCTTTCCTCAACTGTGGTAATCCACTTCACACTGACCTACAGATCCAATTAATTTGCAGCTAATAGAACACTATGTTCAAAGGAATTCTGAGTATTATCTTAAATTCCAAAATGCTGCTTTTGGCCAACTATCTTGGAAGGGCTGATAAGCAGCATGAGCATGGGGGCTACTGGTGATGCATAACTGAGTTTTGCTTCTAACATTCATTGCTTGTATTTTGCACACAAATTATATTTAAAGTTTCTTAAAAGGCTTAGGTTGTTGGTTTGGGGTTTTTTTTTCCTTTGGTACAAAGGCCTCCATGATACCTCCTAACGTAAAACAGTGTCATGAAAGTGCATTGGGTTGACCCTGAAATGACCCTGAACTTCTTAGTTGCTCCAGATCTAAGTGCTCCTCTGAGTTTGCTCCACTGCCGAGAGTCAGCAGTGAGGTTGGAGTCCATTGCAAGGCAGCAAGTAGACTTCCTCAAGTCCCTTACTCTTAGGAAAACCTTAGTGTTATAGATGTGATACATCTTCTAGCTGCATGGTTTGGGCCAGGTTCTCAGTTCAGTCATCTCACCTTGTGGCTGGGATCTCAAGGTAAAGATGGAAGTGTCCTTTTTTTCTGAGGGTTGTAATGTGCCACAGGACAACTGAGGGACATCTCCTAGTCTGCACGAAACAATTTAATCTATGGGGTTTAAGTCATAAGGAGAAAATGAGAGTTACAGTTGTGGTGTAGCTGGGCATCAGGTCTGTGCCTTTGTGTGCTCCCAGCACACTTGGCCATTAATTCCCAGATGAGACAGCCTGAGATGAGACAAATTTGAATCAATGGACTGCACTGAGAGGAGGTGATTGACTAAATTCTTAGCCAGCTTCACAGGGAAGCATTTGACTGTGTCAAAGGAACTCTCCAGGAGGGGATTTTGGACTGTCCTGGAGATTCCCCCAGCTCCTGTTGTGCGTAGACCAATTGTTGTTTAAATGTCTTGATTAGTATCATAGGAAACTCTGCAGTCCCAGCATCAACCCCAGGCAGCTGCTGCTGCAGAATTGACCAAACTGTACCTAGATAAGATCCTTGTAATTGGTCAGTAAAAACTGTTCCTGCAGAGTTGGGAGTGAACAGTCACACAAACCAGTCCTTTTACATATAGCTAAAGCAGGTAGGGGGTGTTTTGTGCCTAGTTTAAGGTAATAAATAACAATGGATCCTGTGTTCACTGTAGGGGTCACATAGGACCACAAGGCAGGTTTGGGGAGTCTAACTGGATCCTCTTGGAGACACCATTGCAAGGACCTTCGTGACCAAGTCTGTCACCACCTGGAAAGCAAATGACCATCCTGTTTGAGAGGTATGATTCTCCACATAAGCATTAACCTATTCAAAAGATTCCAGCAAAAGAGCATTTGCAGTTTTGTTTGCAGAGTAACCACAGCAAAGACTGTGGTGCATGGACTCGCTGTTACAATTCAGCTACTTGTTTCCATCTCCCCAGGACCAGATCCTCTCTTTCAGCAGCAGATGGGAACAAATTGTCTCTTTAGACAAACCAGCAGCTATGGAGCTGCACTGCAGACATAAAATAAACCTCTGCTATAACATTAGAGAAGGTAAGGTAGAAATATATCCATAGAAACTGCTGTTCCTTGCACAGAGTTGTCTCCCACACTCTGGTGCTCAAGATCTTCCTAAGCCACACTGTCCATATACAGGAGACACACAGCATCTCTGACAGGTCCAGTATTAACCATTCACCGCTTTTTCTTGGTGAAAGGGAAGAGGTATTTTATCTTCTAGTATGAGATTTACCCAAAGGAAAACTTTTACTGAGTAGGAAGCATTACAGTTCTGTAGCTGCATATTTTAAACCTGGTTCCTAAGTATTCAAGTCATTATAAATCCACTGGCTTCAGCAGAGCTGTGCAGAGTTATGCCAGCTATGAATCTAGCTGTTCTCTGTTTAAGTACTTTCCAAGCATTAAAATCCTTTTAAAAGTAAGTCATCCAGGTGATGTTTGCTGGCATATAAATCAATTAAGATGTGAAAGGTTGTATGCAGGCATGGGGATAAGAGGGGAATGAGGGGGGAGAGGAAAGAATATTTCCCTTTTTAATTTTCTAGGTAGTTTTTTCCCTCCAGTGTGTCCTGTCTTCATCCCACTTTGTTCTATGTGCCCAGAGCTATCCACTCCATAACACTCACACTGTCACTAAAGGTTCATCAGGATTTATAGCATACATCCTTAAGGTTGTATTAATTATATATTGCTTTGTGAAATGGGAGCTTTGCAACCTGGGGTACTTATATGATGAATAGCCTTTGTTAGGCTCTGGTAGAAATACAGTTTTGAACCAACCTCTATAGTCTTTCTAATGAAGTGACTGGTTAATTTTTTTTAATTTTTTTTCTGAAATAGGCTGTCAATGAAAGGTATTAGCCTTTTAAAAATCGACTTTCCACATTCAGACTTTGAAAAAAATTAGAACTGTGTATACTTATAAATCAGTGATGTCCTCCTGAATCTCCTCTGAAATGTTTATTAAGTGATCACTGAATTGTGTTTTCATGCTTCTTTGGACTAAATGTCAAAATAAAAACTTGTTTTATTTTCAGTGTTAATCCCAGGATCAAGGTGGCACCATCAGAGCCAAAATGTTTCTCTTTTTAAGAATTAACTCTGCTTAAAAGCACATGCAGAATCATTGCTATTTTTCCAGGCATCATCAAGACTCATGGCAGTTTTCAACATGACATACTCTTAACTGGAAATATTATACAAGATCTGTGCTAAATTGACTGACACTGTTAACAGTGTTAACAGCCGGTCATCTATCAGCATCTTCAGTTGCCTTTAGCTTATGTCTGAGCTGATCACACACTTCCCAGTGAAGAAGAAGGGGCAGGTTTTAGGCCTTAGCTCAGACTAACATTGAAATATTATTTCTGCTGTGGTTTAAAGGATTAACACAGCTTTTTCAGCAATACAAATAATTTAATAAGCAGCAAAACACTCTCCACTGGTCACACAAGTCAGGGAGCACAGTGGCAAGTGTCAGCCAAGAGCCCAGATTGCTGAGCAAGTCCATAGGGATGAGACAGGTCCAAGGTCCAGCTATGAAGCTAGGATCACATTGGGATCAGGGCAGTGTATGGTCCTGCACAGACATAGCTGCAGCATAGCTCAGGGAAAAAGCAAGGGTGAGGACCTGAGCTGAAGTCAAGCCTTGAGCAGAGGTGGGGAAACCCCACCACTTCTCCCAGCTTTGTCCCACCAGCCTCATCACAGCAGTCTGGTCTAAAGCCATGGTGGCTGCACCATATCAGAGCTGGCCCCAGCACAGGGAACTTGTTCACCTGAACGGGGATAACATTAGCTGTGGATGCTCCATCCCTGGAAGTGTTCAAGGTCAGGTTGGATGGGGCTTTGAGCAACCTGGTCTAGTGGAAGGGACCCTTGCCCATGGCAGGGGGGTTGGAACTAGATGATCTTTAAGGTCCCTTCCAACCCAAACCGTTCTGTGATTCTATGATGATTCTATGAATATTTCTGTACTGGGTTTGTACAATGTGCTCCTGAATCATGATCATATCTCTTAAGATTTGAAACAACAGGAGAGCAAAACCAACTTCTTCCCAAAGGGTAGTGAGGCCAACAGACCCTATAACTGTTAGTTAAGATCTCTAGAAATAGGAAAAGCTTTGTGCTGGTCCTCTATCAAGAGGAGATTTGATACTAATAATTCTTAAATATCCTCAAGACTTCAACAGAATGAGCTATTTACCAGTAAAATAGCATTGGGTTTACTGATTTTATATTAAAAAAAAAAGAAAAAATCTTAAGATTGTTAATATTATCAACCCAATCTTAAAGACTAACACTTCATATCTAATCAGAGTTTGAAAATGCATTGAAATGTAGAAAAAAATTGGTTGTTTCAGCTAGGACTGGAGTACATATATCTGAGTTGAATAATGGGGACCAGGGTCTCATAAGAAAACAATTTTCCTGCTAGCTCTGGACTATTCCTGACTTAGACCCCAAATCAGGAAAACAGGATCCCAAAGCTTAATTTATAACTAAACCTTTAGGATGTTCCAAAGAGTGTTAAGTGTTCTGATCTACTGCAAGGTGTCCTGGTTTCAGCTGGGATAGAATTAACTGTCTTCCCAGTAGCTGGTACAGTGCTATGTTTTGAGTTCAGTATGTGAAGAATGTTGATAACACTGATGTTTTCAGTTGTTGCTCAGTAGTGTTTAGACTATAGTCAAGGATTTTTCAGCTTCTCATGCCCAGCCAGGGCACCTGACCCAAACTGGCCAGCGGTGTATTCCATACCATGTGACGTCCCATCTAGTTTAGGAACTGGGAAGTGGGGGCGGGGAATCGTCGCTCGGGGACTGGCTGGGTGTTGGTCGGCGGGTGGTGAGCAATTGCCCTGCGCATCATTTGTACATTCCAATCCTTTAATTATTGCTGTTGTCATTTTATTAGTGTTATCATTATCATTATTAGTTTCTTCTTTTCTGTTGTATTAAATCGTTCTTATCTCAACCCAGGAGTTTTACTTCTTTTCCTGATTTTCTCCCCCATCCCACTGGATGGGGGGGGAGTGAGTGAGTGGCTGCGTGGTGCTTAGTTGCTGGCTGGGGTTAAACCACGACACAAGGTCACCTTTACTCTTCTGCCTCCTGGTTCTCGCAAGGCTGGAGGGAACACCACACTACAGCAGCTCATGGCAGCTGAGGTCCGTATGGCTTAGTGGCAAAAACAAAGGACTACTCAGATTAATGAAGCAGTTAGGTGTTGTGAAGTAGTCATCACATAATACGCTGATTAAAAATAAGACAGCTTAACAGAAGATTTGTGGAAGAAAAAAAAGTGAAAAGCAAACCATAAAACTGAACTAGGAATACTGATCAACTGTAGTCAATCAAAATGGCTTTAACTGGGAATAAATATTTGCTCCATATCACATGAATCTGGCTTATAGCTCTTTCACTGACAATGTAAGAGTAAGTGAGATTTTCCATTATTCTTTGCTTTTCATTATACTTATCCATCATAAATTGACTACTGAGACCATAAATCTCTTGCCTGATAATATTTTTAAGTAGATAGTCTTCTGAGATCATATTTAGTGAGATATCATACACAAGCACTACAAAGGACACAAAAACCCCCAACAGATATAATTCTATTCTCTAGGGAAAAATAGCACTGCACTCAAGAAAAGCATTTAGTTAGAAGCTACAGATTTCCTTGTTGAGTTTTCAACCCTAAAATTGAACCTATAGGTTAGTGACTGAAAATCCACAGAGCCTTGAAACAAATTTCAAGTTCAATTTCCCTGGCTTCTTTGCCCCTGCACCTTAAAAATGAGTATAAGAACATGAGGAACATGAGGAAAGGTGAAGGAAGAATTGTAAAAGTATTTTTGGTTTAGAGGCATTTATATCACAAATGAAGACTTTTGCTTTTTCTCAGTTATACTTTTAACCTGGTTCTGAAAAACCTGAGACATGCTAAAGGAGGGCTAGATAAAGGAAAAAATCTCTGAGGTTTCAGGTTTATCTTGCAGAGAACGTATTCAACCAAAAAAACCCCACAGGAATAAAATCACAGTCCTTAGCTACATGCCCTTGATATTGATTCAGCTCACACAAATCTGCAGTGAACTCCTTCGTTCCTCAGCAGCATTGGCTGTGCCAAGTGCTTTTGTGACAGCTGGCTCTAAAAGCTTTAGTTTCAGGAATCTTGTGAATGTGTGAATAGATCAGTCTTGTTTTTATAAAATGGCATTGCTAACCCCAATAGCTGCAACGAAAAGCTTCAAAATGTGACCCAAGTGAATCCTAAAGTGTTCAGAATCTAATGACAAATAAAAGAGCCTGGCATGTTTATTAGATTTCATCATTCTCCAACATTTGGGCTCAGCAATATCATAACCATAAAAATAGCAGTTACAGAGCTTATGTAAAAAGAAGGTAGATTATTTTATGAAAAGGTAAGGGCACTTCTAGGTTCAGCTCCTACCACAGCCGCCTGCATATCCTTCACTGTGTCCCTTACATGTGCTCTTAGTCAGGTATTTGATCCTATTCTGTCAATGTGAGTACAACACAGAGAGAGCAGGGTGTTGCCTGAAATCATAAACTGCTTTGCCCCAACGCACTTTCCTGTTCGTGTGAATGACCTTCCTGATGGTTATGACCATCTCAAGATTCTTGCACTAATTTTTGAATCATGTATCAGGAACAGTATTTGTTGCCCATGCACCTTATCTGACACAACCTTTGGTTTCCTCCGAGTTCTTTGTAAAGACATACTTTTTATTCTGCTGAGTGTAATTTGCCACTAAGTATGTCAGAATTCACACTTAAAATGCCATCTCCTTTTCCCCACTATTCATAACCTCATATTCAATAGTAATCCTGCTGGCCAAGGACTGTTTTTTATTCCACCCTTAACATGTGCAATGAAGCCTGGAGTGTGGTGAGCACCTCTAAGTTTTTTTGTAAAATAACATATGATTAATGACAAGTAGAGAGCCACTCTGCCCCTTGGAAACAGCATTACCTCCATGTAACAATTTGTGCTTTTGTTTTATCTCTGCATCTCCCAGATGTGCCTGGGAACCTGAAATTTCCACACCAACGTGTTGGGAGAGGCTGTTCCCAGAAGATTTTCTGGTCAGGATTGTACCCACTAAAGGTTTGAGTGTTTCACACATACCTAGAGGTGCACACAAAGTTGTTCATGCTCCTCCAAAACCACGACTCACATATTACTAGTTGTAAAATCATAATAAAGTTACTTTAAATTCTGGGAGCGTCTCCACTCAGAATAATACTTGCTGATCTCAGAGGAGTTCTGAGAGCCATAATTATTGCAAATGTCTGTGGGCGTCTGTCTCAGGGAGCAGGAGCTCTGCAGTCTCTGCAGCACGATTTCTTGGTCAACAGCACCATCTACCTCTAATAACCGAATACCGGAGCAGACCATGCTTCGTTAGTGTTCCCTTGCACTGCTTGTTTCTTTCTGCAAACCTATTAACAGTTATGTTCCCACAAGGTCTCTTCTGTATGTAAACCGAGGTTTGGAAACCTAGAGCCAAGGTTTTCAATTTCTATAGCTCATAAAGCACCCTGAAACGGCCAGCATGGTATAGTTATCCAAGTCATTACTGGGAAATTGGCAGCACTAATCAGGCACTGCAAAAACCACGGCTTTGTCCCAATATGTGCCTGGGTGGAAAGCAAGGACAAGTACCTTACAGTAAAGATGAATCCTGAATAACTTTTTGTGTGTCAGAAGACACAAATATGGAACTTGTTAATTTGTTGGACTTTTTACAGAATATATCTTTTCACAACAACGAGCAAGGAACACCCCCCCACACACACCCCCCCGGCAAAACTATGAGATTGATCTTTAGGATGGAGACACTCCAAAAAACCAGTGGTGAGACTACAGTGCAGTAACCACAGTAGTAAAAAATGCAGCAGTATCTGTGGGTGGGGTTGATAGCTAGAGTAAGACTACCAGGGACCTGGGGTATTAGCTGGGCTGTCAGTGTGTGCTGTAGCCTAAGATCACCATTTGGCCCACACCGTTAGAAGAAATGCAGATGAGCCATGTTATACACTCAGCTACATCAGACCTCCCTCCATAGGTTGACATGGGAACCAGTATAAACAATAATTTCTTGATGTGATTAGCTGAAAAGTGGTACAAAATACCCACATGGAGTACTGAAAAGAAATATTGCAGACATAGTATATCCATAGTATCTCCAAAGCAACGGTGGTCATATGATGTATAAATGTGTATTGTACAAAATCCTTCTGTTATTTTGTGCAATTATGTGCTTACAGACCGCTTTGCAAGGTTAGAAGAACAAGAGCTCTGGTTTTTTGCCTTATTACCGTCTTTTCTGAATGGTGGAGATTCTGTAAGAAGCTACAGCTCCTTTGGTTTCCTCCATCGCTTCAGGGATCAACACGAGAACACAGAAAATCAGCATGAATAGAGGTTCTCAGTGCCCTACTGAAAACCACGTCCTGAATGAATGGCAAGATCCCATAGCATCGGTGGACTTTGACCCATTGAAATGGAAAGATGAGAAAGCCTGAACAAAAGTACATGTGAGTACATTTAGCAGAGGCCTGAACTCTTACCCAAAATTCAGTGCAGTGTCTGTAAATAAATAAACTAACACATAAAAGTTGAAATCATATCAATCTTATTAATAGTCATTTATTGATACTACTTGACCACCTAGACTGCAGTAGTAGCTTAGTAACCTGATACCTGAAATATGACAGAAAATACAGACCTATCCCTTGCCCTCAGTTTAGTTTTTAGACATTACCACACTTTCTAGCCTGCAAAAAGAGTAAATGGAAAATGGACATCTCTTCATGTTGCCACTCATGTTCACAGGCATGACAAGGTCCTGAGTCCTGTCTAAGCTCGGAACTGCCATAGCCCTTCTGTAAATCTACTCTTAGAACCAGAAAGAGGTCTTTTAACCTCAAAAGTCAAATTAGACTAAAAATTATCAGTCAACTTTTCTTATTATAAAGACAATTCAAATGGGACAGAAAGCAACTAAAAAAAATGGTAGAAAACTACCCCCTCCCCCTTTGTCCCTTGTGTGCAGGGTGAGACCTTCCCTTCAGGGTCACCTTCAGTGCTGTGGCTCAGGTTCCCACAAACATGGGTTGCACCAACACTGCACCGTTCCTCCGAGCACCTAGGAAAAGTCTTCTGTTCCTTCTTTCCTCAAGCCCAGCTTTGCATCTGCTCCTGAGTCCTTTCTAGAAAGCACAGGGAATTAAGTACCTGAATACTCTTATTGTTAAAGAATATTATTCAAAAAATATAAAAAATGTTAAGTGCTTAAGGTAATTTTTAAAAAGCACACTTTGCAATATAGATTAGCATGAACTAGAGGATTATAACATGATGAAGTGCAATGTTTGAATGCCTTTAAAATATTGGACTTTGCTGTGTAACCAGGAACACTCAGCACCTGCAGGGCTGAACTGTGTTTGTTCAAAATCGTCCTCTAGTTCCTAGGGCAGTCTATCAGTACACACACATCAGATGTCACCCACATATTTTAGGAAGCTAAGATTATTTTTTTCTTGGTGACAGGAAGAACTTAATATGCACTCTTTGATTTCCTCAAAGAATGTGGTCCAGCCCCTTTTCTTAGTCATGATTATTGTGTATCATAAGGAAAACTTCATTAAAGATTTTATACTTCAGTCCATGGAGCACTCTGAATGTTTTAACTACTAAAATGAGCAAGGAGGGCTTGTCTGAGCTGCAGAGACCCTAACTTATATTCTTCCACCTTCAACTCTCACCTTGAGTTTTCCTTTCTAACCAAGAGAACCTTGTTCACATCAGTGCTGTTCCTCCCTCATTGCTATGACCTCGGACTTCAGCTAATTTCCTGATTACCAGCCCCAGGTGAAAATGATGGCCTTGATACTTTGTTATGGGAGGATTTGTTCAGAGGACACCTGCAGGAGGGGAAACCTTCTGCACATACCTGTTGCCTCCTTACGTAGAGGGGTCAGGGTAAGACAGAGTCTCCTTCCTTCAGCTGCTTCTTTCTGTGGTGCTGAAGCACATAACATATTTCTGTTGCAGGTATCCATGTTTGTCTTAATCACAGCCAACATCATCCAGTTCCCGCTGTGTTCCCTGAAGAACTCAGATGTGGGAGCATCATTTCCCCATATACAAGAGAATCCCCTCACCTCAGAAAAAAAAAAAACAAATCCCCAAACCTGAAGGTAAATGTATTCGTAATTTAAGGTCCTCATGCACTGTAGTGAAAGAAGCCATCTATTATGCAGCTGCCAAAATATATTGGAGAAAATTTAATGTGGCAGAGCATTTATTGTAATGAACTGCATACAGCATTCCCAGTAAAACATAAGGGGAAGAAGAAACCTAACAAGCACGCAAAGACTGGGGAAGAGGCTGCACTGTTTTGGGAGTTACTTGTTTCAATTCCCAGCTGCCAAGAGACAGTTTGGAGGAGGAGAGAGCAGCGATTATTGATTCAGCACTGCCACATGCTAAGCAGTGACAGGCAGGATGCAACAGGGAATGGAGATGCCTGCTCTCCCACCAGACCCCGTGAAATACGGCTCGCTTTTTCCCTGCAAAAAGGTTTTATTAAAGCTGTCGGCCTGCTTTAATATTATGACAGGTGTTACACAAATCAGCAGCCTTAGCTTCTTACTTAGCAAAATGCCAGAGCCTGGTCTAATAGCACAAACTAAAATATAAAAAAATGAAAAGAAATAACACAGCAGGATGAAAATGTCCAGCCCTGTGGAAAAAAAAAACAATATCTGATTTGCTGTTGTTATTAGGGCACTGGAAGACATATGGCAGCAATTTTAACATAATAGATATAAATACTATGGATATTTTCATTTACAACACCCTGAGCTGGACAGGCAAGAGAAATTTCCATTTACCTCATCCTTGTAAGGTATTTTAGCTGAATGTCCGTAACTGGTTAGGAAAATTATGACAATTGCAGACAGATTCTAACAGAGACCCAGAAAAATGACAAAATCTCTTCACTGAGAGGAAGAGACAAATTGCCGAGATTTTTTGGTAGAGGTTTGCAATCTGAAACATTGTCAGCCAGCTACTCTGCCATATTGCTCTTACCTTTGCAGGCTGCTTTCATTGTTAAGTCTGGGCAGTTTTAGCACTAATAAATAATGATTTAAGAAAAATAAAGTCACGTGGGGTCCTGAGAGGACTGACTCTGAGAAGCAGCTAAAACCAGCACTAAGAAATGCCTGTGTTTTGACCAGCCCCTCTGCGCTGGCCTGAGATGTCTGTACACTGCGCAAGCATGACGCATCATGGTACCCTGGGACTCCACTGCACAACCTGTCAGAAGTAAGGTGTTCATCAGCATCCACGAAGCATATTCTTACTATAAGCACATGATTTCAATGATATAATTCATATATTTTGAAGTCAGCATATTCTTTCGTGCCTTGCTGAATTAGGGCTTCAGTGCAGTGACACAAGTAACTCTGGTCTGTGAATGGTGTAAAAGCAGGCTCCTATGCAGCAAATTCCAGAACGCAGAGAAAATGGTCCTGTCTGTAGAAACCCACTGAGCTTGTATGTCATGATGCATCAAGGGTAATGGAGGAAATTGGGGAGAAATAAGCAGAGCATGCACAAGGCAGAGTGGCACAGCCCACCGTAGGGCTGTCCATTAGCAGTAGCTCCATGCTCACTTTCAAAGCATTTGCGGGTGCCCAGCCATACCAGATCACTCAGCCAGTGGCTTGACTTGGTCTCTGGGAGCAGCTCCAGGAGTTGGTGCAACATGGTCAGAAATCCACCATGCCAGGGCAAGCCTTGAGGCGGTGGGTGGAGGTACGTCTTCCACCGACACCACCTTGGAAAGGGCACCAGAAAGGCACTAGGGTCCTAGGCAGTAGCTGAAAGAGATGTCTACAGTCTGAAGCTTTATCTGTCGCCTTAAATCACCTTTTTTTCTGCTGAAGAAATAACACTGCTGAAAGCAGGAGGACTGCCTTAGCCAGTGATACTGTTCTTCTAAGGTAAAGTCCTCAAAAATCAGCATATTGTCTTCATCTGAACACATTTACACTGGGTCCAAGAGAAGCTTCCTACCTTAAGCAAAGATATTTTCCCACACAGGTTTTAATTATCCTACACAAACTTCTTCCATCAGAAAGTGGGTTTTAGTGTCCATTGTGCCCCATCTGCAACATTTTAGCTAAAAGGTTTTAATGTCCTGTTTTGTCGTTAAAGAATTTTTAGCAGTAGTAATAGTAGTTGTGGTAAATAAGTCTGTTTTCCAATTCAGAATAACCATTCTTACCTGTTCAAATTGCTTCAGTGAAAAACAGCTGCTGAAGGGTTCTTTTGTGGCTTCTTTCCTAAAACCCAAGAGTATGAGGTTTCCATTGTAAGAGGGAATCTCTGAAAAAAATGAAAAAATTATTTCCTTAAATTAATATGAGCTCATTCGAAGCTCTACCCAAATCAGCTGCCCCGTAAAAGAGAGGAACCCCACTGAAGTGCAAAACTTTATCTCACGTGTGTAGAGGGAAGTCCCCTGAGTTTATTTCACAAAATGTTATATTCTGTCTCGAACCACATACTACTGTGAGACGTTAAAGGAAAATATGCTCCCCCCTAATAATCCCATGAGTAACCTTGGCACAGGACTCAGAAATTATTCAGTGTGACAGAGGGGCAAGGACCAGATAAAATTTCGGGGCACAGAATCCAGTCCCTCTAACCTGGTAGGGCGAGCTGGGACCCTGGAGCTGTTGAGCTCTCTTCTTATTTGGGTTTCTTAGCATTGCTCAGGCAAGTCTATTCTCAAATCTTGATGCAGATATCCTGAAAAAAAAAATCAAAGATGGATTAAATATACCAAAGCCATTAGTGCTGTTAATGTTCTTTAACACACTGTGAAAGACTGAAATTGTTTGTTATCGCTAAGAAGGTGCAGCACAATTCATTCACCATTTACACCTGAGAGGCTGCTGATGTCTTCAAACTGCTGTGGCTGTCCACAAACAGAGCTGCCACAGTCAGGAGCAGCAGTCACTGAAAAAGTCCACAGATTTTCTTTAAGAAAGGCAACACGTAAATTCAATTTCTGTCCCTCAGGAATCAATACTGGTGCCAATATTGCTCAATGAGTTTATTAAATGACCCAGTTGATGGGGTATAGGGTACTCACATCAAATTCACTGATGATTCATAACTGGGAAGAGATGTTGATATGCTGGCAGGTCTGGACACAATTCAGAGGGACCTCACCAGGATGGAAAAATGGGCCAATATGAACCTCTTGAAATTCAATAAAGGCAATAAAGGAAAGTGCAAACTCCTGCCCCGGGGGTGGAATAATCTCAGTACAGGCTGAGGGCTAACCAGCTAGAAAGGAGCTTGACAGAGAAGGACCTGGGGATCCTGGTGGACATGAAGTTGAACATGAGCCAGTGATGTGCCCTTGCACCAAAGAAGGCCAACGGTGTCTTGGGCTGCTCTAGAAGGAGCGTTGCCAGCAGGTCAAGGGAGGTGATCCTTCCCCTCTACTCAGCACTGGTGAGGACACACCTGGAGCACTGCGTCTAGGTCTAGGCTCCACAGTACAGGAGAGATGTGGACATTCTGGAGAGAGGCCAGTGAAGGGCCACAAATATTATTAAGGGATTGGAGCACCCGACATATGACATCTGACAGGCTGAGAGAACTGCCACTATTCAACCTGGAGAAGGGAAGACTTCAGCTATCTGATAGAGAAGACCAAGCCAGACACTTCTCAGATGTGTGCAGGAAGAGCATAAGAGGCAATGGACACAAGCAGTAACAAAGGAAATTTTGATTAGGTAAGGCCACATGTCAAAAAAAAAAAATCCATTATACTGATAAGCTTCACAAAATACATCCACAGGATCAGTCTGTGCTGATGGCCACAGAGCATTTATAAAACTCTTGCCCAAGTTTTTTTTATACTTGGTTCTTACATGTCTTTTAAAAATCTAACTCTATGGATCTAATTTTATAAAATCCACAAAAACGGCATTAAGGTGCAATTGATCCTTTTAGAAACAATTCTTCTTGATCTTCTGAATAATATTCCTTTATGACCACAGTAAGAATCTATTCAATGCTTATCCAGGTGCAATAGTTATCTAGGAAATTTTTGTCTCAACTTTTAATGGAAGGGTTAGAGTTGGATATTAACTCAAAACCAAAATATTTCCCAGCTGAAGTAGATGACTAGATCCAAATGCAGCAGTCTCTGCTTTATCACCTTGACTTTGATCTAGATGTCCCTTAAACACCATCTTTCTTTGTTATACAGTGAGGTATATCCCAGTCTATTTCTATCTGAGGGGAATCTCATGATGTGATGGAAATGAGCCTGAGTTTTGGAGAATGAACGTATGAGGTACCCAGTAGTAAAATTAGGTCAGGCACTATACTAAGTCAGGAAGAGCAGTTGAATAATTGCAATGCAAAAACAATGACATTTTTAAGAACAGAGAAGGGTGTGTTTGCCACAATTTTTCACTTTCTTTTCAGATGAATTTTCAATATTTTGGATACATTTGCACATTAAAAAAAATCAGACTTAAGAAATAACACAAGATTGTTCCTTTGGCATTTTAGGAATAAGAGGATTGTCACTCTCACTTGTGGACAGCCCCTCCTGTCCTTTAATATCCAGCAGTGTGAATAAGGGAGAATATGAAAAATGTTAGTTTTATACTTACAAACAAATTACATTGAAAAGGAAAGGTTTTTCTTCAATTAAAATTGTGTTTAAAAATTGGGTTCTTAATTCATGCTTCCTTTGTTTTTCTCAAGAAAGACACTCAGAAACATAGGCTCTATTAGCACTGGATACTCCATTCTCCAACAGAACCAGAAGCTTTTAAAATTAAAATAAAAAACCAATGTGAACATAGAGTTAAACTGGTTAAAAGTAGGCATGGTTAAATGCATGGTCATATTGAGTTAAATTAGTTCTGATTTAACACTCTGGCTTTGCACAGTCTCAACTCAAAACCACTCAAAATATGTAGTTATGTATATTTCAGTTTAATTTTGGTTTTTCAGGTGGCAAATTGCCTGAAGAAGCCACAAGTACCTGCTCAAAAGACAGAAGACTCAAAGAGACCCCATAAAGGTGACTCCCCAAATGCTGCCCAGCTCTCATTATCAGTGCTCTCCGTGTTTCTCTCCCTTCAAAGCTAAGAATACCAATCAGCTTTAATGGTTGGAAAGAATTATTCAGCCTGTTTGATAAAACTGCCTTCAAGCCACATACAGGCTGTGACAAAGTTTTGTAATTAAACAGTTTCATTAAGCAACAGAGCATACCTTTCTAAATCCCAAAGCTGCCAGCTCAGGGCCTGATCCTCCTCCCACTGAACTCCAGAGGAGCAGGATCCCTTTATTTACATTTCTCCCTGTTTGGGAAGTTTTAGGAATCAATAAGCAAAAGTTATTCTAAGTCTCAAAAAACATGCATTTTCTTTGGGATTCTCTGGGCAAATTACTTATTGATTTTTCTCAGCACATACTGCTGATTTTCATAGGTCTCAGATTGTTTGGGTTTTTTCTGACATCTTGTCATGTAATCATAAAAAATTTCCTCTGATAATATGGATATAACCCAAATTTATAATGTGTTTGAGTCAATATAAACTTAGGCTGTCTCAGAACACCAAGGTTATAAGGTTAGTGCAGCTGGAGAGTACATATCACTGCCAGATGCATGTCAGTCACTTCAGGAGAAGAGCCCAGACTGAGACACAAACCATCCAAGATGGACACAGCCATAAATGGAAAGGCAGGCATGGGAGGGAGGAGCGTGAGGCTCCTGCATGATGAAGGCCTTTGAACAGGAGAGGCTCAAGCCCTCTGCCTCTCACAAACCCCATCTTGGGCCATGTTGTGGTCCCCATGCAGTGCCATAATTCCGACCTGCCTTCCCATATCTGCCATTTGCTCCTCTGAGTGAGCGCTATCTCCAGCCCACCTCCCAAGAAGCCAGTGCCAATGAAGGAGGAGTGGTTTAGCCCCCTCATTAAATTAAGTCCCCACTACTCTCATCCCTCTTCTCTGTCTCTGTATATGGCCAGAACCAGAAGCACTGCAATGCCATAGAGAAGTGTCCACCTGCAACCTTCTGATCTCAACCAAAGCTGAAAAGATTAAAAGAAACCCCACATTTTGAGAAAGATGACTCCTACTAAAATGTCGTGCTCATTCTTGCAGAGGTGAAAGGCCAAAATTCCTGTGGTGTGTGAGTCAGGAAAGCCTCAGGGAAGCTGGGATGCAGTTCCTGGGCAATTGCCCACCACTTCATGAGCAAAATGTCTGGAACCAGTTTTCAGGTCATCACTCTCAGTCACTGCCTCTGCCTGTCTCTAACACACCCGTAGACCTGTTCAGGAGAATTTTCGCCCAAACTGACAAATTGTCTTTCTGCATTCAAAACATGTGCTCTATGTGTCTCCCATCTAGTCCTTTGACAAGCCCAAGGAAAGCCCTTAGAAAGACTGTTGTCCAGCAATTGTACATGAAATAATTTAGTGAAAATGAGAGTCACAATCTAGAAACCTTGAACACTCTAATTAACCTTCCAGGAAAGAGTCTCCTCTTCTCTGTATTTTTAAAATAAATGGGAGCAGCACACAGGTCAATAGCAATCTCCCCGGTAGGTGGGAAAGTCTGCGTGACTCAGGGAGAATTTTAAGGCTGCAAGTGAGCATATGTAATAGGTTGAAAAAAAGCATATCTTCCCATGTCTGCTGGTGCTCAGCATGAGTAAGGAGAACAGGATCCAGTTTATCATTGTTCCATCTTTCCATCACATTCTTCCAAGTTGTGCAAAATGCCTATTTTAATTTTCCTTAAATCTTTCATAAGGAAAATCTACCAAGTTTTTACCAGCAAGGAAAGTTCATGTTTAAGGAGATTTTTTTCACCTTCCTCATCTAAGAGGAAAGAAGAAGGACATTTTTTCCATAACAACCTCTTCAAAGTGGCCCTCCAGCAATCGTGTGTCCACTCTCTGCAGATTGCTTTATCTAGAGAGAGCCTATCACACAGGGAAAGTTAAGGTATAAGATAGAAACCAGCTGCAGTGACCCACACACTCACGCATATAAATAATATAGAATATGAGATGGTTGTGCGAGCACAGAGATTTCTGGAGGGCACTTTAATATTTTGTTTACATCTAAAAGTAAATACAGTTCCTTAAACAGCTGCCTCATGAGCCCCAGCTGTTCGTAAATATAAAAAGAAAGTGACATTTGCTTCAAAAGAGCTAGTAAGTTATATACCTAGAACAAAAATCTAGCAACGCTGCTTAGATTTTTACCACAGTGAAAGCTTCAGCCAGTGTACAAAACCGCATTGCTCATCAGTGGAAAATATGCTCACTTCCCCACTAATGACTGGTCTGGAGCTCGAGGTGGGAAGAGGTCAGACTTTTCTTCGCTGAACTCTCCCAGCAGCCAACCCCTGTGAAACAGCAGCATTGCTCCTGAGCTGACACCTTGCCTGTCACACTGCAGAGCAGCAAGCTGTGGTCAAGCATTGCGCTTTCCAGGGGACTGTGGAGCTGAAGGAACTGGTCCCAGAAGTGGGCTGGGAGGCAGGTACTAACCCTCACGGCACCTTGCCATCGCTGTCTTATCTCAAAATGCCTCAGCAAAATGCCACTGAGCACCCCACATTACCTGTTGCTGCGAGGCACTTCACAGGGGTCCCATGGACCCTTCTTGTCCCCTGAAAACCCCTTTGACCTGTCCCAGCCCCACTCCACCCACCGTCTGTCAGGGATCCATTTTATCACTATGGCAAAGTTTAAATTTTACCTGGGCTGCTGAGAAGCCTTGAATTACTACTTCTGGGTTCATTTGTTTTGGAATGAAACACACATTTAAATTGTATTCACTAATCTGAAGGTAACCTAGTTTATAGGTTTGGTTTTCGTTCTTTGGTCCTATACGTATGAGCTTAGGAAGGGCTTACACACCCGAGCACTGCCTGGTTTTTTCCAGCTACAGCAATTGTTATAAAAAAAAGAATTAAACCTTGCCCAACCTTACTTTGATGATATTAAAACTCATTTTGAGTGGGCTGACTTGTCAAGCTATCTAGATCATTCCCAAACCTCCTAATTATACCACTTCATCACCCCTCTGTCATCTCTACACTTTATCTGCAATGAGTTTGCACTGCTTCTAAATAAAAATATTGAAAAGCTTCTGCCTTCTCCATCCACGAAAACCCCAGTTATGGGGAAAAAAAATGAAAAGAAATATCTGATGGTTATTCTACAGTAAGTACTTCTTCAGCTGTGTCAGTCAGTTTTTAATCCAATTAATGTGAAGTTCCCTGATACAGTATCACTAATTCTTTTATGGAATGTAAATTGAAGTAGGTTAAATGCCTTACAAAAGTCTACTGGACTAAATATATCAAGCTCACCACTTCCTTTGCCACCTAAATTTGTAATCTCATCATGGTTAAACAAGTCTTGTTTGGCAAGAGTCTATTTCTGTATACCATGTTCTTTGGTGTTCATTTTATTCCTGTCCTCTCATTCTGTATTAATTGAATACTGTATTAGACCCACAACTGATGTCATGCTATCCAAGCTGGAAATATTCAGATGACGCGGACTTTGATGTGGAGGGTTGTTCTTTCTAAATATTTAATCATATTACCATTTCTGAATCACTGTTAGAGATTTTATCTTCATCTACCAGTGGGCCTGTAACACTGCAAAGTTTTCTTCTTCCAAAGATACATAAGAAAATCCTGCTGCCAGGCATGGTTCTTTCTGAGTATTTTTAGATTCTGTATCATAGTGCCAGCTAATTTCCTTTTTTGTCCCTTTTTTTGCATTGCTTTTTTTTTCTTTTTATTTCTAACTTTTTCCTTCACTTTTTCACTGAACTAGAATGGACTTTAAGCTAGAAGTGTTTCTTTTTTTTCTTCCCCTCCCCCCCCCAATTGCTGAATTGTGGCATTTTGGTGGGAGGGCCCTCCAAGCTCCAAACTCCATTCACATTTTACTCTTCCAAAATTTCCTTTCAACTGATTTTTATCTTTTAACTTATTTCACTTTAAGAAATTTACCTTTCCGAAGAATTAAGCACATATGGACTGCCTCTTGCCTACATCGACTATAATCTAGCCATGATCAGTGATCCTTAAGCAGCCAACAACTTCCATTTCACAGACTGATTTACCTTCATTGCCCATAAAAAGGTCCAAAATTAAGTTACATTGTAGAAGGTACAACAGCTTTTGTGTTAGAAAGTTGTCACTGCCACTTTTAGAAGACTGCAGGAGATAACCAATATGTCATCCAGCTTGAAGAAGACCTCCTTTTTGCCATGAGATAATATTGCATCATTCTTCAGTGCATCATGTGCTAGTCTCTCTCAGAGACAGGAAACTGAGCTGGGTTGTCCACAGGTCTGAACCTGAAAACATAGTGATTTCTTATATTCCATGATTTGCAGATATATTAGTTTTTATTCATTGCATGGTTATTATCTATTTAGATAACCCAGCAGATAAATCACTAATACCTAAAAGGGGTGGAAAAAGCAGGCATTTGGTTAAAAGAAATTTCTGTAGTTCCAGGCTCCATGTGGTCTCTTATTGTATCTTTCATCTTTAACCATGGTCTTGGACAGGGTTCCTGCCCTAAGCTTGACTGCTGTCAGCTCCTGAAGCCTTTGGAGGCACAGCACAGCTATTCTTGGCACCATAGCATTGGCAAAAACTATTGTCAATGCATTTTGGACAATGAGGCATGACTGGGGTTGAACATGGAAAAGCTTGGCCCATTCTGCGTCTCATCAGCACACCCCATTTTCCTAAACACGAGATTTCAGCCCTAACCGTACCAGGCTAACAGCAAGCAAAAAGAAAGGAAAAAGCATCAGTCAAGAACTAAACAACCTGAAGTTCACCCTGATGTCCACTGTTCCCTGTCTCAGCACAGATGGGATCTATGTATCTTCATATTCTTAGAGAAAAATAAAATCAATTATTCCTTGAGATGACATCTCATTAATCTGATACAAACTCCCAAACTCTTACTGCAATCAACACATAAAGAGAATCTACTGTCCCATCCTGCCTCTGACGGTAAACTTCTCAAGGAATTTCTGACTGCTGTGATAGGTCCAAAGAACAAAGAGACTTTTGAAATAATAGGAATAGTGCAAGGAAAGTAATTTTTTTAAAAAATATATATGAAAGCAATTGAATGTTTTGTTTTTCCCAGAACATGCTACACTCAGCAGTGCTTCCAGCACCATATATTAAATACTAACAGGTGATGAATTTGGTGAAGCTCTGAAATCACATTGGTTCTAGCTGTGTCATCGACTCCAGCGAGAACGTCACAGTAAGATGGGAGTTGCCTTTTTCTGGAAACTCCAGTGTTAGCACAGAGTGCATACTCCCAGAGTCAGGGGACAATTTGCTGAATGTTTGCAAAACCTACTTCCCTTCCTGCAGTCGCTAATTTCCGTAAACAGAATCTCCCAAGCACCTTGTTTATTTTATTATAAAACCTACTGTCTAGCATCTGGGTAAGAGCAGGTCACACGTATCTCTCCTCCACCTTCCTCTCTTCTCCTTACGATTTTGTAAGAACATCTGTGGCAGAGGGCAAGCCCACCTTCCACTAAGTTTGCAAAATCAGGCTGATATCTTGAAAATGGTTGTAAGCTTTTCCCCTTTTCTTCTTTATCTGTCACTGCAGAGACAGCCTGCAAGAACAGATTTCATTTCTGAAGCTGGCCAGCAGTAAGTTTTGTCCTAAACTATATTTATTTTTGTGTTTCCAAAAGTTTCCAGTCAGAGTATCAAGTTTAGTTCTTATCAGATAATTACACAGCACTTGCCTCCTGAGGCAATTTTAAATCAATCTCAGGAAAGGCAGTAACTATACACTGTAGATAATTATAGTCCATTAAAGTACCTTAAGATTAGATTCAGAGATCACTAATCACACAAGGTCATAAATGTACTGCACCTTTCCGTGGTGGTGTCTGAATTTTGATATGTAGCCCCTTTCACAGGAAAAAAATATTTTCTAGAGGTTTTTTATTGAGCAGAATATCAGAGGCAAATAGGAAACTAATTAAAAACATGCTAAATTATTGCCCTAAAAGTGATTTCAGTTCTAACCAGTCAGTCATAGAGAGAAAATCAGAGCATAAAGCAAGATTGTCATTTTAAAGATACTCTTGACAAAACATGTCATATTTTATATTTAAAATAACGTCTAACCAAACGCCTTCCTTGCTTCAGGAAAATGGCTCCTTTAATTGCTGTGAGAGACGTGTGAAGTGTGCTTGACAAGTATTTGATTAAATGAACAAGCTTCCTTGCGAGTTGCACTGATCAGAAATTCTCCAACTAAGTGTTTTCCCTGTGGCAAAACATTATTTTTGCTCGAAACATATAAAATCCATTACGACAATCAAAGCAAATCTATCTGAGGTCAGATTATCCTAAGCTGAAACACTCCCTTCATTCTTTGATTCCATAGTGAATTGCACCTGGGATGTGCCGCAACCATTTAGTGTCTTTTGCCATGGTTGTTGGTGATCACCAGTGACAGCCATGGGGGTTGTTGCTCTTCTTGTGGTGTTGTCATCATGTCAGTGTCAAGGTCCCAAGCACTGCAATGCCAACAGACAGGAGGTCCCAGCCTGCTCAGTTGTCCAAAGAACAACCACAGCCAGGTTTAGAGACAGCAACCTGGACAGATTTACTGAACCCAAGCAAAGTTGCATGTTTGGTCTAGCGACTTTTAACTCTAAAGGTAAGCCACATGTGTCTGGGAAAAATGGAATGACATAAAACTCTAAAAGGCTTCAACTAAGGTCAGCATGCTCCTTGCCAGGTCTTTATCCTCTCTCGTATCATGACAAGATGGCTTATGTAAGACCATCCTTATCTTTGTTTTATGGGAACACTGTCTGAGATTTTCTCATTCCAGCCTTATCTAGATCCTCTTGCACCTGGTACAACCTCTCCTGCCTCCCAGCCTGCTCAGGTTGCACACCAAGCACTATCCATCACCCTTAGGTTGATACTTGCAACTTCAGCTTATGTAAACTTCAGTTTACCTGTCAGGTTTGCTAGTAGGGCCAACTTTCATCAATGCTTTATGAATAACACATATGGAGCAATGGCTACAGTATCATGGGAGGGATGTCTACATGTGATTCCTGCCCTCGCAGGGCAATTAAACATACCTCAGTGTGTGTGGTTAGCCATTTACCAGGTCACTGTAAAAGGGTGTAGTTCCTCCAAACTTGGTGATTAAGCAGCTTTAGCTCTGCCTTGCAGCAGGAATCTCCAGAAGCTTTTCAGAGGTACCTGCCTCTATACTGAACATCTTCTGCTGATAACCAGCAGCTGAAGGCAAACTATCTGACCTCCTGGGACACTCCTGAAGACCACCAAGGATGTGAGCCTTCTAATTCATACCTTCAGCTGCCCAAAATTCAAAGACAGAGTGTAAAAGACAATGGAAGGTAAAGATTTACTGTACAGTCAAAACCAAATCTTGACCTGACGCAGTTGTAACCCAGTGTTGCTAATCCTGCAGCTACATGGTGAGTGGCTCCTCAGATCCTCACATGACTCAAATCACAGCTGAGATGAGACATCAGACAATTGTAGGCTGGCATGCATTACTATCAGACCAAGTTAAAACAAAATGTTTCGATAATTTCCAACTGATCTTTTAAAGGCCTCTTCTTTCTACAAATACTTTAATTTTTTTGTTGCAATACAAGATGAAAGCAAATACTAAAAAAGAAGGTTTGTCTTGGGACAAACAATCTGGTTTTGCATTGGCCCCATTTACTAGCATCACAGAAGACAAGAAGTGCTTCTATATGACATGAAATACATCATTTAGTGCCACCCAGACCAAGTCACCCTTTACTGGGGACTTTCCAGACCTGTATGATTGTAGTTTCTCAGGTTTTCAATAGGCTATTACTACTATTTCTGGCTCCATGAAGTAGTCTTATATGTAGTACTAGTTCTTGAGGAGAAATTGCATAGCTTTTCCAAAGCCCCAGCCCTCTAGATGAGTTATATTCAGGGTTATGCCTTCTGTAATATTTGCTGTCAAAACACCAATATAGGGTTTACAAGGGTTCTTCCAGTGTTTCAGAAAACTGCCCACATCCAGACCAGAAAAAGGGGTAATTACAAACACAAAAATCTCTTACTATATTTACCTGCCTCACCCAGTGTACCACATTCATTGAGACAAAGTCAGAATCTCTGAAATATTTTAAATTCCTTTCTTTTGAGTCACAGTATCTAACTTCCTCATAATACAAGAAAACTTCTTCTGACTTTGGGTGTTCCCACAGAAAGAAACTGTAGTCAGAGCCATGGAGGCAGGTTCCTTTATCCATTCTGCACATCCAGATCTGAGTCTCTCAGAGTTCCCTTGTGGCCCATCAGAAGGGTATTCATCTCACCCAACGCCAGGCAATTCATCTGAGCTAGTTGCCCGCACTGCTGCTACCGACATTAGAGAGAAACAGGCACTCTCAGAGAGTAATCACCTAATTTTCTTAGACATCTCCTCCAGAATGAGATTAATTTGTGATACAGTAGCTTCCTAACCTCAGTCAGAATCTCTGAAGTTTACGTACAGAAATATCCAAAACCTGCTGACTTCTTTCACATACAGAGAAATGGCTCATTAATTTTGGTTTGCACATAATTAAAAGACACTAAGAAAGCCTGAAATAACATGGCTTTCCGTATTCTTACAGTAGGGCAGCTAACACAAAGAACATGACAGTATTTTCACCAAAAATGCCTGCTTTTAAGGGGTAGTATAAATTGATTGTAAGAATATGGTACATGCAATAACTCATTCTTGTAAGGGTCAGAAATTAGAAATCTTCTATACGTGGCAAAAAAGATTTGCATGGAAGATCACAAATCGATGTTTCAAAACAATGAAAGGAATATGATTTCTTATATTTTATTCCAATTCAATAACTCACACACACACACTTAGCACTGCAAATATGAGCAGCTCCACTTATCAGTAAAGCTGCTCAACAGTACATTCAGATTTGTGGACAAGTCATTATAGGATTGGGACCCGAGTTACCACAACATCAACAAAGGAACACAGAGAAATAATTTTTTTTTTTTTTTTTTTTTTTAAGATCTGAATTATCTTAGAAATTGCTAACTGCTTTAACTTTCAAAACTGGGCTTTAGGATGCTCACCTGGAATATATTATTAAACACGAGTATTATAAACATTACATAGTAATGACTGAAGTCCCTTGGTGAGATGAGGGTTGCATTGTGTTTGCTCTATACATTTCCGTAGGAAAAAATCCCATTCCCTAAAACATTTACATTCTTTGAGAGACAAGGCAGATGAAAGGGAGTGGACAAATAGACACAATTAAGTAATAAGTCTGTGAGTAAATAGCAGGTCCGTGATGAAATCAGCAGTAGAATCAAGGCCTCTCACATCCCAAATCAGTACCTTATACAAAAAATCATTATATACTAATTAAAAATCTTTATCAGTAGTAATTGAATGTAGCATAAATCTGGGATGAATCTGGTTTCTATAAGAGTATTATCTAAGAATAATATTCAGAAGAAAATTTTGAGCACAAGGAGGAAAATCTCCTAAGAACAAAATTTATCGTGGAACACCGCCATTTGCCAAACATTAACAAAATTACCACTGTGGTATGAATGAGGCTCCACTGAATTCAGCAGGAAACCTCACACTGAAAGCTACTGTCTCAAGCTCTCTGCAGACTTAGGCAGACATGGCTTTTACATTACATTTATTACATTATGTTACATCATTATGCTTGAGTCACATTTAGAAGGTTTTATCTGCAATGCTTTAACTATGTGTTTGCAAACGACAGTCAAGACCTGAGGGATCAACAGAAAAGTCCATCACTTCAGAAACTGTCATATTGGAGTAACACCTATCTCTGTACAGCTCCATGAACAAACCCATTCGTTTATGTGACAATACAAATCAATTAGGGTAACAATCCATTTGGTATTACTAATTACCCATTTGTGATCCTACTGTTTTCAGTAATGTGTGACAACACATAGCATGGGATTGACCAATGCCACTAGATACAGTGCAGAAAATGACAACAAATGTCCTCCCAAAATACATTATGGTGTAAAAAAAAAAAAAAAAAAAAAAGACACTGTATATTGAAATAGAGGCAGAAAGATTAAGGGCCAGATCTTAGAGGAGTGAAGTGTGCACTGCACCACACTGAGATGTGGGATGTGGGATCCAGAGTGAGACAAGGAGCACCGTGAGACCTTCAGAGACTCTGGACAAAATCCAATGAGCTTTGGCAGTCCTTTATTTAGAACTAGCTAAGAAACTGAGGACAGAAATAACACATCATCTTCCTCCCATGCCTTTACTCATGATTGGAGAAGTACTTTTGTCAGTGACCCTAGAAGAAAAAGAAGGGGGGGGGGGGGGGGAGAAAAAAGAAGAAAAAAACAAACCACAGAAAATAACTGTACACTGTAGTCATTTACCCAGAACTGAGAAAGTTCAATTTCCTACTCTGCCCAAGTGAAATCACGTCTATTCTACTATTGGACCAGGAAAGATGATCTTCTCCTTGCCCAATACAAAACAGAAAAACCCTTCAAGATTACTAGGCACAAAGATAGAGCAAGTAAGCAAGCAGGAGCCTGACTTCACAAAGTAGTGGCTGACACATTCATGTGAGTCCTGCCTGGTTCCAGTCCTTGATCCAAAGGCTATTTAGGTATTTCAGCTAATTACTGAATTACTGTATAATTTGAAAGACTTTTACAGGAATGAAGTGTCTGTTCTTCCCTGTGCCTATCTTGCACACAGCCAGGGAAGAGCCTTGCAGACTTCTCATGTTTGTATAATCAAATTCATGTTTGCTGAGGCTGCACTAAAGGGGGGTCACCACCCTTGCTTCCTGCACAAAGGCAAGCAGCAATTTAACACCACAGAAAGATAACTGTATTTAGCATTGACACCTTTCATTTCAAACTACATTTATTTCATGCAGAGGGTTATACAATCTCCCTTTTCATAATATTTCATTTAAACACATGCCATGTAATGGAATCTTGGTATTTTAATATCACATCACTGGTAAATGAAACTCTCACCTCATTTAGTAAGAACAATGTTTGGTTTTGGCCTAGAGAAGAGAGTAGTGATTGAAGCACTTGGGAATTCATTTCAAAGCGCTGTGGAATGCATTACCATGGCCACATCCTCTCCTTCAGAAAACACCCACAAACAGTGTCAGTCTATAGGGTGCAGTTTTTGAAAGCATGTGTTAACAATTGTCAGAAAATAAATGGGAGCCTAAAGGAATGATTAATTAGGAGTACAGCCAGCAAACTGGCACAAATGGTGAGCAGGAATAGCACTTGTCTCAACAAGCATTTATAATTTCCTTTCATATTGTCAGAGGCAAAGCCCAGCAAATACAAACACAGGACCAGTTTTCAAAATTTTTACTTGCTTTGATTGGATCATTCATACAGTTCTTGATCCCCTTTAATTCCATCAGACAGCAATATTTTCCCCTGTACAATACAGTGGCAGAAGCATTGTTAAAAACTAAGATGGTCAAAAGAAAAAGAAATGGAGGGGAGATGTTACAGGCAGAAGCTGGGGAAAGGTTTATCACCTATAGCCATGCTGCATCAAACTGAAGGAACAGAAAAAGGTTATTAGTTAATGATCAGGATCATCTTTTCCATGCCCGACAATTTGCAGAACGTAGTGTTACTCCACCTTGTAGATAAGGAATTGCACATGATCCACAGGAATTCCCCAATCTGAACAAATCTCAAGAATTGAATTCTTCCCATTCATATATTACAGGAAAAATAATTCTTTGCAATAATCTGTTGTCCTCATTTAGAAAAGGTCACTACATAAAGAACATCCAGATTTGTCTCAAGTCCATCTGCCAAACTTACTTAGACATGGCCTTCTGGAGCTGTAGGTGGTTGTGACAGAGCCTTTCCTTCTTATCCAGAGTCACAGGAGACATTACTTTCTTTCGAGGCCAAGTGAAAGGAAATTGCTGGCATAATATTTCTCTTAAACAATTCAATACATCAAAGTAAACCAACTTTTGTAGTTTTGTACTTCTGACAAGTTTCATATATTAATAAAGGAAAGCACCTGTCTTCTGGTTGAATACATCTTCAGAGTGCCCTGTTTTTATTGCACAAGTACTCATGTTTTAGCAGAGTATGAGTTTTGAGGAATAAAAGATAAAGAAATAAGTTGGAACAGGTTTAGCTTTGAAAACAGAGGGAATCTAATCTCATTCTTAAGTTCTAAGAAGACCTTATGAACTCCTCCAGGAGTTGTGATCAAACTTGAGAACAGATTCACTGATCAGCTGAAGGAAATAGGCAATTACATAAATTAAATACTAATATTAACATTAGTGTTTTATATTATTAATTAAATAAATACATACTAATATTAACTTAAATTATAATAATTAAATACAGCTTCTTTACTCCAGAAGTGGAGGGTAGCAAATACCAGCTACCAGTATCTTTGGTGTCTAGAAATTATTGACTGGGCAACATTTATTTAGCATCAGGTAAAAGTGGCAAAGAATGCTCTTAATGCCCAGTTACATTAGAAACCACCACCATGAGTATTATATGCAAAAGTTAAAGTGATATGGGGTAGATTTTTTATATCTTTCTCAAACTAATTAACACTGTTTGTCAAATATTCTCATAGTCTTCATTCACAGGAGAGGTATGTTTGAAAGTTTCCAGTCATTCCTTCCCAATGGAGGGTTTGTCTCAGGTCAGTAGCACTCAGATACACTGGAAAACACCTATTTTTTTTATATTTTAAGATTTTTTCTCAAGAAAACTCAAAAATTCAAGGGTTTGTTCATTGTGCTATTGAGTCTTGCTTTTTGGTACCTATTTAGTTAATATTTTAGGACAAAATAAAACTTTGGTCAGTTTAGCACTGCAGTAAATGAGGTGCTACTTGCTGTGAATAAATATCCAAATGTTGTTAATATTTCTATGGTGAAAATAAATACTTCCTTTGCTAGTCTGTTAAAAGTATCTTTAAAAAGATTCATGAGAAACTATATGCAAATATGTATATACATATAATAAGGCAAAGCTTTTCAGAAGTGACAACAGATGTAAACACACAACCTCTCACAAATGAATGCAGCAGTACAAAATGTTACTGTCTCCTGTTGTTTATTGCTACCTTAAAGCAGATACTCGAGTGTTTCTCATCAGAATTGTTCAGGGCTTTCAGAAGGATAGCCCAGTAATCTGCTGCTCTCACAACACAGCCATTTCACGTTGTAAAGCCGTGCAGCGTCCTGTTGTTCAATGAGCTTTTTGTATGCTGTATGCTTTTGTCCTCAGATCATGGGCACACTTGCCACGATCTTTGGAACATTTTCAAAACAAAAAAGTAGACAACTTGGCAAACCAGTTTACCTGTATAATTATAGCAATTGTGATAACAACTAGCCATAATGAACTTTTTTTTTAAGGGAGTCAGATTGGTTTTAAAAATAAGATGTTACACAATAAAAGCTTATAAGACAAACCCTGATTTAAAGGGAGGGAGGAAGCCTAATACATATAAGCTAGGTATGCATTAAAAATACTCTTGCCTTGACTGCTTCCCAGAGATCCCTTTTATCATATAACCTAAGGAATATGTGATGAATACAACTAAAAAGAGAAACACACCCAAAATATCAACAAAACACCTGAAAATGAGAACCAAAGGATTACTTCAAAGTGTGTTTTCACAACTGAGAACACACAAAAAGGATTTCAGATTGTCTTGATTCACTTCAGGAGAAGAGAGTTGGGTTTGGGGGGTAGTTTTAGAGGACGATAATAAAGTACATGTATAATATTGTTCAGCTTTTTGTGGGGGCTGAAGGGTAAAGACCTTGTAGTAGCCAACTGTGAATTAAAGAGAAAAGAGAAGCAATCAAACTACAGCAATGGCTTTAGGTAGTGTTCTTTTTTTTTTTTTTTTTTAATCTATTCTCTGTTAATATGTCTAACAATGTCTAAATGAAACATTCTTTAAAAGCTAGTGGTATTAATTCTTAATGAAAAAAATTCGCCGGCACTAGAAGAATTCTGCCATCTGGTTAACACTCAGAATTTTAACGGAGATCCAAATTAGGTTTCATTACTTGAAAGAAGGCACTAGGTGAGGTTTCTTTTATCTCAGAAATCAGGATTCCTGCAAAGCATGTGAAGGAAGCAGAGTGCAAGAGAGCTGAGAAACTTTCTCAGCTGATATGTGAAATCCACACTGTTGTTAAGGCAGTAGCTTACTGCTTCCCAGGTGCAAATGCAAATGCAAAAAAAGAACTTACAAAAAGAAGTAGTCTTATAATGAAATCTGGGTGGGGGATACATGGAGGAGTTTGGGTTGTTTGATTTTTCTGGAACCTTCGTATCTGCATTGGAGAAAACTTGTACTTCGTTTAGTATTGTATTTACTTCAAAAACAATGCAGCCTACACCCTTTGTGTCTTTCACAGTAGAAAATTCTGTAATCTAATTCCAAAGAATGCAATTGCCATAGTCACAGTGTGTTGAAATCATTCCAGCAACCAGAGCTAATCCTGTAAAAAACATTGAATATCAAAATAGCAGCCCCTCAGAGACTGATCAGGAGAAAGCCAGTGCAGAGAAGAGAAATGACAACTAGTTTACATGCATTTTGTTGCAATAGCTATAGTAGGGTATGTGACTTAATTCCTGTATTAATACCAGCATAAATTAATCAAATCTAGAGGTTTTATAAAGTAAAATGTATTCTCTGTGAAACACATCTGAAGACAGGAGTGGTTGGATGGAGACCAGAAAATTCACAGTACACCTGACTACCCAAAGGCTCATTTAGATCAAGTCTAGACTCATTTTGTGAATTTTAATCACAAAACAGATCTGAAACCCCTTTGTGGACACTAGTCTTTAGCTAAAAATACCATAACCATCTTTTGGCCTATCTTTACCCATCTTAGCTTTCTACAATATTTTCCTGAAATTATAATGCCAAGGAAACAAAAGGGTAAATAATATTTATTCAAATGTTAAAATAAAATAGTTTATTCTAAAATCCAGAAGTTTTCCTTGTACTGGAAACTGTCACAATTGTACACACAGAGTTACGGTCATGGTCCTTAAATTTTCTTGCTTATATTTCACATGTATACATATTTCATAATTCCTTCATTTTTGGAGTCCATGAGATTACATCAGTCTCCCTACTTTCCTAACAGAGAAATAGTACCAGCACTAGCAGTTGAACTTACAACATTGACATGATATGAAAGATATGAAAACATTGATCAGGCTGCAAAAAAAAAAGAGAAGACAAAAGAGAAGAAGAGCCTTCAAAAAAAAAAAAATCACAACTTTTTAAGACACGTGGGGCAGGCCTGGCTCATAGTTTTTTAATGCTTCATGTGCACAACGCTAAGTGCTTTCATACAAAAGACAAAATAAGAATCTCCCTCGGGATGAAAACATCAATGATTTTTTTTAGAAATCATAAAAGTACAAGGAATCTTTTCCAAAGGAAGTATTTCTGTTTGGAAAAAGCAGAGAAAATTCAGACTAGTCTATTGGTCTTCATTAATGCAGGATTTAATAAATTCCTCCAGGAAGTCCTTTATAGACTCTTCCAAAAACCAAATAGTTTCCATGTGACAGGTCACTTGATTCGTCAATGAAGGGATTCATTTTGCAATACAAGTCGTACTTAACTGCCTTATCTTCCCTGTACTGTGTTGTCCATCAAAAGTAAATCCTCCTTGGTATAAGGCAGCTGTTCTTGTGACCTTGTTAGTGCCATACGGAGTTCTTCAGGAGAAGAGCTGCACCAAGAGTTACAAATGTAGGACATGGGTGGGTATCTCATGCTTTTATAGATAGGTTGTGGAATCACCATCCTTGGAAATATTCAGCAGGCAAATGGACAAGGCTCCGAGCAAGCTGGAGTGACTTCAGAATTAGCTGTGCTCTGAATGAGGGAAGGAGCAGATGACCTCAGGAATCCCCTTCCGACCTAAAGAGTTGGAATGAATAGCATGGAAATGGAAGTAGAAATACAGAAACAGAAAGAAATAGAAATAGAAACAGAAACAGAAATAGAAACAGAAACAGAAATAGAAATAATAGAAATAGAAATAGAAATAGAAATAGAAATAGAAATGGAATTATTTTGTTTAACAGAGTAATGAAAATAATTTACTAGCTAAATGGTAAGCTTAAATACAAAATGTAAATAATTGAATAAAGTGAAGTTCTGTTATTCAGAAAAGCAGCTACAAAATTATGTGTTCTTTGAAGTAAAAAATTGAGCTTTACTACATGAAACAACTCCATTTTTCATGTAGGCCGCAAATCATATTCTTAAGTGCCTAAGATAGTTGATGACAAATTAGATTCCCACTCACAGTAAAACTTGCTTTCTGTTCTTCTGTACAGCAGTAGACATTCATTTTAAAATGCTTTCTTTTAAGCACATATTTAAAGCCAATTTATATATAAGTTTGAAAGGAATGTGCCCTAATACAGTGGTTTGTTGGTTTTTTTTTAAATCACAGTACAAAGCCTGAGGTGGGAGGGCATTTAAGGATGCAAAATCAGGGCATAGTGTGAAAGCCTTGTAAGACCTGTGTGGCAGTGAAACACACCTATGTAATGCCTCACCCTGTAGGACACAACCACTTGTACCCATGAGAGCCTTTAAGGTCTATCATCGTGCAAACTGCAAACACTGAGGAGCTATAAAGAAGACAACTGACTGCACAAATAATGTTTGCTAGATTGAGTTTACAACCTCTTGCTGCTCAGAGACCCGCCCCCAAGACCCCATCACCTCATTTAACTAAAGGTCACTGTGTTTACAAATATTTGTTCACTAACATGATTAACAGGCTTACATAAAGCTATTGGATTTTATTCCTATTTCTGAGATGCACAGTTGCATGAAACACCATTCGTGGAAAAATGCTGTGGGATATTTTTCAATCCTCTAAAGTAATGTTCCACCTAGAGCAAAGAAAATAACCTGAACCCTTCAAGTTACTATCTTTTCTCTGGCTTATTGAATATTTTATAAGAATTCCATAACAAGATTGAAAATGTTTGTGCATAAAGAATCATAATATTGATTTAGTTCCCATAATTATAAAATATAAACCAACTACCAAAGAACAACCATTCCCAACTTTTCAGTTGTTATATTTTGTTTTCCATTTCATGTTCACAGGATGGTACAACACATTTATTTATGTTATTGGCAACAATCTTCACTGTATCATGGGAGTTCATTAAGGGAGTTTTCAGGGTACTGGCTATGAGAACATCTCTCTTGGATTCATAACTCAGTAACAAAATATAAGTGATGAGTCTAATGATGATTTGTACATGTTTTGAATTTCCAGTAAGTATCATTACTTATCATTTACATATGAGGAGTAACCAGCACCTAGGCAGATTATCTCACAGGCTTAGACTGAGGTTTTTTGATATATTTTTGCTCAGTTCAAAAGCAAAAATTTTAAAAGTACTAAAAGAGCATATAAATTCAATTTAAAAAAAAAAATGAGAGTTTGCAGATGTTTTATGTGCTAAAATGTAACTGGCAAAATTCATTCCTAGGGAGGTCAGTAGAATTACTTCATACGATGAATTTGCTTCTTGTGCCAAGCAACTTTTTTTGAGTTCATAACATGTAAGTCACAAGTTCAGTTCCTTTAACTGAGGAAATGTGGATTGGCAGCCCTAGCCCTTTTGTCTCATAGTTGTCTGTCCATCCAGCCCAGTTACTGCTGGGGACAGGAACATGATGTGTAAGCAAAGATACAGCAGGACAAACTCCCCAGGAGATGCCACCATGTCTTTCACCACCAGCTGACAGAAGTGGAAAATTCTTTCCAGATTTTCCCACCCATCTTACCCTGTTTTCCTCACTCTCCCTCCACAGATTCCCCGCCACCATTTTTTTTTTTTTTTTACATCTCTTCTGGGTGCCTTCTCAGCATCCCAGGAGGCAGAAGGCAGTGAGTGCTGGGACTCAAGTTCATGTAGAACTAGAAGGCTGCATGGGCAGAAAGCAGAGAAATGAAATCCCTTCCTTCCACCTTGCAGTCCACCGGTCCCAGCAATCCTCCTTCTTTCACATGAATCCTCACTGAATTCTTCTGTTTCTTTCCAAGCCCAGTTTCCCCCTAGACCTTCCTGCCTCATCCCCTCAGCTCTCAACAACCCCCTCCAAGGGCTTTTTTTGTTGTTCCAGCAAAGCTGAATTTTGTCTGTGTACCGAGAAGTTCTTGTCTTAGGTTCATTAGGACTAGTTGAACCACAAAAAGCAAGGTTTTTTTGGAAACCTCTTTGTGTAGCTAACTAAATGCTTGCTGGAAGGCTTCTAAAGTGCAAGTCCTGCCTCCTGATCATATGCATACAGCTTTACAGTATTTGTCTATTCACAATAGACATGTTTGTCCATTCACAGTAGACAAATGCAAAAGAAAATGTCCTACGGGATTGGACCTGTTAGTAGGAAAAGACTGTGTTATTTTTTAAAAACTGCCCAAATAAGTGTAGTTGCAAGGATATTCATAACCCTAAATCGTTTTAACAAGCAACACCCACCAAGTAAGTCCATATCACTGTGAATTATTTCACTAAAACTGGTGAAAATGCACCAGTGCACAGAAAGAAGAAAAAGGGAAAACTGTGGTATACTGAGGCACAGAAATGCTTCCTAGAAGGCTCACTGACTCACTGACCCCTCCCCCTTTCAAAGCCTGTAGTCCTCATTGTCTGAGATTATCAGTAAAGTTAACATGACCCAAACACCTGGATCATCTTTTACCCATGATGAGCTCAGGATGTTACTTTACTGCAGCCTGAAAATGGAACAAAAGCAAAATTAAAGACAGAAAAAGGGGGGGAAAATAGGCTATTCAAAGTCTGAATATATCGAGTTTTGTTTGGCCAAAGCAATGCTTAACTCCAGTTTTATTCTACTGTGAACAAAAAGAGCATAAACTGGTACCTTTTTAGCAAATAAAAATAATAGCTAGTATTAAGCTATAAATTTGTAGTCACTTATGCTATATGGCATACACAGAAGCTATGGAACAAGATGAATGTTCAAACATATTTCAGCAAAACTGAAGATAGTTTATAGAAATTGAGGATCTGATCCTTCAGATAAAAAAAAAAAGAAAGAAAGAAAAAAGAAAGTGACAGATTCTGATTTTCTTTGTGGAAGTTATCTCAGTTTGGCTCCTGTGTACCTCTTAAAAAAGGAGAGATGGAAAATCATGTCAAGTCTATTAAACTTTTGTGCAGAGAAACATTGCAATACAAAATTTCTATGCCCCCAATTGCCAAAAATGTCAGAAAACTGTCAGGTTTTATGTCTGCTTAAAAACAAAACAGTCATAATACAGCTTCTGCAGGTGATCTGATTTCCATCTGACATGCTGATAAGGCAGGCTGAGCAGAAATTAGACAGGCCCAGAAACAACAAGGGAACAGCAAGCTCCACCACTTATCGAGGTTTTCAACAACCTACATCCCTCCTCAGAGTTATTAAGCTGATGATTTAATTAATAGGGCCAAAATACATTCAAAACTATCCTTTTGAAACATTCTTGTCCAGCTTGTTTCACTGATGCAGGTGTTCTTAAGAGGTCTGAAATGATGCAGCTGTCATTGTGTTTGGCTTTTAAAATGTAACATATTGTATTATTGTTGCTCTAATGTCTTTCATGTTAATGTTTTAATTTTTATTTCTGATACTTTGAGAATTTTTGAAATACAATGCCTACAAGACAAGCTGCTGCTTTAGCATGATTTTACTTTTTGCAGAAAAAAAACCAAACATACAGACAAACAAAATCAAATCATATGGGTTTGGTTTCCCAGTTTAATACATCTGAGGGATGCATGAGCTAGGGTTTTCCACAAATTGCAAGCCAGGCATTGGACTCAACATCTGTGTTCAGCAACACAGCTGTCTTAAAAGATGATTCTGGCAATTCCTTTGGTGGTGAATGTAGTTCTAAACTGATATGAAGCTTGTGGACCTGAATCATCAAAGACCTTTTAATTTTCCACTTCCCCGGTATCTCTAAAATAATTCCCAGGGGAGTTCTTTGTCAGGTGAAGGATTCCATTTCCACCCAGCTGTATACTGTCATCAGTAATGAGCATGCTGATAAGCCCACATGTAAATATGAACTCTCTCAAGGACCTCTCCAACCACAGTCTTGGACCTGCCACTCACTTCAAGAGGTGTAGCCAAATTTAGGCACATGTCAGCATTTTGGGTCTCCATCATCTCCTATAATTTTCCCTCTGGTGATGGTATGTACTTAAATGGAAGGTATGGCATGCAATTTCATAGCATGAGACCTTTAAAATGGGCTTTAAAAAGATAAATATTTTAATGAAAAATCACATCTAGTAATAAAAAGGGAAGGCAGGGTTTTTCTGGCAAAAGTGCTCTATGAGGACAGAGAAAAATAATAGCAATTCGGTAGGTTGCAAATGGTTTTAAAGTCTATATCCCAAGGATGGCACAAGAAAATCTTTCCCTCACTAGGAAATGTCTTATCTGGATGAGACAGGATGCTTTACAACACCCAGAGAGCAGTGCACTGAGGAGCAGGACATGCTTGGGCTGCAGATGAAAGCAGCAAAAAAACAGTAGAGTCAGAGGCGCCCAAACTGCAAGCAGCCTGGGATCCAGATATATTGCCTGACTTTCCCCAAAGGAATGTCCTGGAAAAATGCTGTTCCTGAACACATCCTTGATTGCAGAAATCTTCCCCAAACACCTGCAGTTATACCTCCATGCCACTCCAAAAGCTGCATCCAAGCAGGTAGGCACCGTCCTCCCACCTTAGCCCAGGGACCAGGTAGACCACCCACCTCAGGTAACTCATCCTATCTGATGTGTCTAAAGCAAACCCAGATCTCAGACAGGACCGAATGTTTCTCTAAATACAGGGACCCCCTTTCCCCACCCCGCCTTTTTGCCTGTGAGTGCAATAAAATGGTAATACAGGTCATTTACAGAGAGTGTCTGCCTCAGTGTGTGTTCGTGGATGGCCTCCTCTCCCTCCCTAAAACACAGGCTGACTGCTGTGCTGCATGGTCGGTTGGTTGGGGAAGGGCGCTGCCCCCCTCTTGCATTAAAAGCTGTGCAAGATTTATAGAGTTATAGAGAGGGAGACTATGATGCCTTTCAAGCATTTACTTGGAGGGGGTGGAAACAGGCAACGGTTTCAGTCTCTGCTCTCACAACAGAACAGATTGTACAAAATCAATAGTTTTATTAAAAAGCAAAAATAAACCTGCCACCAAAGCCTTCCCTTCCCCATTCAGGTAAATTACAAATCGTGGAAGAGGAACATTTCATGGTGTTTTCTTAAGCGTATACTGATAATTGGTTGAATAAGAAGGAGCTAAAACTCTTTAGAAAAGGTTTTCTCCTCTCCTGATTTTAATTTTAAAGGGTAAATTAAAAGTCAACATTCATATCTAGCAGTGCAACAAACATTTTGTATTGTGCGCAGCTTGGAAAGATTCTCACTGGGCTACAGCACACAGGATTTGCCTTTCAGATGAGGCTTTTGTGGTTGTTGGAAAATATCCTTTAATAGAGTTAGAAACATTGTTTAAATTATTTGTCAGTCATGATTAGCACTGACACAACCACGCAATCAACAAGCTAACAAGTTCGGCATCTTCAGTGCTATATTATACTAAAACTGTTTAAGCAGTATAACTAAGATCTTACCTGAATACCTTTACTGAAGAAAAGGTAAAATAGTCAAACTTTCATTTTTATGTATTATAGACTCCATTTAACTATGCTCATTTACAAACTGAGTCGTGTTACTTCTAATACCATCAGAAATAAGTTCATGTTCAATAAAAGCCACTAACCTCTGCAGTGAAGTAATTGAGGGTGGAAAAGGGGTTTTTATTCTAATCTGAAGCCTTGTTTGTGTTTATAACAGTCCATTAAATCAATTTGGTGCCTCTTCGTCAAGAAAAATCTGAACGTAATGTTACGCAGAAGCCTGCTCTGAAGGGCAGCAAGAGCATCGCTCTTTGTATGAATTCTTATCACTTGAGCTGAGTGCTTTGCTTACCTGTACAATAAGCAGTAAAAATGAATTACTGAAGGGACCCAACCTCTTAACTGTAACTACACAATACTTTCAGATAAAAATTCAATGAGAAAATAAGTAATCAGATAGTATTGTGAGCAAAGAGAAATCAGACTAAGTTAGTCCTCACATAGAGACATTAAGCAAATAAGCAAGGTCAGGTGGGCTTTCACCAGCCAGAACAATAGCAGGAAACTCTAAAAACCACACAGTGGCAGAGCTCAAGGCTGGTGGCAATACAAAGACAGTGTTATGTGCTAATAAATTGTCAGGGCAACCAATTATATCATGTCACAGATAGAAGTGATTACTGCGAGCACTGAGATTTCAGGCCTCTTGAATTTAATGATAAGAGCTAAGCAAAGTTAAAAAAGCAGTAAGTGCATATAGTGTACCTGCCAATAATCCAGTGAAAGCACCAGCACTGGGCCTCCTTGGACTTAAGAAACTGCAAACACAAACGCTAATGCACTATGCCAAGATCATCACACCAAATTTAGAGCCTGGGTCCCCAAGCTCAGATTTGGGGTTTCCAGAACACACGAGTTGCTCAGTCACTGGGCAGTGACTTTGCATTGTACACACGCAGCACTGAGTTCATCTTTGGGACACGCTCAGGTTGCTGGTAACTGCTGGCCTGAGCACCCACCAGATCCTGTGCCATGAATAGCATTCCAAAGAGTCGTCTACAGCATTCGAGGCATCTTACAAGCTCTTTGTGACACAGAGCAGTTAGTTTCATCCAAGTTAAAGCGAGGTGATTGCACTTGTTAAATTATTGGCCCGGTCAGTCTAGCCACAGCTTCACATGGCGTGGATTCCCACCACACAATGGTGCTCCCTCTCTCAAGAGGTCTGTCACAGTCAGGAACAACAGGGTACTCCTAGCAGCCAAGGCAGAAGTTACAGCTTGAAATTCCTTGGGTTCATCTCTGTCACAGTTTTCAAAAGTATTGCTAAGAAGGTTTATATACCTACTATTAAAGTGGTCTTTTATTCTGCAAAGCAACTCTTAAAATGACACCCAGGGATTCTACATTTAACGTTTCACAAAACAAGTTTGCTCAGTCTATGAGTAAAAAGATATCTTCTTACCACTGGACACACAGACTAGCAAACACTGCACGAGCAGTGTTTTGCTCATCTCCTGTCCTTGTCAGCAAGCAGCATTATGGAGCACCGAAACTCTACCTTTCTTGGTCCTTTCCTATTTTTTTGTCCTTATCACCTTTCTACTTCCCCCCATAGACGTCTAGACACAAATGAAAACAGCATTTGGTCCTGCACTTCTCTGACAGCGTATTGCTACAAAAATAGAAAAAAACTCTGCCCCCCCAAAACCCCTCAAACCCTTCTTAAAAAGGACTTCCTAAATAGTTTTTATGTGGTTCTGTCTAGTTTGCTGTCTTGGGGATGAAAATACATCCAGCTGAATAGGTCTGCCTATGTTCCCTTCACAAGACCAGTAACCCTAAAGCAGCCAAGTGCACCCTGTGCTGGTGTAATTTTTCCCACATACACACTTGGAAAGTCCCTGTTTCTCCTCATTCTCTTCAAGATCCCCAAATTGATGTGACAAGTTCATTGGACCTTGCAGCGTCTCAGCTTTAATTGCATCTCAGTGGGTCTGTACAGCTTGCAGTGGCCACCAGCCTTTTCAAGAGAGGGCTAGTAGATCTGTATTGCCCTTTGAAAGTCACAGCTGAATAGTGTCCTGAATATGAGACACAGGGAAAAGACTTCAGCTCCGTCCCCTCCACCACTTCTGTATCCTCCTTGAGAGCTCAAGCAAAGTAAGTTACAAAAATGCATTCTCTTTTTAATCCCCAAAGAGGGTCCTGAGTGCAATTAGAAGAAAGAGAAAGAGATCACTGTTTAATAGGTATGCTTCAGCTGGAACCGAATTGCCTATGAGACCCTAAATTAAAAGCTCTGTGAAATGCAAATAACTCCAAGAGAGCTGTTTGTTAGAGAAAGCCAGTCTCCAGGGACCTGTGCTGCGTTTCAGCCAGGAGCTCTGCTCTTTACCACTCCTGGCAGCCCTGGATGAAGGGCAATCCAAGCAAAGCCCAACACTTAGACCTCTGCAGGCAGGCAAAGAGGAGCATCTTCGGCCATCAGCCTCGAAGGACTGAGTAATCACGGCTGCTGGAGAGCCCTTTGGCTAGTGTGAAGGTTCAAGGCCTCAAATGTGTTGAAAACCTACTTTCCTTCAAAGGGCTGCTCTTGACTGTGGAGAATGGTAGACGATGTAGCCTTCAACATGCAATAGGTTTACTTGACCATGAAAGCTGCTGCAAAGTGAATGTGCAGAGAATTACTCTTTAGCTACCTTCCTAAATGCACATATATACATATCTTGGAGCACTTTGGAAAATACATTTTTATTGGCTCATCGGCAGGGAAAATAAAGTTGCTGGCAGCAAGAACTTTACGAGCCCTAAAAACAAGAAATGCATTAGCATCTTTATTACAAATGTAATTGGTTTTTTTTAATTTGGGATTGAGGAAAGGGTCACCAGTTAAAATACACCACTGTAAAATTTGCAATTTAGATTTCATTTCACGCTGGAATGTAGAAACAGTTTACATAAATAGTATCCATTAATCATTAAAAAGAAAGGTTAGATGTAAATTAGGCTGCTATTATTTTTTCCTGTATTTATTTATGAGTGGGTGATGAAATTTGTTTTCACAAGGAAGAAGAATTAAGGCTTTTTGAAAGCAAAATCACATTCCTACAGAAAGTATAAACCTCAAGCAAGAAAAACAGAGTACTTATTGATTTGACCCCCAAGGGCAACTACAGAAACTTAGAGTTTACTGTCGTTTACCTTTAAGGCAGAAGCCTTTCACTTCAGCCAAGTTCACTGTAGCACCTTTTGTATTCCTCTACTCAGACTACCAGTTTCTGGCAATCCATTTCACATATCCCACTTTAAATTTTGTGGAGAAAAAGAAATACAAAAGAAAAGAAAATATCCTGAGGGTAGAGTGCTACTTCATCAGCCAGTGTTGACTGACTTAATGCCTCTGTGATTAGCATAGATAATAACAATCACCATTTTACCCCAACCTTTCAGGACAACCTTTTTTAAGGCATCCAGTTCCAGAAGCAGAAACAATCCTTACTTTTTCAATGAAAATTGCTAAGAACAAATCTGCATGCTCTTTCAGAAGAATATAGCCAGTCAGCAAAGATGCAAGATGTTCTGCATCCTCTGCAAAACCATTCATGTAGATAGTTTTTGCACAAAACCCCAAGAAAAAGTACTTTCCCTTCAAAGATATCCATACTGTACTGTGGAATACCATGTAAGGTATATCATACATGATACATCAGTGTGGAATACCATACCACAGTGTAGTACGGTACTGGCAGGAATATGTTCTGGTTGCAGCAGAAGAGATGATTAGAAGCAGTGCATTCATGTGCCCTGAGACCATGCTTAGGGATCATAAAAGTTTAAGATTTTTTGCTAGATCTGAAGATAAGAGGAGAACCTACTGTTACCCAACAATTTTTTCTACTGTTTTAGGAAACCTTAGGCCAGTTTAAACTAATTCATCTCATCACTTTTTTTGCACAACTGATGGATCAATAAAACATGTTTTCCCCTGGCTGAAAGAGGAATCTTATCTGCTCCTCTGCTATGGAAAAAAATTGTGATCTTCGGATTATCTGAAGCCTATTCTTTTATAATAATGTGACTCCTTTTTACAAACTATAGAGACCTCTAACAGATGTTGTCAGATGCATTTCCAGGCTTTGGGGGAAAATCTCTTTTCAAGGGTACGCTACATATTAGTACTTTGGTTTGCACTAAAATTAAAACTTGTAACATACAAACCTGTTACTTAAAGATCTATTAAAATTCTATGACCTATTCTTTAAGCTCGCTCTACACAAGACCTTCCTATAAGGATCAATGTGTTGGGTCCAAGCTCCTAACATCCCAGAGAGAGGACCAGTGAGAACCTGTCTATAAATCCTTCCTTTTCCTCAGAGAAAAATGATAAGAGACAGACATAAGAAGAGTATGTAATTCAAGAGTACTTGAATTCTGGACCTCCATAATGGGTGAACCTGCTGCACATCAGTAAGACGTTGTTCCGCAGCCAGCAGGTTCTCTCCAAATACACCAGGAGGAAGGATGCAACAAACCATCTCTGGTTTCAGGGCTAAATCATCCAGCTCTTATTACTGTTAGAAGTTTCATATATGAACACATTAGGATTTCACTAGCCCAGAATCCACACTCTTAATTCACCCTGAAAAGTGATGGTCCTAATCCTAATTCTGCACAGAAGAACTTTACACTTCCCTGAATTAATTCCCAACAAAGAAAGGACTTTCCCAAACTCTCTAAAGAATTTTTAAATAGAATTATAAATAATAAAAACTGATTCTCGAAGTGACTCAGTATCATTGCCTTTTTATAATACTTCTTTACCCGCTCATTAACACATAGACTGTGCTTATACACAGTTAGGGGTCAAGTCTTTAGCAGCACTCCTCTTTATGTACTATTTGATTTCTCATGGGGCCTTGGCTTGCAGCTGTAGCATCATTTAATTTATGAGTCACTGGAGAGAGCTTGCTAACACTTGAAAAAACACAGAAAAATAACAATTGCTGAAACTAAATAATTCAGTATCCAAAAAATAAAAGAGGGGCCTTCCTTCTTTGCAATCTAATAGTTTCAAGGTAGATATTTTATCAGTTCATGGAGTGCCCGTGGTAACATGAACTCAAGATACACTTCTGTCTCACATTTGTAAGGGCTTACAATAACATATTTTTTCAAGCCTGGCACACTAGACTATTCCCATTTTCATCTGTTATTACAGTAATTGTCACTGCTTTAATATGTGTTATTGTACGAAGAGTTTCAACCATAAAGGTTTATGAATGCATTTGCTGGGGTCCCCATAGGCGGTACAGAGTACCCCAGGGCTCTTTAGAGTGAAGCAATTTAAACATCAGGCTTTGCTCGAGGCTGTATTCAAAACCACAGTCAAGACTCCATCAGCAGAAACTTTTTGTTTCCACTGTGCATGTTAGTTATTTCACCTGAGTATTAAAAACAGCAAGAGAGAAAGACTTAATGGCTCTTGTAATCTCATTGCAAATGCATACAGAAGGAGTGCTTGAGTTTTAATATATTATTGAATAGACCATTGGCCTGAACTTCTTTCCACTTATTTTTCTCCCCCCCATTTGAAATGGAAAATGAGGTCAAACCTTATTTTACATCCCCAGCTGAATGGAAAAACACTAATAACTCACCCCATTTACACAGGGAAAAAGTGAATAATCTAATTTAAAATTTCAAGAACAACTGTCAGACAAAACAAGTTTCTGATGTTATTTCTGAAGGACAAGCACCAGCCCTTGAACTCTCTATGTGGTCTTCATTATGGTGCCTTGGCGTAAGACCAGACACTATCTGCTACAGACACCTCTTAAAAAATGTATGAGGGCCTAGAGAGCTCAGCAGGGCAGCAGAAACCTCCTGAATTCTGCATATTAGCATATTCATTAAGCATTATCAATAATTAATATGTCACTTCAATGAAACATATGGATTAAATTATGTCTTGGCTAGGACTATTCTGAAAAGATTCATAAGTATTCGGTCCATAGTGCAAACTTAATCTCACATTTAATCTCAAAGTAGACATCCATTGTGCAAATTTAATCTCACATTTAATCTCAAAGTAGACATCCTGACATTAACAGAGCAGGACTTTTCATCCTTTTTTCATTTTACTATGCTGAGAACTCTCCGGTGGAAGGAGACATCCCAAAACCAAGCCTGCTGAAGATAGACTTACTTTTCTCAGGTATCTTTTGCAGCTTCTTCAGAGGTAGCTGAGGGGTGATCAGGGGTCTCATAGGGCAGGTGCAGGAGGGCAGGGTAGCACATGGGACAACATGGGGGCACAGGCAAACACATTAAGTGTGAGCCCTGGCAGTGTTCACACTTCTTGCGCCTCCAGGAGCATAACTATATTTAGAAAAAGAGAATCCATATAAAGGAAAACAAATATATTCTGAAAACTTACAAAACAACCTCTCTTTTGGCTACTAGAGCGTATTACAACTCTACTAGTGTTGAGGCAAGCAGAAGACTTAGCTGCAAGTATCTGTAACAGCAGAGCCTGCAAGTACCATGAAACAATGTTCAATACACAGCAGCGTGGCTGAGCTTTCCTTTCAGAAGTGCACACCCGAACACCTGCTTTATAACTAAAAAAAAAAGGAAAAAAGATTCTATATGGGTTTTATTTTTAAATGGCCAGCAAATCTTCAAAGCGGCATGTGTTATAAACACTTATTGGAACAAAAAAAATCCAAAACCAGCCTTTCCCCTTTTAAATACAACATCTCCCTTGTTCCCACCTTCAGTACAGGATATAAGTCCTTTTCTCCCTCACTGCACAGCCATAAGCTCTCTACTACTTATAGCAGAAAAGTTAAAAATAAGTACACCTTTAATGCATTTTCCATTCTCCATTAAATCTTCATACTAAGTGGGAAGGGTAACAGAACAGCAGATTGCACATTATTTTGTAGAAGTGGTTGGCCATACTATTCACAAGTAGAATAGGGGAGGGAAAAGATGAGATAAAAATGTCATTGCAAAAATGAGAATTTCCTGCTCTGTATCTGTCCCTTCCTTTGTGTTTGTCTCTGTCTCAATCAGATTTAAGTGATGTTCCCTTGAGTTTCCAAATCGTATTATTATCACTTCAGAAACATTAAAGGGCTGTGACACTCACAACAACAGTGTAAACTGTTTTTCAACAAATTCTGAGTTAAAATGTGGTATGAAATATTAATGTATGAGATGGAGAACCCTACAGAAAAATTATATAACACACTCAGGTTTTTCCTCTAAAAATCCATTTCCATTGAATTATTAGCTTTTCAGAATGAAATATTTCTGAAAGATGATTTAATTTCCCCAAGAGCTATTGGTCTTTGCTTGAAATGGGATATTGGGTTCTGTCCCTGATGATTAATTTGGGATGTGATGAATAGCATCAGATGCGGAAGTTATACTTTGCATATATTAATAAAGTTAGAATTTAGGCATTTCTTCCCATTTCAAAAAAAAATGTTATGACATCTAGAAAATAAGAACATAAATGCATTATTTAAAACCTTGATTTATGACAAAAATAAACAAATTAAGAGTCCAGTCTTGAAACCTCTAAGCAAGGCAGGGATGTATAATACCTCTATGCTAAAATCTTTACATAGATAAACATTTTTGGGTTGGATATTATTTGTCTTTTGCTTTTATATTTTTATACTCTTCATTTGTTATTAACAAAATATTTTTAAAGGCTAAAAGATACCTCCAGTCATCACTCCAAATAAAATTGGATGCTACAATATGGTAAATCATTATGCATGACCAGAACCACATACTGCGTTCCAAATTACTAATTAAAAGAGCAAAAGTCTTCAAATAAGGAAAATTACTGTTAATCTAAAAATATCTTCATTTTCATTTAGCTGTAACTGACAGTGTTTAACATGTTTCTTACCTCAACACATTCATTATCTGACCACAAACAAATTTCTAATTAGATATGAAACACAACAAACTTTTCTTAAATTAAAAAAAGCAGAAAAAAAATAAGAACAATTTACCGAAACAGTTTTCCTCTCTACTCCTTCTCCAGAACAAGTTCCCCCACTTCACTCTCTTCTTCTACCTAATACACGCTCTGCACATCAATAAAAAGCAAGAATCAATCTATAGCTGGTTCATGTCTCTGTTGGCTGTATGATTATGGCTTACTGGCTTTAAGACCAGACTGGACTCATTTTTATAACCCAAATGGCACTTCACACACCTTGAAGACCACAGAATTTCATTCAGCATTTTCGTTCCTGTAACCATAACTCCTCATTCATCTTGTGAATGTATTTATATATTAGCCATATATTAAATTCTGATTTAAAGATTTCAAATGGCAGAAATTTCACCACATCCCTAGATAAGTTGTTCCCATGGTAAACTGCCCTATGGGTAAAATCTTGGAACTTAGCCTTATATTGTCTAGCTTTACACTTGAAGTAAACAAATAGTTGTAGAGAGAAAGATAATAAATTGGGCTTTTCAGTGTATGTTCCATTATCTGGAGCTATCATTCGCTGTCAGAAAAACAGGAGCCACACGTCTGTGGGTGAAGAGCAGCTTTGTCCTGTTTTCAGGTAACAGCAAGAGCCCAGCGCTCGTGTGCAAGATGCAAATACCTCTGAAAGCAGCAGCATGTTGCAGAGACAGAGGTGCATTGCACCTACATGTTTGTAACTAATCTATGTCTTTAAACACTGTGTCAAATGAGGACAGTCTTGAGTTACCTTCTTCAGGAACACCTGGAAAGAAAAAGCACTTCATTTATTCCAAATAGTTATACATAAACTTTTTTTCAAAACTGTACCTACATATTTTAAATACCTTGTTTTAAAGTGAAATGGAAATTTTTAGACTTTTTCTTTTTCCAGGCTTCCTGATCAAAACCTGTCTCTACACATGTTTCTATGCAGCAGTACCAGAGAAGCTATTTCACAATTCATAAGTTTTACTTAACCCCAAAAAATTGGGAAAACGTGTTGGTATTACTAAATACAATCACCTGCATTTCTGAGGAAAAGGTATCTTTAGTTTGTGGAACAAGAGGTTTAATATTAAACATATATTTTTCATGGATTTTCATGACCCACTTCACTGTCTTCAGATACATTAACCTTAAATGGTTTGTCTGATTCCCACGGTATTTACATATCTGTCTCTTACTAATGTATAAGCAAAGTCTATTGACTGTGCTATTCTGTCCATATGGGCAGATCTTCTTTTTAAATTGCAGAAATGTTATTCTCTTTTCCCCACATATAGCACCTTGGAATTTTTGCTAGTGATGCAGAGATTTCAAACACTGATACCACAAAGTAATTTTGCTTTTTGTGTATTTTTATAAATAAATATTGCAGATATTTAAAAATATAATTTAGGGAAATGCTGTTGGAACTCAATTTTAAAGTGTTAACTAGAAAAATTATTAAATTAGACCTCTGTAATTTAGTTAATATCCTACTACATTTCTTTAACATAAACTTGATAGCTCTTTTCCAGTTATATTTTAGTCTCTCTCTCTCCCCACTTGATTAAACATCATGCAGCAATATACCGCAGCGCAAAACTCTGAGTTGTAATGATAATTATAATTCATTAAATATTGATCAAATTAAATCTAAAATTGCTTGGATGCCAGTCGTTTGCTAAATATAAAACAAAATTCTATAACCTGCAAATAACTTTGTAGCTGTATACATAAACTAATAAAATGAAAATATGAATGCATAGTAATATTGTCAGTAAGAAAAAAGTTTTACTTAAATTAAAAACTGTAATTTGAACAAGATGCTTATCCCTGATATTGCCCTTGAAAGCCTGCCATTTGAATGCTGTCACCAGCAGCTTAATTCAGAATGCAATGTTAAAAAATTTTCTAAAAAAACTTAGATAAAAGTTTCATCTGCATGTTGGAGTTAGTAAGTACATATCAAACATCTGATTTTTGCAGACAAGAGGCTTACATGTACCATTTCACACAGAAAACTGCCACTTGCAGTTACCAACTGTTTCACATTTTCAAGCAATGAATGTACCTTCCTGCCAGATAAGCATCTGATCCAAGACCCATGGAGCAAAGATGATCCTACTGGTTGCATTTTGACCAGGCTGTTGAGCTTCAAGTTGCACATTTCTTATCACCCTCAGCACCCACTGATCCTAGTAGGAAAACCTAAGCAGGAACAGAGTATCTTAGCATCTCTGCAGGCTGGACCTTCATTTCTTGGTTCTATTTAGGTTTCTACACTAGTAAGATTTTAAAGGGTTGGAGGTGCTGACCAACTTAGCACCGGTACAGCTGAAATGCCTCACACATAAACTGTTATGGATGTTTTTCCTACTGCATTCCTCACCCGACTTGCTTCAATCACACACACTGCTAAGGCATCACTGGTGTTCCCATGGGATTTACCAATCAGTGAGAACTTTCCACCTTTCACCATGACTCGCAAGGAAGGTGTAGCAATCCACATAGTGACATTTGAGACAAGCAGGTCCAGGAGGATGTTGGGGTTTTTTTCTAGGAGCTGAGATACACTTCTACAATGGAGAAACTATCATCCCATTAAATAGCAGCTGTGTGGTTAGCACACCTTCACCCAGCTTGCTTGTATGCAAGTATTAGAAGGTTTTACTTTTTCTTTTCCAACATGTTTTTTTATTACCTTGTTATCTGAAGATTATTTAGACTTTCAAAATTTAAGAGCTCTAAGTAAAAACCCATCGAGGTCTTAAAAGTAGTGTCATGAGAGAATTATGGAGATAGTTGCTTAACACCCTTTATTATAAACATTTCTACAGGCTTTCCAGATACATTTATTAGTGGCCTTAAAAAGTGAGAAATTGTAGAATTAATATCTTTTCCAATTTGTATTGCTCAGGAGTTTATGATTTTCTTTTCTTTTTTGAGAGTTTGCTCACATAAACACACATTACCTAAAAATAGACTGCAGTGGGGAACAACTGCCCATCATGACAACTTTGGAAATATGGAAATTTGAGTTGACATAATTCCATACTGTGAAAGTATCCTAGAAGTTTTTTCATAGTTTCAATGTGGAGCTAAAACAACACCAGACTGTAAATTTGTGTCTGTCTTTCTTTTTCAGAAAGTGACCAAAGTCTGGTGGACTACAGAAGGCTTGCATTAAGAGGGTCATCAGCTCAATAGGCCACCGCTTTGGACAAAAGTTGCCCAGTCAGCTCTTAGGAGTTATTGTAGGGAAGTTCATGAAATAAGGTCTTAAACTCAGGTTTAATAGAAAAAGAAGGAAAATATAAGAATCCAAGTCTACTACTGTATAGCTACAGACAGTACACAAATACGGCTGACTCATTTCATCTTCACCTCCAATGGTAGGTGCTGCATTCTATTCCCAATTTATTTCTTTATAAAGGTACATCATGAAGCATGCTGATAACAGCTACTTTCTATTCAGTACTTTTATGCTTATTTGCAATTGAACTTATTTAGGGATGTACAGCATGTTCGACTTGATCTGTGGAAAGGACATCTTTCAAGCATTTGGTGCTGACTTTGATGCTTACTGCACTCTTGGTAAGCTCTGACATGGCATGAGACCCCATATACTCTAAGGCCAGACACTTCACCTTCACATGTCCTTCACGGGCAGTTCAAATTCATGTTCCCTGCAAGTGCTACCAGGGCTTTCAGCAAGGCCTGTGGCCATCTGGTCTGCCTGACATCAGATGCGTAATGCGGGACAAATCACTGTTCACCCACTCTCTGCGGTGCTCCAGCTGGCAGCAAGTCTGGTCTTCAGCCCCGCATGAAAAGGACGTGATGTCTAATAGCACGATTTGGAAAGGAGCTTGACATATGAAAACTCTTAAATGTCCCAGAAAAATTCTGCTGGCCATTTTCTTCACCCAGGCTCACTTACTTTGGCCCTAGTTCAACAGATTTTTAAATTCATTCATAACCTTAAGCAAATGCTTCACTATTTTGTGTTGGTTTGGATTTGTTGGGGTTTTTTTTCCTGAGGAAAGATAAGTGTAAGATTTAAAGCAAAAGCAGCTCTTGCCAAGGATTTTGAAGGGAGTCAGATGAGTAAGGATGCTTTGTCAGCACCTGGCATAGAGAGAGACAGGACTTCAGTATAAAAGACCCCATAGGCATGCTGTAGAGATTTCATTTACATTGCACATTATACATAACCAGGGCATGTCCGGTAGTGATAGCTAGTTTTGTAAAGCTGAGGGCCTTGTGACGAATTACAGTGTTACAAAAAGAAGGAGCAAACCAGGGAGCAGAGGAGCTGGCAGGGCTGAGCAGCCAAGCACGCACAGCAGGGGCTGCTGATGGAGAAGAGGAATAGTGGGAAAGATGAGCAGTATGCACGCTGACGTGAATGGTGAACCAATTTTGTAAAAGACAGAAGAGTGATAGTGGGAACGACAAGCACACACACAATTGTGGAGAGCTGCTGAGAGTAAAATGCATAACTATTTGGCAAAAGAGCAGCTCTGGTGAGATCTTTCTAGCATCTTATAGCTGTTGAAACTCAGCAATCTCCTCCATTTTCTATGTGTTTCACTGAGAAACTTTTAAAGGATCGTTTCAGTTTATTCCCCTGCAGTTCTTGTCACCAACTCTGTGTGTGCAACAGGGCACAATCTGGCTGCCAAGATCCACAAACCTTCCACATCTGGAGACAAACTTTAGCATCCACAATCAATTTTAACACAGACTTAATAGTGAATACCAGGGGGTGGAATAAGAGGACATCAAGAAATAAATGTTTACACGAGAAATTATTTTAGCAACCTAAATCAATTGGTTAGAACACAAAATTTGACAGACGCGTGACTATGTCAAACTTGTCATATGTACCTTTAGCAAGCCAAAGGGCAAGCAAGAGGGTAACATCAACACAGAGGTAGTACACGAGATATCTGTCCAATGACTTGAGCAACACTGTTTCACTTTTCAGATGGAAATTTATATGAACAAGCAGTTTTTCAGAACAATAGTTTACAATAACGGAAAAGTGAGTATTTATTTTCCCTGAGCAATTTCTGTTAATTAATAGGTCACAGCACTTATGGACTACTTCTTCTTTGGCAAACCAGAGAGCAAAGTCATTGATGCTCAAAACAGTTTGCTACAGTTAGATCAATAGACAGCCCAAAGGACGTCAATACAGTCCTTGTGCAGCAGGGTTCATTCACTTGGCAGTGAAGTAGGATAAATGATTACTGACCATGTCAGCTACATGGTCCTTAAAGTGGCTAAGAAAGAGTGAGATACTAAGAGGAAATCTGCATTACATGAGTCAAAATCTAGTCTTCATTTTAAAGAAAAAAGTTTGTAAAAAGACTACAAATCAAGATGAAGTGTCTCTGATTTGGAATTTATACCAGAAATATTGTCTGAAATCAGCACCTCTCTCAAAAGACCACTGAAGGCTCTGCAGTAAGTTCAGGGTGGTTTGGTTCACACTCTAAAGATGATTCCAACTCAGAATAGGCACTCCCTGTTTGATAGGCATTGGTGCATCTCCCAGCCTCGGGATGGCACTAAGGAAATAAAAGCAAGTTTGGATGTACATTCATCCTGGTAGTAGTTGGTAGCATGGCAGATATGCGGTTTTATGGAGTGCTAAATTTTCACAACTGTGTTGTATTTCTTTCCTCCCTCCATGAAATAACAACACCCATAAAAACTTAGACTGAAAGATTATCCAAAATTACTACAGGAAAAAATAGTTTAAGGGAAAAAAGTAGAGTTCTAACAATGTGTAGCAAACACTGTAATGAAAACAAGCAGGTGTTTTTCACTGAGACTGCCAGCTTCAACATGTGCTATTATTTCTTAAAATTAATTATTTTTTCACATTCTTATTAATTTTATATATGATATCTTAGATGTGACTACTTAGAAACGTTTGGATTTACGTCGTGATGTCCTAAAAACTGTAGCTAGAGTCACTATTACAAAATATATCTTGATGAACAATTAAATTTAATTTTATTCTTTAAAGATAAATAGCAGATTATTATTACAAATAAATAGTGGATTATGAATAAATTCAAGACTGCAACTTGTCTTTGTTGTTACACATTATAGTGGCTGGACAGTTATTTTTAAGTTTAATTATACACAATGGGAAATAGGATACCTAACAGAAACTGAACTTGATTAAATAACATTTTTCAGTAGGCTAAGTTGCACAGTTTGATTCTTATTTACACCATGGTCTTTTCATTTTATTCTGATAGTAGATGTAGTAAGTAATACAGCATCCTCAAATACTGGAATAAATTATATTTACACAAACTACAAGCCTATTTAATAGGGGGGTAAATCATGTTTCAAAATTATAATAGATTGTGGAAGCTGAAAATCTCATTTGTGCTAAAAAGCCTTTAGATAATACAGGACTAGGCAATGGGTTATAATCAGTGAAATCATCGTATGCTATATTAAGAACACGGACATAAGACAAAAACCTCAGCTGGCAGGGTGTAATTAAGGAAAGATACTATCTTTATCAGCATTGTTTAAGGAAATGAAACAGCAAATACTATGAAAGAAATGTTAGTATCATCAGTACAAAAGCAAATATTTTCCATCAAAAATTGAGGGCAATTTTTGTTACCAAAACTTTCCATTAAAACAGCTAAACCTTCTTTCCTCTTCCTGGTGGCAAACCCAATGCTGTCACGCATGACCGAGACCACCTGCTGCACACATGCCCCCAGGAAGAACCGCAGCTTCAGAGTCTGAGATCAAAATACAGCTTTGGGGTTTTTAAAGTAATGGAAAATGGCCAGACTGGGATTGGATGTCCAGCACAAGTTTCAGTCCACAAAGTGAAAAGTTTTAAGAGCATTTTACAGCAAGGCTGAATTAACTTTCCCCAAGTGTCTTGAAATGGTGCTGCCACAAGAGGCCTGGGAGCTGAGTGAGGATGTATTGGGAATGCATCAATGCACATAATTTAGATGATGTATCAATGTGACATACAGATGAAGGAGTCCTAATTGCATGTCAATAAGGAAAGAAAGCCTGCCTATAAATTTTCATAGTAGCAATACTATTCTTTTTAATTTTACATGTTACTTTGAAAACTATATTAAAAAAATCTCTGTTAAACTCTATTATACTCTATTAGACATAGAGTATATTTCTACAGAACCTTATTTGAAGGTTATAGCTTACCTTCTATAGAGTTTATTATTTGCATATCCATTAAATTTTTTAGGGCTTTTTCAAGTGATCTTATGAAAAAGATAGTAACTAGTTAGGTCACTAAGACCTGTCTACTCCTACCTGTCTAGTAAACTTCATGGTTTGAAATATTTTCAAATGCATATTTGTATATGTTTAACCTACTCCAGTGTTCATTTTAGGATTTTAAGTGCTACTAATCACATAATAAATGGTACATCATTTTCTGTTACTTCCTTTATTGCTAGACAAGAGAGAAACATGAAGAGACCTCAGTGAAGAAACCTTTTTTTAAAGGTCACCTTTATTAATAGCAGAGATTATCTCACCAGATTATCAATGATAACTTCACTGTTTTGATTAAACGTCACTCTAACATGCAATGACTATAAAACAAGCTTTTCCAAGTCATCTTTCTCTGGGTAATAGATAGAAATTCTTAAATATAGTTAATGGCCGGGTATAACCATCTGTTTTATCCAGATTTTCTAAAGCCACAGTATTGTGACATGTAGGATGATACATGGGTGCCATTGATGTTAAGTAAGCATTTATGTCCTGGGAAAGTACAGTTTTCTGTTTTTCATTCACTGTAGTCTAAGAGTCTAATGGCAGACAGGTAATCTAACATCCATTAAATGTGTAAATTATGTAGTCATTTACAGATGTGAAACAGTAGACAAATCTGTTAAGCACTTTGGTGAGACCATAATTTGAAAGCCATGACATTATCAAACCTTTCCACAGTTCACTACAGCTAATGCATTCAAATCCAACACAGTAAATTTGTTAATGCTGTCAAACCCAGTTTATTCAACACTGCTTATCTGCCAGGGGCAAATGTTTACATTATCACTCCTTCTGAGACATCTCTCTGGTTTCACTGGGAGGAGGGATGTTGCCCTTGTAGCATGTAACAGAAATATCCAAAATTTTAGCACTTTTCAAAAGAAAGGAAAAAGAACAGATTTTTCAGTTTTACTCTCCATTAGCAACTTAGTTACAAATTCTGACAGAGGAAGGCTCAGTGATTTAAATAACATTTCAATCATTAATCACTCAAAATTATGGATAAGAGAGTTGAGAGTTGCATGAGAAAGAATCAGGCTGTAACTGAAGCTGGTACACTATTAAGGAAAATGCTCATGCATCAAGGGGAGCATTTGGGGGATTTTTTAACACTTCCATTTTTACATATGTTTCTCCAAGCCATTGTTTTAAATTTATACCAAGACGATTTTAACAAGGTTTCTAATCCTTATGTAAGCTGGATATATACAAGAATATTTCATGTTTAAAATCCAGTTTTTCAAATTACACCACATTTTCAGCAACCTTGAAAAACCTAGAGCAGTTATCATTCCTTCCAGTATATTACTGCAGGTTTGAATAAAAAAATAGTTAATAGTTCATCTAGTACAAGGCCTTGAGAGACAGGGAAAGATAATTCTGTGCCGAAGAGTTATTCTCTCCAGTCAGCCTGGGCATCTCTAGCCTGCACTAGATTCGTCAGTGTAAAGTTACCCAAGTTAGTTTAAGTGCCACCTATGACTCTGCTCCTTCCTTCTCACTGAATATACAGCTTATGTCCTAGTAGGTTATAATTTTCTCAATTAACTAAAATATCCAGCTTTTTCCATCTGCTCAGATTAGCAGCCAAGATTTCATCCCTTATGGCGGCTAAAGCAAATTCCCACTGTCTGGTATTTCCAGCACATACATTGACATTGACTTTGTAATCCTGTTGTCTGCAAGACTGTTACAACATTTTACAGTCATAGCAAATATCCATAATAAATAGACCTTATCGAGCTCACAATCTCCACTTGACTTTGGTCCACACGTGAAATTAATAGTCTAGGAACTGCTTCTGCATTAGGATGCTTATCCAAGTACCTCTAAGCAATTTCAGAAGCTTATGCTGCCACAATGACTATGATTTTTTTCTTATTTATGTGTGGGGTTTTCTGGGTTTGGGGGTGGGCATTTTTTTACTTTTCACTGAAAGTGAATAGGAGTAAGCAAATGCAGTTTCAGAACTGAATTTGGATCAGGATGCAAATTTCTCCTGGGGTACTCAAATCAAAGGCTTTCTTTCCCAGCAAAGTATTCTCGATCAAGATTTTGCGCTTTTGGTGTAGAATGGTGCCAACCCCAGTTTCAGCTCCCTGCTATTAAATGCATAAAAGGTACATGTGCATCCCTAAAAAAATAACAAACAAGTACTGCAAATTGTGGAGCCTGAGCTGCTGAAAGCGTTACCGATGATGTAACCACTCCTGTAACCTTGAGCTTAGCACAGGATTTGTGATGCCATGGGCCTTCCACAAGAAGTGGGCTTCTAGTGGACATAACTTTTTCTAGTGATTTCTAAAGAGTCAAGAAGATCAGAGGTCCTTAGTACATTTTAGATAAAATATAAATCACTGTTCTTGATATACAAGGACATGTGATAAGCTTCTTTCTCAGATGCTTTCCAAAGGTCTCACTTTATTACATATCTGATGGTCTTCCTCATTTCTTGCCATTTGAAAGTAACTCATATAAAAATAATTGAGAAGGACTGACTAAACCTATGACGATCCCCCTTGTTTGTGGTCTATTAAAAAATTTCCCCAGCCGATCTAATTCAAAAGAAAAAGCAACTCTCCATCATTAACCTGTACAGAAAGCATTCTCCAGGAGAACAGAAGCTGTTATATCAGTGGGAAATTAAAACTCTCAGATATGTTTCATACCATATTCCATGCATGTGCCAATATTTAAGCATCTGCCAGATAGCAGGTGGTTTGTAAATCATTATCTTTTCAAATTACATTGCTAATGGCATGTGTGAAATGACTGAAAAATTACATGTTTCCCGTTCTCCATCATTAAAATAAAATAAATTGCTGCAGTACATTATCTAAAGCTTGAGAGCCATAAAGCACTGGCAAACCCGGGTTTCCCACTTTCCACTCTACTCCGTTAGCATTACCTCCCCCATTAATGGTGGACAATTCAGCCTGTGATATTTGACTTTTATGACTTCCCTCTACTAGAAATAACTAAAGAGAACCAAAAGCATCAGCATCAACTAGTTCTCAAATGGAGCACAGCCTATCAATTAGCAACAATCAGCCAATTCGTTGAACAGAATTGACAAATAGCACAGTCTGGTTATAAAAATAGTGAAAGATTCCTGTAACAATATAGGGACATAAATGGAAAAACAAACCCAAAAGCTTCGTTAAACAAAGCATAATTAGAACTATCATTTTTGTTTCACAGTGGAGTGGCAAAGAGTCCAATATTCAAATACCAAAATATGGACAAATCTCTTGGTTTTTTTTAATCATGCTTTCATTCAGAGCTCACAGTGACTGCTTGCTTCTAGTTCTCAGAACAACTTGGGAAATTAAGAGTTTAGCTTCTTTTCTGAAAGCTTAGTGTAGACACCATGTGGTGTGCAAACATTCATACTTCCAAGTTGCTTTGCCAACAGCTGAAGCTTCTGAGGATAAAACACTTTTACAATTCCTTGGTCTGGCTGCCCAGATGCTAAGCACAGCAGCTTTTGTTCTACTTTTCCAAACCAGAGAAGCTACCACAGTGGCCTGGGCAATACAGATATTTGAAAGCAGAAAGGACACATCCAGGACTGTCCTGTTCCTCTTCATCCAGAGGAAAACCATTTCTGCGGCCATAGATATCCTGGCTGAAACCAGCTGGTAGCTCAGAGGGAAACATGAGGTTCTGCCTTACCAAGTAAGCATGATGCTTGGAAATCTGGTTTATACCCTATATAAACATATAGACAAAGGGAGAAACCTACAGCCCTATATAACCACTCCATTAGGAAATGACCTGAAAACAAGTGATCTTTAAATACCTGGCTTTCAGCGTCTCCCCATATTACAAACGAAAGTGGCAGAAAGGGCACAGGCCCCATCATAAAATCAGGTAGCCAGCAGTTAAGGACTTGGACAGCAGGCTGACTTGATTTTGTGCTGGAAAAGTTTTCTGAAATAAGTTAAGAAAGACAGTTCATATTTTTTTTCCATGCTAACTTCATAGCACTTCTATTAAATGAATAGTTGCTTCAAAAATTCATACTCTTTCCAGATCCTGAGTATTCTAGGTGATTTGAGACTTCCAGATATTTTACACCAAGATAACTGCCAGTTAAAATGACAGATGAGCAATGCAAAAGTGTTCATAAGTATTGGAGGATAGCTGTTATGTGCTTTAGCTCAGTAGCCTTCTGGCACAGCCAATAAAGACAAAACAACAGGGAAGATTTACTATAGAAGGTAGCTGTAAACAAGGTGCTAGTCAGTGAAAAAGTGTGCTGCAGTGCAGACACAAACTCAAGTACCATGCAATTCAGGGATATTTCTATTTTGCTACCTAAAACAAACATATAAAAATCAGAGCCAATTCAAATTAGATTTTTTATTTTTTTTTCATTTTAGAGGAGAGGATTGGTACATTAGAAAAGCCTTGCATTTCTAAGGACTTCATACAGATCTCACACTGTGAATTAAAATACCATAGCACCATCACTGATTACCACTATATTTTGTCTGTGTCCATCCTTTATTGCCTTTTCCATATTACCTGGTAACATCAAAAGATTTGCCTCATTTACTTTAATCAAAAGTTCCCCAAATCTCTAGTTAGTATTTAGTCTAAATAAAGCACCTCGTAAAAATCTCCAATGATTCCACTAAACAGAGCCCATCCAGCTGAAAGGCAAAAACCAGCAAAAATACAAAATTGGTATAATAAATCAGAGAGAATGGGTTTTCTCCTAAATATTTCCAGCTTCATTAATTAGGAGAGCCTAATGCAAGCTTGTTGAAGTCTTCAGTGAGTTTTAGAGTACAGCCGTGTCAATGGTTCTCAGGTCAGCTGCATCACTGTGCATATTGAATTATTTACTTGGAAGGCACAAAGCAGTTCAATATCAGAAGTGACCTGTTTAAGTGTTTTCTGCAATGCTTGGATTGAAATTTTCAGACTATAAACTCAAGTTAATTGTGGCTAAAGTCTTCTGAATTGTTTTCTTCAAAGTTTTATAATAAAGGAGGTTGGATGGCCAATTCAGGTTTTGCACTATAACCAAAACAAGAATCTGCAAATTGCAGATTTTTTTTGTTTCTATGTAGCCTTTACCAGAAAGGCTTAGATGAATATGGTGATGAATGATGCACGTGATGATGAACAGTGTATGCACATCGGGGTTCAAGCACGGAGATACTCCATTTTAAGCACACGCATATGATCCAGCAACATCAAAAGGGGCCACAATGGTTTCAAATCCCATAAACTAAAAAAAGTGTAATGGAAATGTGAATGGAAGATTCAGGCGAAAAAAAAAATAAAAATCATTAAGAAATCTTGCCACTGAGACAGCTAACATTGCCATATTAACCACTCCCTTTTAACTCTTGCTCTAGCATGCTGTTAGGTGCAGCGATACTGGGCATGCTTTGTCTAAGATGCAGCCCCCTAACTGCTCTTCCTATACCCATATACAATGCTGACAGGAGCAGTGGTCTTTCCAGCACAGCTGGTGTTGTGCAGGCCAGCAATATATCAGATTTCAGCATGTTAGTTACAACTTATTCAGTCTCCTCTGCATTTCTTCTGTGTGCAAAATTAACCTTAATTTCCCATCTAGGGCTGTAATTTAATGTTGATTACATTAAGGAGCTGTCCTTCACAGTTAATGACAGATACAAATACACAATATAGAATACATCTCAGATAAAATATTTAAAAACTATTAAGTAGCTTTAAGTCCAGGGACACTCTTTTAAAAACTAGATTTTGTTTCCAGAAAAGACTCACTTCAGAGGACAAGTAGCTAAAGGCCACATTTTTAGTGGCATTTACCTAACTAAAGGTGCAGAGAGATTTTAGGGTAGGAACTTGTTAAGATTTTCAAGAGTATCTAAATTTGCATCTTAATTCATATAAGCACTTGTCGAATTTTCTCCTCTGTCATGTTTGAAAACGTAATTTCAACTCCTCGTTTGCTCAGGCTTTCTGAAACACGTACCTGCTGTGAAGAACGCTTGTAAAGCCATTTAAAAGGTAGTTACATAAAACAAAATGCATAATGCTATAACAAGTACACTGAGATTGTTATTTAATCTGAAATCATTTGGGGCATTAAAATTTTACAAACAGTTATAGATTTCTGTATGTCTAAGATGGAAGATGCCTTATTAAGATTTTCCTATTCATCACTATAGAAAGTGAGAGTCCCTGATCATTGTGTTAAGCATAGCGATTAATACATTTTGGTCTAACTAACAAGGACTTTGCTCTTGTTGTTTCAGCCTACAATGTTCCCTCCTGTCTATCTGAAATTTTCATGCCAGAAGTGGAGAATGCAAAAAGAGCACAGGAATAGTCTCACCAATGACCGTATCTACTCCAAAGTCAAACGGTTCTCTCCAGTGGGTAGCAGAAAAGGCACAAGAGGCAGCAACATCTTACATGAGGAGCAGTGCTGTCCATTTTCATCATCCTTCACTCACACTATACGCACTTCACTAGCTAAAAATTATACTCTAGAAATAACTGCAGACAGAAGTGGAGCACTGCAAGCAAATCTCTCCTTCACATTTCTCAGCTGGCATCATGCTTATTACTCCAAGATCATGAACTTTGCAGATGATTCCTTGCTTCTAACACTACATTTAGAGCCTTCTGCTCAGCTTGCCAGAGTTCATCCTAAATGCTCTCTGAAATTCATTCTAGGCAGAGTTTTCATTAAGATGTACATGAACTAGATGAAGCCGAAAGACTGAAAATATATCTTTTTTCTGAAATAGGACAGAGTTTGATCCTCGTACTGCAGAAGTTATGAAGTTTCCAGATTAAAGCATGACTTAGAAGAGACCATATTCCTCATTACCAAAACGTAAAGAGAGGTCATGTTGATAAATTGAAGGGCACCTTAGTTTGGGATTGTTTTTTAATTTTAGTTTACAAGTCCCTCATCCTCCTAGAAAAGGATGTAGAACTGGTTTTACCCGTGGGGAAAAAAGGAGATAGTATGCAAAATTTACACTTTCTTCGCAGTTCTTAATAAGTAAGAAAACAAATCAAAGAATAACGCATCAAGTCTTGGAGAATGACTAGGTCTCTTCACCAAATATGCAACTAATCTTAGAGAAATGCAAAGTTTGTTATAAAAAAAAATTAAAATCTTGATTTTAAATAAATTATTAATGCTTATATTCAATAACAGAACTTGAAGGCAAATCTGGAACCTCATTTTGCAAACTGGACCTCATTTTGCAAATGGAAATGTTGGAGAATAATGTTTAAGTGCCTGATCTTGATCATCTTTAATACTGTATATTAATTACAGATGGGCTAATAGAGTAATTATTTTATAATTAAAATCACTGTTAGGGAACGATAGTGAAAGATTATATAAATAACTGCAGCAAATGCAATGAGAAAGTAACTGAAGAAAAACAGTTCAATAGATAGTGATGCACTTCATAAACAGAATAAGGGGTGGTTTTTGCAGATTTGACTACTTCATCTGAAATAACACCTTCTGAGGAGTGGAGTACAGAGAGAAAGAGTTCAATTTAAAATTTTCATATTTTTAATAGAAAGCCAACTTGTCTCAAAATCACCACGTTCAATGGTTGAAATAATTGGTTGTATAAGTGAATGGGAGTCTAATTATGTACCACAGGTAGTATATGTCATGTTATGTTTCAATGATTTTATGGAAAAGCAGCTCATTTGAGTGCTATTTCCAATGAGGTTTATGACTAACACTAATAAATAAAAGAAAATATGTTCTGATTTTTAACAAAATACAGTTTCTTACCACAGCAGTTTATCTCAGCTAAAACAGCATCCTATATCTAGGGACAAGGCTAGGGCAAAGCTTAAAAAGCAAGTTAAGTTATATTAAATCTGCTTACCATTGCATAAATATATACTGTATTCTTTAATTGCTTACCACCAATATAATTCCTTCCCATAAAGTTAATTGGCAATAAATTTTCTATGATGATAGTAAGATTAATAAAAAAAAAAAAAAAAAGGAAAAAAAAAAGCTCCCAATCATTTTCCAGTTCTTTTACAGGAGTCACCTTTCACTAGCAGTCAACAAACCGCTATTACCATACCACAGATCACAGCGTGACATCTCCTTTTTTAATTTCCTTTTTCTTACTATGAGGAAAGTTTTTGCCCTTTCCTTTAACTCCAAGTTAGCCTTCTAGGTTGTATAAATCAATATAGTAACATTAGCATTGACAGAGCTAAGCCAGTTTGCAACAATTGATGATATAACCCCTTGTCTGCACACCAATTAAATATTAATTAAAAACAAGCAAACAAACAAAATATCTTGCCAATAGAGGATTTGAAAACCTATCCAGCATTATACCATTTCCACTGGCAATCAGGACATTACAGATGAAGGTCTGGAGCTTGCAAAGAGTGAACTGTGGTAGGGAAAGGGAGTGATCTAAAATCTCTGTGCAATGCAGTGCCCAAAGCTTTCAAAATATTCTTCTACTCAGAGGTATAAGTCCTACGAGGGTGTATCTATAAGTATAAAGTGTGCAGCAACATGCTGCCTTGTTATTGAAGTCACACTTCTGTCCTGATTTATACCAGTCCATGGAGGACATGGATTTATCACATTTTATAATGGTGATGGGCTCCCAAGCATGTAATCCATCTCTGGAGAGAAAGCCAAGAGCGGGATGAATTTTATATTCCCTGTAGTTATTTCAAGATCTAGAAATTTAAGGTATATTTCTGTAGGATTAAAACATGGAGGGGAAAGTTTCTGCAAACCAGAGTGAATCAGGTCAGGTACTGACAGAGGGATAAAGTTGCTCCATAATTCAGCTCAAGGGCAGGTCTCAAATCAGACTTTTAAAAGCAGAATCTCCTTAAAAGGGGAAAAATAGGGGGAGGATGCTTTTTCAAAGGATTATAAAAATCCCCTTTCCTAACTGCTTGCTAACTCTACAGACCTGAGTGGATGTCAGCCCATAACCACTGTGGGAGCTAATGAGCTTAATGGCCCAGTTAAATTAATCAAACTTATTTGCAGTACACCACAAGAGCAGGCAATTTACAGCAGTAAATCTTGAATGCCATCGTTGTCACCAGCTCAGTTATAAGCATCATAAATCCAGAGATGATGGATGACTCCTTCCTTTTGCTGATAAAGGGAACTGCCACTGTTTTCTGTATGTTCGAGGTTAAAATCAATGGTTTACCTGTTAAAAAAAGCTGTTTGCAAGCTTCTCCGGGACAGATTCAGAGGTCATTTATTTGCCTGGCTACAAAGATAGCAGAAGGTGAACAGCCTAAGCTTGCACCAGCCAATTTTCAATTTGAAACCTTAAGATAAAAATATGTGAAAGGTGATTTGTTAGAAGATGGGTATCTTCAGATTAAAAGTAGCAATAAGACTTAGATTTTTAGATTTTCTTTATTTCACATTAACTATTGTATAATCTGAATTTCTGAATATATTTCAGTACTGATTAGTACAAGTTAATCATTACGCATAGAGCTTCATAAGTATATGGCTTGGGTCTAACTCTGATAACACCCTCAGGTCAACTTTCCCACATGTACCCAAAAACTGCTGATAAAGTTCTGTCCCTATAATACATTTGCAGACATACCTAGGGATCAATCGTGTCTTTATTCGGGTATTGAGATTAAAGAAGGTCACGAATCTGGGCTATCTGAAGACACAAATGGGGAAAGAGGTTTCTCTCTCCATAGTTTATGTTAATGCTATGACTGCTAACCTTTACCTTCTTTACTATGTTTACAGTGGTAAAAAAGTAGGCAGAGCTGCCTTGAGTTCCGGATGGTAAAGGACATACTATTGCACTGCTGGAAAGTGGAATGTCTTTCTTTTTTTATTTCTTCTTAAAAGGAGATTTCATTTCTTCCACAAAACGTCTAGGATCAACAAATCCTTTCCAATGCAGAACCCACAGACATCAGGCTTATTTTCCTCTGGAATTAAGGATTCTGTTTAATTCATAGTGCTGAGAAAATTTTCTCCTTTCCAATATCCATCATCTGCCAGGGAAAAAAACCTTCCCAACATTGCTAATTCACAGGAGATAGCATAGTTCAGATATCCCTCACAGATACCTTAAAGATGTGAATAAGTTAGATATCTGAGTACATATCAGAAATCAATTAGACAAATGGAAGGTCATTTGAATATATTCTGTATCTTCTCTAACACAATGATACCTTGAAAATGTGAAAATATAAAAATGAAATTCTGAGAGCCTAGATTGACTGAGGGTAAAGCTGAAATCTAATCCATGAGTATAAAGAACAGATAAGAAAAAACTTAGGTCAGTCAGCAAATAGTTAAAATTAAGAAAGGAATTGCTCTCTGTAGAGAATAGAGACTCAGAAGGAATCACCATTAAACATATGTATTTTTACTGAACAAAGATAGGAACATTTTAATTTTTTTTTAAAGAAGGTCAAAAAATGTATATATGAAATGTATTTGTCTGTCTCAGGAATTTAGGGCTGCAATGTTCCAGATTACATGTAGAAAGGAAACATGGTTCCCAGAGGAAAAGAAAAAGATTACTAAACATTAGTAAAACTCATGATAGTTTTCTGAAGGTTGTTAGCATTATTCCAACTTCTAATGCCATGATGCATATTAAATCTTGTTTATTACAATTACTTGCTTTGGCACAGTCACAGTGAGAAGATTATTTTTTTTTTATACTGTTCCATGGAGTATAGAAGACACTGCAATTGTGGTACAGGTGGCACACCTAATTGCTTCAGGATCTCAGAATATCTGCCTCTCATCAACATCAAGATATAAAGACATTCCTTGATTTCAAACAAATTATCTATAGTCCATTAGTTTTAACACCTACTTTTCCTTTTAAAGGACAGTTATGGCAAAGTAAGAGTTTCATGTGAAACTTCTATAATAAAGAAGTTTATAAGAAGAAAAGTGCAGGATGTTGCTCCTTTGAAAAAAATCCAAGTTAATGAGATTTGCTGACCTAAACACTCCCATTTTCTATAAATTCCCTATTACTAGAAACTATTTACCAGGTTAACCAACAATTCTTGTCCCCTGTGGCTTTTGGAAAGTTGGCCTCAGTCTGTTCCTAGCAATGAGATCAAAGCACATTTAAGGTTATGAGGAAAGCTTTAAAAATCCTATTTTGTACAAATAAGCTTTTCCTTTCTTGACTGTTGCTTTTATTCTGAAATTTCACAGGCTACAAAGAGAAAGAGAGGATGTACAGTCCTGATCGATCAATGCAGACCTCAGCTCAAGCACCTGCACTGGTCTTAGGATTCCTCCCTCCTGCTTAATTGCAGCACCATTGGAATGAACGAGGTGTGTCCATTATATGCTTCATGAGAATATGAGATTCTCGTGTTATGAGATATATGATAAGAAACACATCATATGTCTCATATGATATGAGACAACAAAATGGTTTTCTGCCAAGTTGCGGTATTCCATGCAGCCGTTCACATTTCAGTCTGGTAGTAAGCAATAGTCATCCCTTCACAGCACTTTATCATGGGAGTTTTTAAAACACCTCCTTAATCACAGCACGTATCTCAAGCCTGTCTTTTTAAAAGCTGGTGCCTCAGAGTTATTTTCCACTGTTGATTATGTATTCTGTGCAAGTAGGACATAAAGCTCTAAGCTCATCATTGTCAGTAAAAGTCTCATGCATGTAAACAAGAACTGAACTTGCCTGTTATTTAAGAACAGAGCTCAAGTCTCTGTTTTTGATCCAAGCCCATGCTGCTCTTACAATTTCTGAAGGTTAATACAAGCCTGTTCTTAAAAAAAGGTGACACACAAAATCAAATTCTGATTGCAGAGTCTGGTCTCCAAATCAGCAATTTAATTTAGCAGGGTTTTGTAAATGCCCTACTCATGCAATGATGCATAATAATGTCCTTGCATAATAAATAGCAGGTCATTTAAAAAGGGAAAATACTAAAGTGAAAAAGAAACCAAAAACAATATCTAAAACCACTGCATTTATTCTGCTGCTACTACCTTCCTTCTTTCATCCAAGCTGAAATCCATCTGAGATTCACATAGAACATTAACAGTTGAGATTTGCTTATAAGAAAATTATTATTAATAAACAACACAGAAAGAACAAATCCAGCTGTACTTGATCCCCTCTGGTAGCTCATCCATGTCAGCTGCAGACTTAAGGCAGCTGTTCCTAGGAGCAGTTTATGAGTTTCTTCCTTTCCCCCCTTGTCACTAGATATTCAGTGAAACTGTCATCAAATTCTCAAAAGCAATTTGAACCGCTTAAGAGCACTTAAGCACTTGCTCAAACCACAGGTACAAGGAGCTGAGGCTCTGTATTTAGCTACAGACTTGTCATAGCCCAGACAACTCACACCTCCATGTCATGCAGATGTGCCTCAGCTGTCTTCCAGTGGAGTACCTACGGGTAGCCGTGGTACGTCCATACAATAAAAAGATCTTACAGAAGTCCAAGGATACCTACTGTGGAGGGCTGACCCTGGCTGGACGCCAGTTGCCCACCAAAGCCATTCTATCACTCCCCTCCTCAGCTGGACAGGGGAGAGAAAATATAACGAAAGGCTCATGGGTCGAGATAAGGACAGGGATAGATCACTCACCAATTACCGTCATGGGCAAAACAGACTCAACTTGGGGTAATTAGTTTAATTTATTAACAATCCAATCAGACTAGGGTAATGAAAAATAAAAACTAATCTTAAAACACCTTCCCCCACCCCTCTTTTCTTCCTGGTCACAGCTTCACTCCCGATTTTCTCTACCTCCTCCAGCCAGGGTCATCCCACCACAGAAGCAAAAAAGCTACTTATTTATACAGCATGTGTCTAAACTGACATTTTCAAAACTATTTTCAACAGCAAAGATACCCTTGTGACACACAATTTAAATTATAAATTGAATCCAAGATAAAGCAGTATTATTGTGTTAATAAATGTTTTACAATTTCCATAGCAGTTCTTGGCATCTTAGAGCTGTCTGAAAGCTGTAAGTTCTTAAGTATTGCAGCACTGATGAAATGGCTCTCAAGCTAATATATTCACAATGTAGGTGGCTGTAGGGTTTAAAACAAAACAAAAAAAGTCACCTACATCTTTTCAACATTAATCCAGACTGAGCTTATGAGAAATTATTTGGTCATCAAGGTTAAAAGTAGATGTGTTCAACTGAACTGAAAGCAAACTTCCCAGTGTAGTATTAATTATAGCAAGAATGTGAACAGCCAATTAAAACAGGGGATTTTTATGTCATTGTTCTAAAATATCTTCATGCCATAATTAGGAGTCTACACTGCAACTGTAGGAGCAGAGACATTGCTTTGTCCCAGTAGAGCTACTCACAGTTGCTTTACCAGGTTCTTTCTTGCCAGCAAATAGGCCAGGAGGAAAAGTATATTTAAATTAAAATACCTGGTGAGGGAATGGAAAGAAAAAAAAATGTGATTTTGTTTGCTGAGTGATTACTCAGAGACAAGAAGGCTGACAAACCTTATATAAAGTTTAAGCATCTTAGTGGTTGCTATTACCTATGTGAAATGAAACACAGCTCGATAGCCAGTTTCCCACAGTGGCAGCTCATCTTAAAGTTAAGGGCAAATTTAAGCACTTCCCTTAATATGAACATACTTAAGTATATCCTTAAATGTCAGACACGTGTTTAAGTGACTGACTAGATTGTGGCCTAAAGAAGGGAGGACTCCAAAAAACATAAATGATCCACTAAAAGCACTTGCAGTGAAAATGTTCATCATGTGATACAGGAACTTGGATATTCTTAAAAGACCTGTTACAAATTATGGTGTACTTCTTCCATATTGTGCAGTAAGTAGCTGTCAGAAACACTCATGCTATTTCGCCGACCTCAAGGGAGTTTTATCATTGCACATGACAGCAGAAGTTGCCCTGTAGGCAATTGCAAACAATTTCAGGCAGATACCTGCCCTCAACCCTGATCCTCTCTCCATCAGTGGAAACTTTTCATACTAATATCTTGAGGCATGCAGATGATCTTTTTGTTCTGTCTTTGTTCAGCGACAAGCACGATGCGCTGCGATTTTTTATTTCAGAGGGACCTGAATGTTCCATTTCCCTACAAAAACACATAAATTTTCTCAAAAAATCTGAGACCTTCTAGCTCTTAGATCAGTGTATTATCACCTCATACAGAAGACATTAGAAATCTAACATTTTAAATTGCAACCTAATTAAAATTATATGTATTTCAATACTGTTTGTGATATTTTGTGCAAAACCATTTATATTGTAAAACATCATGTTAGAAAGTTTCTTTATGGATGTCGATGGCTATTTTAATAAAGCATGTAAAATAATTAAACATTTACTGTCTTTTTCATTAAAGAGTAATTGAAATGTTAATTCAAATTGGATTGGACAGATCCAAAACCTGACTAATTGAATGTAAACACAAGACAATGAGGAGTAGTAGTATGCCAAGTTGACATCTTCTGCAGTAACAAGGGAATTGTGGTTATCATTCCTATTCTTTAATAATTTCCTAAATTATCTGGAAGAGTGAGAAATAATCATATCAAGAAAAGTGGCAAATCATTCTATATTGGGAGACATGGTTAACACCAGAAAGGCAAATAGAGTGACAAATGGGCAGGAGGCGGGGGAAGACCTAATTTGGACATCTCTGAGGTCGTGACAACATCTTAGCTAATACAGATGGTGAAAAATAATCCAAAACATATATCCTTTGAATAAAGGAGAAACTAAGAAAGAAACAATCAGCTGGCAGTGATGGAGACCCAATTAGAGATAGCTAGGAAAACACAGTTGGGCATACATATGTATGGAATAGCACATCCACATAGGAACCGCGCTCCTGCTCAGTAGAGGAATTACTCCAGCAGGAATACTTTCCTCCAGGAAGCCTTCTGGAGTCAACATCCAGGAGTAGTCTGGAGGAATTGCAGTCAATAAGAAAATGGGAGCACATGGAAGATCATAGAATCATAGAATCATTTAGGATGGAAAAGACCTTCAAGATCATTGAGTCCAACCATTAACCATGCCCACTAAACCATGTTCTGGAGTACATTGTCCACGCGCTTTTTGAATACCTCCAGGGATGGTGACTCAACCACTTCCCTGGGCAGCCCATTCCAGTGTTTGACAACCCTCTCAGTAAAAAAATTTTTCCTAATATCTAACCTAAATCTCCCTTGCCTCAACTTGAGGCCATTTCCTCTTGTCCTATCTCCAGCCACCTGACAGAAGAAACCAGCACCCACCTCACTACAACCCCCTTCAGGTAGTTGTAGAGAGCAATAAGGTCTCCCCTCAGCCTCCTCTTTTCTAGACTAAACAGCCCCAGTTCCCTCAGCCGCTCCTCATAAGACTTGTGCTCCAGACCCCTCACCAACTTGGTTGCCCTTCTCTGGACACGCTCCAGCAACTCAATGTCTTTCCTGTAGTGAGGGGCCCAAAACTGAACACAGGACTCAAGGTGCAGCCTCACCAGTGCTGAGTACAGGGGAACAATCACCTCCCTGCTCCTGCTGGCCACGCTATTTCTGATACAGGCCAGGATGCCGTTGGCCTTCTTGGCCACCTGGGCACACTGCTGGCTCATCTTCAGCCGGCTGTCAGCCAGCACCCCCAGGTCTTTCTCTGCCAGGCAGCTTTCCAGCCACCTTCCCCAAGCCTGTAGCGCTGCATGGGGCTGCTGTGACCCAAGTGCAGGACCCAGCACTTGGCCTTGTTGAACTTCATACGATTGGCCTCAGCCCATCGATCCAGCCTGTCCAGATCTCTCTGTAGATCCTCCCTACCCTCAAGCAGATCGACCCTGCCTCCCAACTTGGTGTTGTCTGCAAACTTGCTGAGGGTGCACTCGATCCCCTCATCCAAATCATTGATAAAGATATTAAACAGAACAGGGCCCAACACCGAGCCCTGGGGAACACCACTTGTGACCCACCGCCAACTGGATTTCACCCCATTCACCACAACCCTCTGGGCTTGACCATCCAGCCAGTTTTTCACCCAGTGAAGAGTACACTTGTCCAGGCCACAAGATGCCAGTTTCTCAAGGAGTATGCCATGAGAGACAGTGTCAAAGGCCTTGCTGAGGTTGAGGTAGATAACATCCACAGCCTTCCCCTCATCCAGTAGGCGGGTCACCTGGTCATAGAAGGAGATCAGGTTGGTCAAGCAGGACCTGCCTTTCATAAACCCATGCTGACTGGGCCTGATCCCCTTCTTATCCTGGACTTGCCATGTGAGTGCTCTCAAGACAAACCGTTCCATAATCTTCC
>NW_010973166.1:4218440-4278937 GCF_000737465.1 Haliaeetus leucocephalus | reverse complement strand
GAAGATGGGTCAGATGAAATGTTTGCATGGGTAAAGGTAATTATATGCTTAAGTGCCGTGTTAAAAGGGGCATCAAGGACCAAAATACATGCAGCCAGGGTGAAAAGAGATAAGAATTAGTTTACACCAGCCTACATATAATTTTTTTACATTAGTCAACAGCTGAACTTCCCTTAGTCCTTTATTCCAATGCAAGGTGGGTGCTATTACAAAATGCTATTACAAAAATGGACTGAAGTGATCATATGAAATACATGACCTGGATCTCTGAAAGAAAAATGAGTGATTCAACATGGTGAGCTGAACCATAGTATTATTGGATAAAGAGAAAAAAAATTAAGAAGAGATTAACGGACTGAACATCTATAAAACTTGCATGAAATTCTTCTCAATGAATGCTAGAAGCCTAAAGGAGGATTAAAGAGGTGCTAGGAAGTGGACAGTCCATTTGATCAAAGTTGGGCTAGCTTACATAATAAATCTACCTTCAATCTAGAAATTATGACTCCATATTAAATAATTTGAAACAGGAAATTCAAACATCTTCCCCTTGTTTTCAGTATGTAACTGGCATCTCAATCAACAAATGTAATTGCATATTTTAAAGAACATTATAAATCACTCTCCTCTCTAACTGTAGTTTTCAGTAAAAGTATCATTTTATGCTCCTGATTTTTGAAGCTGACGTTATTAGCATCATACATTATGTCTAAAACAATTGGAGGAAATAGAATGGATAAAACAGAAATAGAAAGTGTCCAGAAATGAAAAAGTAGAACAATAACATACCCTGAAACATTCATCAAAGCATATTAGCAATAAATTTTAATCAACAATATGTCACTTCCCATTGACTAAAAACAGAGATATTATGCTATTCCCACTTACTGACATAATATAACCAGTGTTACAGAAAAATTGGTTATCAGTTGAACTTTCAACTTAAATCAGAAGAAAGTAGCAGGATAAAATAAAATTGAAATGGGGAAAATCAACACAGAAGAGAGTGGAAGAGCGTGTATGTCCAAGAAGCAAATTGTTCGAAGAAGGTATAGCTGCAAAAGATGTATTAAAGGCCTGAAATGAAAGTCCATCCCTATCAAGTCAATGCAAGTTTTTCCAGCAGCTTAAGGCACATGGTCCGTCCCTGAGTGATTTGTAAGGAGCCAGGCATACAGCCGAATGTGCAGTACGTATCTAATTTGCCTTTGCAAGGCTTACTGCAAATGTGCCCATGCAGTGAACCAAGAGAAGTGAAACATCCTGAATGCATATCCAAGTCAGCATTAACATTCCCACTTTAGGTACCTACTGTTGAACTTAGCCCATAGCTTAAAAATCTATCCCAAAAGAAGAGAACCCTGTGATGCCACAACCACAGGATCACTCCTATCTGGACTCCCCAACTGAAAGCCTCCACTGACTTCTACCAGCTCAGGATCTGTGTCCTTACATTACCCTTTATTATTCTAGTGATATAGGAAATCTATCTGAATAATGTTCAAAATATAATTAATAATCTTTCTCAGCCTTGGGGAGACAATTCCACTTGCAGCTTATCAATCAAGAGCCAGCTCTCCTGCCCACACAGCGCAGTCTTAGACAGCAATGTGTCTAAAGATTAATAATCACAACGTGAAGAAATTATCAGCAATACTGGTATTAAACTCACTTGAAAACTAGGGTTACAAAAATAATCTTATAATAAGAATACAAATTCATCTGCAGAATGCTGTTGGCCTATAATAACATTTTGCCTGTTGGAGTACCGCCATTTAGGCTTAGGCAGAAGACTAGCTACGCACTAGCACAGTGAAGCAAAAGGTAGGTTGCCCTTTCTGACCTAAAGCTAGTATTTTATGGTTGATAACTGAACAGAACAGATATTACCAGCACAGTCTCCGTATTCTCAGCAGAAAGAAATAATCTTTCACAACTCCATTTTCTGCTATTTCAGGAACTGAAACATTTAATTTAAAAAATTAGCTAAGTTTTGACTCCTACAATGTGACTTTGAGAGTCAAACTATCTGGATGCAAGAGATTTAGACCTAGGAAAAATGCTTATTAACCTTCACCTTACCATTCCTATGAAATATTACGCAGTCTGTCAGTAAAGCATGTTCTGCCATAATCTAACTTTATGATTACATGTAGAGAAGGTTTTAAATTTTATCTGTACAGTCAAGCCAAATATCATGTAAGATCAAATATTCACATTTTTAAATCCATTCATTTTTTTGAAGGGTACACTTGTAGTATTCACACAAAAAAACATTCATGTGTTCAAAAATACATAGCCCAAACTAATTACTTGATTAAAATTATACACTCACAAGTACAAAACAATTTATATGGTCTAGTACCTTACTGTCATTTAACAATTTTGCTTTGTTATCTGTCCTCTAAGTGATAATGCTTTACCAATTAAAAGAAATTAACTATCTGCTTTGGATCATGTTAGACTCTCAACATCAAAACCCAGAAATGTAGTGGAGAGCAACGTGTTTTTCTTTTGCTGAAAGAGTTAGAATATCCCTTTCTTTGTCAGACTTCATCATGTACTGTTTGCATTCTTCCCTCTCTCTGTTTGACTGTATAGCTATAATCTTTAATTAATGAAAGAAGTCAAAAGAAAAGTTAATAATAGCATTCTGAAACTATTAATTAAAAACTGAAGTATCCCTCCTTGGAATGAATGTCTAGCTATATTTCTAAAGGCAAATAATAATACTGAGATCCAAAGTAATCCATCCTCAGTGACTACCACTCCTTGTCATTTGATTACCTCGATACAGCAGATAAATTCAAATGGCTTTGGTCCAATTTGAGGCATATGAGTGTGAAGAGCACAGCAATAATAAAACCAATTGACTTAAAATGGCTCTGCATGTGGAAGTGACTACAAGTGATATCTCTTTTTCTGCTGTTAATACAGGCAAGTAGATTATATTTTTGCATCGAGGTCTGTAGTTATAAAAGAATTAAAAATAATCTACAGATACCTAGAAATAGAGCTTAATATCAGGACTAGGCATATAAATGCCAAATATATATGCTATAAACTGATTAGCCATGGACTTCCCTGAAAGACAATTTAAATCTATGGGAGCACACTCAGTGGTACAAAGGAGCCTTCAAACATCCTTACCTTCACGTTTATTAAATAACATCATCTTTCTAAACAAGCTGGCACAATTTGCTCCTCCTCTGAAAAATATATCTAAAAAATATAACTGAAATTAATGTAAACCAAAACCAAGGACAAATGGCAGAGAGGACAAGAAAATACAGGTATTTGCCAGCACGGAAAACAAAAAGAACAGTGTGAAAAGATGCAAAACAAAGGCAGGCAAAACAACTTATTAACAGAATTGCCCCCAAACAAAGGTTAATGAACAGTGAAAAGCTTTTATCGTCACCCTACATTGAAATCAACTTTAAAACACCTTTTGCAAAAGAAAAGACTGCAGCTGTGGCAATCCCATTCCACATTAAACTGTCTTTTTTTGAAATTCTCTTTTCCCCAAGGTAACTGATCCCCAGAGAGGCAATCTCAAATTATGGCTAACGTAAAAGTCAATGGATTTGGAAGGCACATTCTCTTTTCATCAGGATAAATCAAAGACATAGTCTCAAAGGAAAAAAAAAAAATCTGACCCCCTGCATATGAAAAGGCCTTATGCATATTCAAGCATATGCTGCTTCACGGCTTACACTGTCCTGGTCCTGCCACCCCTGCCCTACGTGCTTGTTGGGTGTGTTTGCAACAGCCACAATTCCTGCTGTATTTCAGTCTTTTCATAGACCCATGACTCAAAGCTAAATGAAGAATTATCAGAAATTATCCCTATAGCTTCTCAGCTGGAGACGCTTTAACTTCAGTTAAGGCTTTTGGCATCAAGATAAGAGTTATTGTGTTTTCAGAGGTGTAAGCACATCCTGTGCCTCCATAGACATTCACGAAGATAATGGGTTCAGACCACTTTGGAGATACCAGCTATTCCAAGTTCAAACCTGTAAATAAAAGTCAGAAAAGAGTTTCCTCTAGATCCACTTTAGGGAAACTGTATGGAAACTTTGGGGCACATGAAGTCAATACTACCCCAGTTTAAAGCTTGAATACTTTTAAAGTCTGTATTGTTGGGATATTAGCTCTAAGCCTCTGGAATGCAATTTGGATTTCAAAACCCTAATGAGGTTTCATGGTATTAGCTCCAGTACCCTAGTGTAAATTTTATCTCAGATATACTTATTCTCCCTCTCCACAACCCTGCAGTTGTAGCTGAACACAGGATTTCCATTCACTCTTGGTCATAATCTACTGTGAATCACTCTTTCCTATCATAGTCCCTCCACCACATTCCACTTTCAGAAGGCTGCAAATTAATTTGGGATTAAAGCTATTATAAAATCTAGTATTGCTGCATAAACCCACAACCTACTGAATAGACAGTTAATTAATCATCATTTTCAGTCTCCTAGGAACAGGAAACAAGGTCATTTTATGGGCGGAAGGTAAGAGTTCCTATTTATTCTCCTTTAATTTTTCATCCTGTTAGCTGAGCTCTCCCATTGAAAGCCTAAAACAAAATTTTTACCCTTTCTGATGCTCCAATATATCACCATCCTGGGGTGAAAACTTCTACCAAGCCTGATAAATGATTTTACTCCATGCTCTTGCCTTTTTTCCTATGCAGGCTGAGTGCTGAAAGGAGTTTGGACAGCATGTCCAATTACAGCACTGCAGAGAAGCACTCTTTACCAGGAGGAGAGGAGAAAGGTCAGATGACACTATGAAATTCTGCGCACCTCTCCACTGTGTCAGCTTGAGCTGCCCTCCTTATCTCCACAACCTCTTTTAAAATCTCTTCTTGCTTCTTTCATCAGCCAAAATGGGTAGAGAGAAAATGCTTCCCCAAATGTCACAGGCAGTGAGACTTGTCATGGTTGCCCAGTCTGGAAATGTCAAGCCTCTTCATTCCAGCAGAAAGGTATCAGGTGCCCAGCTGAGTTAGCCCAAGACACACCAAGTTAATTTTTCCATTTATTAGCCTCATAAATATGTCTGAATACTGCCACTCCTCGCACGTAACAGTTTATGTGCATGACCTCCCATGGGAATTTAATGAGCTCTCTGTTAAGCCCTGAATTTCCTTAACTTTCATGCTGGAACAACCACCACACTTACCACAGTTCCCCTAACTGTTTTAGGAAAATATTCAAACCTTTGACCTGTGTCTATTTTCACTGGCATCAATAAAACCTTGCCCAACTACTTCAGGGAAATTCGGGGGGAATGACACAAGGAGAGGCTGGTTACTTTTTAAACTTGATCTCAGTCACTCATTAGTCTGTGTGCATTTTTTATTTACAAAACAGATAAACATATCAGGCATGCAGAGATAAGGAACAAATCCCATCAAACTTCAAAATAAATGGGGGGGGAATAAACTAAGATAGCCTTTCAAACAACAAGCACTGCTTAATTAATTTACTCCCAAAAACCCAAGGTGCATTAATACAAGAACCATGATGAACAACACCAGCACTGCTCAAACTCTGTATGAATGAATCATGTCACTTGAAGTGATTATACCTGACACTAACTAGAAGGTCATCACACACAAAAAATGTTAATAATTTTTTTACTTATTAATTAGCATTGCCTAGTCCCCTTTCCCTTCCACTGTTTCCCAGTGTTGGCAAAGGGCTGCTCATTTCATAGAATCATGAATCACAGAATAGTTTGGGTTGGAAGGGACCTTTAAAGGTCATCTAGTTCAAGTCCCCTGCAATGAGCAGGGACATCTTCAACTAGATCAGGTTGCTCAGAGCCCCGTCCAACCTGGCCTTGAATATTTCCAGGGATGGGGCATCTACAACCTCTCTGGGCAACCTGTGCCAGTGTTTCACCACCCTCATAGTAAAAAATTTCTTCCTTACATCTAGTCTGAATCTACCCTTTTTTAGTTTAAAACCATTACCCCTTGTCCTACTGCAACAGGCCCTGCTAAAAAGTCTGCCCCATTTCCCTTCCAAACTCTCACCCTTATCTATGCAACTTACCTAACAGCTACAAAACTCAGTCTGATGAGTTTAATGCTATCTCTGCACTTGCGGTGCAGTTCTTTCATCATTTTGTTACCCAACAGGGACGATCCAAAAGCACTGACCGACAAATTCAGAGCTGGTCTTAATAGGCTCAAAAATGTCACAAAACAAAATGTGAAACTGCAGCCTGACCTATTCTGCTGCTTCCACCAGCCAAGATTTCACTTCCTGAGTCAGCTTAGGAAGCGACAGCACTTTGGTGGTGTAGGAATTAACCTGTCCATCTCCAGAGTTCCCACAGAAATGACCTTAATGAGTTTACACAAAGAGCTGCACAACTCTTCTATCTTCCATTCAGGAGCTGAGCAAAAATATCATTAAAAAAATTCAGAGTGAGTATAATACCAAATTTAATTTATTGTCATCTTCTCCTCTGAAATTAAATACCCTAAGGGCACAAAATGACAAGTAAGGCATTTCTTTTAAGTTCATAGACAACATTTTGTGTTTCTTGTAAGGGAAAAAATGGAAATGAAGAGTTGGGCGCAGATTCCCAGACCTGTAGGGGAAGGAAGAGGACATGCAACAATTTTATCTGTTCCATGGAGGTAAAAAAATAGGTTGAATGTCTTCCTCTGCCCAGGTCTGAATCCTGTCTCCTCCAAAAGCATGAACCCTTTGGCACAGACTCAGATGCATTTGTATGCAAGGAGGCTACTGCTAACACTGCTTAACTTTACATAAATAAAGAAGCATCTATTGCAGGGAGGAACTAGAATATGGGTGTTCTTATGAGTATTCCTCCTTTAGGCAAGAAAATCAGCATTTCAGCTACATCTTTAGTACATCTGCAAGCCTTCAAAATGGAAATGTTCAATTTTTCACAATTGTGGAGGTGGGATGAGGCATCCTCCAGTAGCTTTACCTCTTCCATCTCGCCTGGGAGCACAATGGGAGCTTTCTGTCCTGTTCATAGGCTGTGGGCAGGAACTTCATGAAGATGAAAAAGGTAATTAGAAAGTATTATTGCCCTTTGCATTATTTTCACATCTGGTATATATATATATTAAACCAGCTGTTAGGGACTTAATTTACTCACAAAGAGAGCAATCTTTTTTTTTTTTTTTTTTTTTTTTTGTCAGAAAACTCACCGATATTGCTGGAAGTCTTTTTTCCACTCAATTACAAATTTCCCATCAACTTCCCTGGGATCTGGTGTTCTTCCCTGCTTTTATGGAAGCTGAAAACAATCATTACCAAGCGAAGTAAGATGGTATTTTGAATGAATTACAGTGAGTGCCACATTTATTTTGATAGATGAAGGGGAAGTATCAATTTAGGAGTGAAACATTAATTTATGCATAGTTTTAATGTAAAAACCCATATCTTTTGAGATAAATTTGGTGGGAAACAAGTCCGGTAGGAAAAATGAGTTAATCCTAACATTACCACACAGCTAATCTTCAGAAATGCATCTGCATATATGGCAGCAGGGCAGGCTGGGAAGACTTAATACCTTAGGAAACTGTTTTGTAATATGCTGAAATCGGATATGAGGTAGAGGCTAGAAGAAAGAACACAAAATAGCTTTCAAATAACTCTGGGCTTTGTGGCTGCAATGAAGAGTAAATACTTTTTTTTCTTTATTCCAATCTAGGTAAGACTATCTGAAGTGGTTAACCCCGGTCAGGCTGTAGATTTCCACTTAGATCCAATTCCAAACTCCAGACTTGAGGCAGGTCCCAACCTAAGGTTCAGTTTTACCCATTACAAAGTTAAAGAGAAAGTGCAAAAGAGAAATCACAGGTCATAATCATCTGTGTGAAAATCACATTATTCCATGCCCTTTGATCAAAATTTGGTGAGGATCAGAGGTGGACACTGAGAGAGAGATCTAGAGAGAGAGATTTAGGATATCTCTGAAATTAAACCAAAGGAAATCAAGAACAATAAATATGCCTTATACACCTTCATACTATATGTGAAAATTACCCTACTCTTGGGGTTTTGGGGGTTCAATAATTCAGGTTTATTGAGGTTTATTCTTTAGCAGCATTTCAACAGAAGAAAACCTGTGATTTAATTTGTGTCTATGCCTGTGCAATTTACAGGTAGGTTATAATGCTGTAAACGGGATCCCAGATTTTTCAAGGAAGATCACATCCTGTCTGGCAGTTTGAAACTGCTGGGTCCGAATTTTGGCAATTCATAACCTCAGAGCAGGATGGATGCTGAGCCTGGGAAGAGCCCTTGCCTGCTCTTCATGCCAGTTGGGGCCCAAACATCTAGTGGCTCCTTCAGGAATTTACTTGAACCTTCAAATACCTTCTTTCCCATAGTGGAACTGAAGAAGTCTAGGGAAGAAAGAAAAAAAGAAGAAAGAAAGAAAGACAGTGAAAAATCATGCACCATGAACTAGGATTTGCTAATTTAGAAGTAATGGATTTACTACATTTCTACGTCTCTGAAAGTTTTGCAGTCTTATTATGTTCAAAGACTCCAAATCTCTGACATTACTGACATGCAATAAAATACAAAAAAGAGAGGATTTTTTGTTTTTAAACATAGGATTTACTTTTTTTTTTTGCTTTATTTTTCCCTTCTTATTACCACTCTCCACTCTTAGAGTGGCCCACATGCTAAAAAATAAAAAATAAAAATTACAGAAAGGACAGGAATACTCTTTAACATCTGTTCTTTCCTAAATCAGATATTTTATCTAAGATAAAGGCAAGCTAAATTGTACCATTTTTTTTTCCATTTGAAAAAGGGTTTCTGCAGATCCCAGATTCTGCACTTGTTTGTAACTCTCCCTATTTCCCAAGAAATCCGTTGCTCTGTATTTCCTTGGAATTGATTTTTCTCTTTCTTACTCTTCCAGACACCTCTCCTTATACACTCTCTACAATAAATGGAGCTTAGCTTAAAATTCAGGTCATACAATTGAAGCAAAACCTTTCATATAAATTCCAAACTTTTTGAATAACATTCCTCAAAATCTGTCTCTATATATAAATAGAGATGGGGGTCGGGGGGAACCTCTCTAACTATCTACTCCAAGCCCTAAAAGCCTCCCTTATGCCAAAAGAGCAGCTCTTCAAACATTTTCCTGTACTTTCCCTGCAAGTCTTTCATTTCTTTTCCTTAGTATATGACACAGTGATTAGAGAAGTTACAGCAATTGATGCCCTTCAGTGGTCTGTGTCTTCTCTGCACTTCTTAAATGGGCTCTCCTTCATGTCAGTGGGTTGTGTCATATTACGAACTAATAAGAGCATCACCACCAGGAAGCCAGGCTCCCTGCCAGGAGTGATGGCTCTCCACGTGTGTTGCTTTCATTCGTAGCTGAAAAAGTGTCTGCTAGGTTTGACCTCGTCTCTACTTTTGCATTTTATTCTCTTTTCTTAGCCTCCTGTATCACAAAAAAAATACATCTTCTCCTACCTTTCCACCTACAGTGAAAAGCCAGGTACTCTGTTCTATTTTTTAAAAAGCTGATTATAAGTATATTTGGGGAAAATTTTGCACACTCGGCTAGCAAAGGGTTACATTTGGCTCTGCATCCTTTGCTATTGATTGTTTGCTTTTTTGTTTTTTTGATAAAATGCTGGTGCTGGATGATTTGAATGCCAGGGTCTAACTCTCACGCCATTTCATTCAGCTGTTGCTCTATCAATCCACATTCCAGCCTTCACTTTAAAACTGCCTCCATGCATTTCTTACTAGCCACCTTCTGCATATCCCTTTATTTTTTGAGTCCTTTACTAGAACCCATGATCCTCTTCCCATCTCAACCCATACATTGCAGCACCACATTAGGAAAACTTTCTTAATTCAGGAAAGCAGTGGACCATGTTAGATTTTACCATGAGGGTTTGTTTGGTTTTTTTTTTACAGGCTCTCTTGAACCACAGCCTCTATTTAATCCACTCTAGTTTTGTTATTGATGAGCTCCACTACCCACAGACTCAAGTCAGCAAACCATTCATGCATATTTAACCTCTGTTGACTCCTGTGGATTGCTTAGGATTAAGCACATGCTTAGATGCTTCTCTAAACTGGAGCCATGACTTTTTTTTTTCTTCCACAGGAGCACAGCACTAGAGCTATGAACCTAATTCCTCAGAGTCTAAAGAGGAATAGAGTGGTTTCCAATTAAACCACTTTATCAGGTAGGGCAAGTCTTAGAAGATTCAATGACATCACTAACCCGGTTCACAAATACCAAACTAACATCACTGCTTTGCTCTGCATTCCATAGATAATAACAAGATGGGATGAAATACTAAGAAAGATACTGTTTGAAATGGCCGCAAAGCACAAATGTGGAACCATGTTGTGGATAAGTCTTGTCCATTATTTTTTCCATTTGACATCGTCTTTCTATACTTTCTTAGAGGCATTTATGCTAAATGTCTTTCTGAAATGATATTTTTCAACTTCATATAATTAGTAAGAATTTAGAATACTGATTGGTTTTGAGGTATAACATAAACTTTTGTATAACATAAACTTTTACATTGATTTCCTTTTGATACTACTCCAAAATTAAATCCCTGGAATTAGAGAGACAAATGTTACTATCAAAATTCTCACGCAGAATAATATGCTGATACCATTAAGCACCTTTTCTGCAAAGTGGAAAGATTTATTCTGTGTAGGATTTTCACATTTACATGCAACTACTTTGAGTTTAATGCTGATCACTTTATACCCATAAGCAAAACCTGCTCACTGGCATTGCAGAAAACAAGGCTTTTCAGGGAAACTCTTAAGCATGCACATAAAGCAAAGCACACAAAAAAAGCAGCTATGGCACTGTTATAGGAGTTCCCAGTTAAGTGAAAACTTGTCCAGCCCATGTTGCCCAGACTGAAAACACCACATAGGCACTTAGTGTTAAGCTTCTCAGTAACCCCAGTAAAACCCAGAGGAATTCTCATATTCTTCAAGATTTTTGCATAACAAAAAGTCCATGTCTAAAATATTTTCAGTAAATGGGTCATATTAGAACTGGTGTCTTAGAAATTAGAAGGTTTATAGTGCTTTATGAACTAGTTGCCTCACTCCACAATTGTTCTTCATTATCCTTCAATACCTGCTGTATTGACTAACAACCGTGCTGCGTATAAAATGAACTGTATTTCCAAACTATTAGAAGTGCTCTGGAGATAGCACTTCAGACTTCCTAAAACCTCTTCCATAAATGATCTGCTATGCTAAAGTCATTGCACAGATAGCTTGAGAAGGCTATTCTCTCATCAGTGCTTAATGTAATTACCTTAATAGGAAATACAGAAAAAGAAGTAAGCAATGACAGTTTTTACTCCAAGCATTTGCACCTGAAGTAAGCAAACTGGCTTTGAATGCAGTGTTACATAGCACTCAGCATTTCCAACACCCAACTATAAATGATGTGTCAGATTTTAACAGGGCAGTACTGGTAGGTCTGTAGCAAGGATTATTTACTTGTCCCTTGCCCGCCATTAGAAAGTCAGGAGCTGTCCTTTCTTTCAGCCCATATTTCATCTTCTGCTCTCTTTCAGCTTGCCTGGAGAAGACAAGTGAAAAGAGATCTGACATGGGGGGAGACTGCAGAAATGGTTTGACTTCAGAGAAAGGACAATAACGACAGCAGTTTGTTGCCTTTGTGTCATACCAGCTCAAGGCTGCTGCAAGTACAGAGCCAGCGCCGCAAAGGAGAGAGCAGGTTTTGCTGAACTGTGGCTTCTCATGTGCTGGATTTACCCTTAGTCCTCACATATCATTTAACCAGGGGACTACATGAGCACAATTTGACTTAGCCAAATACTTTGACCCCTTATCTGGATACCTTCATTTAGGTGTAGGAAACCTCCCCATTGTTCACATGCTTTCTCTTTTCTATCTCTGCTGTTTATACATTTTCTTCTCCTACATCATGAACTGAAGCAAGACAGTCATTGAAATACTTTTTTCCTGAATACCACCTTCCTACTGCACGTAACTCATGAGAGAGAGGTTGTGAAACTGTGGTCGTAGTCATGTCAACATGCATCCACTGATGTGAACAGCACTTGCAGGTTTTCCACCGCTTCTCTAGAAGGGATATAAAATACAACACTGAAGAAGAATATAATAAAGAGTAGTCAGGAAAGGGGAAGGTAACATACATGAAAAAATAATGCTGGTGCTAAAGAGAATGTTCAAAAACCAATTTCTGTGTTTCTTTGTAATTCTAAAGAAAACAATATACTGCATTTACTTGAAGCAATAAAATACAGGAAGAAACTGTCAAACACAACTGAGCATTACAGAGTTTGTGGGGCCTTAGTTGAACCTCACTGTATGACCTGTGACCATGACACACCAGTGCTTTCTCACTGAAAATTACTGAGGGGTGAAACCCCAACCAAAAAAACCCACAAAACTTACTGATTTTAAAAAGTACAACTGATTTGTTTCCCATTACAATGTTTCCTAGAAAACTATGCCAAGGCCAGCTAGACCCATAACAAAACCTGTAGCTGGCTTGAGATTGGAGATTTTGTTGTCAACTGAAAGCTCAGTTCAGTTTTCCTAAGGAGTTTATAGTACATCTGTGAAAAGCCTAACTGCGCTACCAAAATTTCCTGTTCAAGAACAGGAACAAGTTCTATTGTATTCCCCAAGAACTATTTTATGTTCTTTACCAAACTCATAATAAAATAGAAAAGAGTAGGTAGTTATTTGGATGTTCACCAGGCATCTAATCTGTCCCCATCCCACAGCAGAATGAGTTCAATTTAATTTTGGAGGCCGTATAAGAAATCCGAGCAAGTCATAAGAAGTGGAAATGCCATGCAGGTTACCCCCTTGACACTACCTTTCCAGACAGGGTATCTCCACACCTAAGGACTACAAAAGAACTGATGGCTCTGCTATTAAGAACTGCAACAAGTCAGCTGTTTTGATTATTCTTTTGTTAAAGACACAGGAAAAGAAATCCAAACCAGAAAACAGTGCAGCTCAAAGGTCACACTGTCTTCCTTCCACTAAAATTTACATGGAATATTAAACAATGAAAAATTTTGATAATTTATGCTCATGACAAAGGTTGTAACAAGAACAAGAAATTGAAAAAATTAATTCTTCATATGGGAAACAGTAAAATTATAATTCACTGTGATCACTGCCTTAGATTAATTTTCTGGTTCCCTTGGGCTCCACAGTAAGAGAAACTGAAGGACCTCACAGAAGGATTAAAAAAAAATTTGTTTCAGTGAAAAAAATTGACTCATAAATAGTTATAGATTATATCATAAGTTCTCAGCAGACCTGTTAAAACCAAAACAGAAAGTCTTGTCTAGCTTGTCAGAGGTTTTTGACAATGGACCTTTCAATTAAAAATCCAATAAATACGTAATTGAAAACTTATATTGTTTTCAGTAGAAAAAATTGTGAAAAGAGCTGTTGGAAAACAACATGCCAGCCAAAACTCTTCTTCTCTCCTATCTGTTTTACTCTGCAATTTTACTTAGTTTTGATCTGGTCTTTAGCTAAACATGGAAATAGAAAGCATCTGCAACCCACCATTAGCCTAGAAAGCGCAGCACGTCTCATGAAATCTGCTCCCTGCCTCCACATAACAGGAACACTGGCCTGTGAATTCCCAGCAGTGACAGCACAGAAAGCTTATGTATTCTACCTTTTGTTTCAAAAATGTGGTTCACAACGATGACAACAGAGACCACGGAGCTGGGAAGCTGTTTGAACCAGGCGCTTGCTATTAGGGCAGCATTTTCGTGCTGTCACTTGCACAGGTCCCACTTGGTCTGCAGTCAGTGGATGTGGATGAAGGGAAGGGGGTGAAAAGAAAACCATCAGACAACACCCAGACTGAGGCAACAGCTTTAAATTCCTAAAAGTCAAAAAGCATCAGCTTTTTTGTCCTCTTCCACACACCAAAAATCCACACTCACACACACCCAAAAAACCCTGTTTGGCAAAAACCCTTAGGTTGTTCAAGTCCCTTTCCCAAACACAGCCTGCAATTTTCAAGTCAAATGAAGCATCACTCACCTCAAGTAGCGCTCCTTTCACTTGCAGGGCTGCCTTTCAAAGAGCATCTTGGCAGTATCCCAAAGAAATTCAAAATAGACAGATCTCACTATGGGGCACATTTCACAAGTGCTCTGCCGTGAAATGCTGTTTTGCCCACTTCTTAGGGGGCTTGATTTTATCAGAAAGCAAAAATAAAAAAGAAAAAGAAACAGGAAGAAATAACTGACAAATGCAGAAGTTCTGTTTTATTCTTATAAGGAACAGGATACACTAGCATTTTTTAGCAAGAAATCATTTTATTTTAGTGCAAATTCATTCAATTTATCTGTTCATTAGCAAAACACATAGATTAGATACATTTTCAGTCCTGGGGAAAAACACAGAAGTGACTTGGCCTGAAAAGTCTGGCATCTCTAAGTAAAGCAATGCAAATGAGATGAGAGATGCTCATCTTTTGAGAGACAAGCACTCTCAAAAGTCTCCTAACCCTAAACTGCCTTGGACATTTCTCTCTCCTCTTCTTTTACCAAAAGAGGTGTGTGAAGTGGAGGGAGAGCAGCCTTCACTGTGGGCACTACCAGCCTCAGACGAGGGATGATTGCCCTCAGGAAGGAATGGGGTCTCATAAACAGATGGAGCATTTCTTACATCGAGACAAGAGGGAACGGCACCCAAGTACTTCTTATTCTAGGTCACAGAATGACTCAAATTTGCAGTTAAGATGTATTTCTGTTGTGCAACACAAATCACACTAAAGATAATACGACCCTTTATCCCCATCCAGTTTTGAACACACATGAAAAAAAGGCAATACTTGGGGATAGCGAGTGCTTCTTTTACAGGATGCTACAACACAGGTTTAACAGCACCTCTGCCATTTCAGGGGTGCACATACCCAATCCCATTATGAACAGTGGGAGCTATCACTCCCGCAGTAGGAGCAGCTGAAAAGAAAAATGCATCCTTAAGCACTAGGATGCAGGAAGCCATCCCGTTCTTCCCATCCTTTTCATTACAGTCCGTCTGAGTTTGGCTGTGAGACAGACACCTATTGCACCCATGGTACTGGCTGATGAAAACAAACCCATTCAGAAGCACTGGAGCACATGAGAAAATATATAAAAGTGTTTTATTTCCTACACAAAGAGAATGAAGATTTTTGGTGGGAGGGCAGATTTCTGGATAAAGATGTGTTTTTCTCTCTCACGCTTGAGCTAGCTGGGAAAATGGAAAAAGAGAATCACTTAGCTCTATCTTTACTGATTTTTTTTGTTTTCGCCTGAGGTTCTTGATCATGCCTTGCTCAATCTCTGTTTTTAACATGTCTGCCTAATAAACCAGCAGAGTTTACATTGTCTGTATTTTTTGTGTGTGTTGGATGAATCCACAGTTTATGAGGTTTCAAACTACTTCACACAGCTAAACCCATATTTCTGTACTTTTCCTTTATTATATAGCATCTTAGAGCTGTGCACAGCTAACTGTCTTGGTAATCCAAAATCAGGTGGTTTTCCCATGCTTTAGCCCAGGCCTATTGGGGCTAAGCAGACCAAATGGGCTTTGGCCACAGTAGTTCCCTGCAGCTTTCTCTGTCTCTCTCCAACAAGCTGCAGAGCTTGGTTTCTTGTCTCTACCAACAACTGCAGCAAATTGTAATTTTCAACCAAACAGTCCAGCTGAAAAATGTGCTTTCTGCAATACTCTTTCACTTAAAAGATATGAAGAATCAATCATAATAGAATAAAAAAAGGCACCAACATCAAGCTAAGAAAGTAAATCCACACTTCTCCAAAACATTGTGGCATGTTTATCTCACTCAAAACACTGTACCCTTATGGTAAGTTCTTCACCTGCAAAGTTGTCTCTTCCCCAACCGCAAAGTACATGAGCGTTACTTGAGAAGCGGTAGGCAATTTTTATTTATTTATTTATTTATTTCTATTCCAGTGAGGATGGTTTGTATTCAGCTGTGGACTTCTAGATACTTCATCCTTGAGGCTAAGTATTAGTACCAAAGAAAAGAATGAAACTGATGTACAAGACTATACTCCTTCTTGTAAGAATCATCTGATTAGGTTATTATTTACTACTGCATGTAGATAGATTGGAATTATTTTCTGTAATACTTTACACTAAAAAAAAAAAATGTTCTTTTTCATGTTTCAATTTGCACTGATATCAGGATACATCTTTTTTAAAAAAAACTTTAAAGTATTTTCCTACTTCAAATAAATCCTTTTATCTAAGGGTAAGACCAGGTTGTTACTTGAGATTGTTTGCATAAAATCTCATTAGCCTATTGATTCTACTTCTAACACCTTAGGTAAGACTTCATTACCATGCAAATAAAGACAGACTTTTTACATGTAGCTTAATGCAGGACTGATTATTCTCTTTTACATAGCATGACAACAAAGCACAATTAATGAAAGTCATCAATAATTGTTCAACAGGTGAAAAAGATTAGAATCAAACAGAGCCTTTCTTATCAGCAGGAACCTCCTTTTCCCCTCCAAATCACAAATTTTGTGGATTACTACCTTCAGGAAACTGCACGACATAGTGTTTCATCTTTTTCTCTCACAGATGGACACATTGCACTAGCAGAGTAAAATACTCTGAAATTCACAAAGTGAAATCCCTACCCCAGTGAAAGCAGTGGGGCTTTCAGCTCTGGCTTGTTCCCCAAAATCCTAGCCCTGTGCCTTTCAGCTCGTTCTAGTGATGGCTCTGAAGTGGGCACCACCTCTGCTTTTAATTTAAACACTTCTGATGTGGAAGGTCACTGCTTTAATGTGGCACACAGTTTGTGAGAAAGAATAGCATCTCCTGTGAACCTGCACTGTCTTTATGATTTAGATTATAGTAATAATCATAATATTAATAGCCAACTAGTCCGTTGCTACGCAGATTTTAGGAGTAAGTCCTCATAAATAAAATTGCCATGCAGTTCAGAAGGGATAGTATGTCCAGAGAAATGAGAAAAGGCTGAGATTTTAGAAGCCTGCTAGAAATCTTATTTTATATAGGAAGTCCTCAGATACCTTGGAGACAGCTCCTTAAACAATGTTATATATTTACCTTTTTTATGTATTTACTTTTTTTTGCCCTAGCAACTCCAGGTGGTAAATGCTGAGGAGAAGGCAAAGCCTGTAACAGAACATTGCTTCTCTTCTGAAAGGAGATGGGCTGGAATGCAGGTGCAAAATATGGAAGTTTTAGGAGTTTTAACCACCAAAACCTCCATGCACATGAAGCTAAATGTTGACTGGTTCAAATACCATAGGTCTTGGCAGAGATCTTGCATGGCCCTTGTCCCATAAAGTGGTATTTGCAATACAGTAGGCTCCAAAGCTACATTCAATTTAACCATAATTGCCCTCCAGGAGGTAAGCAAAATGTCACCGCTACTCCCCTCAGAACAGAGATTGCAAACGCAGAAGGTCCAGCAGGGAACATTTTTTGGTGAAGCAGCCTCCGTCGGGACAAGGAAGGTGTCCCGGCAAGCAGTCTTGCCTGAAGTAACCGGCTTTTTTCAGACAGCCCTCAGCACAGATCTGGCAGGTAACAGGAAATAAACCAGATGAGGAGAGGAAAAAAAATTTAAAATCCCCAAAGCAGAGTTGAAAAGCAGCAAAATGCAACTGAGTTCACTGGAACAAAAAGTCTTGACAGAAAACCCAGCATGAAGCATGTAAACTGCTAAGCCTGATCGAGCAGTGATTTTATTGCTTTTCCTTTTGTGTGTTCACACACGAGAAGCACGCTGCCATTTCAGACATCACAGACATGATTAATAGGGTCAGGCACTATTAATGGGATGAAATTTGCATAAAGCCTCGCTGAAACCAAAAATCTCATCTTCTTCACCTCACAATCTGCATAAGGAATGGAGGGTAGCTGGCTACAAAAACCTGCTGGGCCGGTAACACAAAACCTACACGTGAACAAGATCAACCAGCAGTAGAGGTGTGCAGAGGAGGAAAACAGGGGTGCAATAAAAATGCTAGAAGTAACTTCTAGCACTTTTTCAATAACGTGTGTAAATGCAGACACAAAGCAGCAGACAGAAAAGAGCAGTAGCAGCACTGGAAACGGACTGTGAGAGAGAGTAAGAGAGACCTCTTTTTCAGCAAAGTGCTAACGGGGGGGGGTGGGGATGAGAAAACAAAAGAAAAAAAAAGAAAAAACAAACAAAAAGAAATAAAATACCTAGGATTTTAAGCAAAGAAAACACTCCCTAACTATTTTTCGTAAAGTTAAGGGCAATGGTGCCTCCTGTGTAAGTAGATGGGACTTGGCTATTAATTTCTCCTGCAAAAGAGAGTCTGCAAGAAAACAAGCATCAAGCAACTGGCGAAATAAAAAAGTGAAAATCATTTTAGCCTCATAGTAAAAAGTATATCCATTGTATTTTGGGATTTTTTCTCTAACAGCTCTAACAAGCCCAAGGTATTATTCACTATGCCTGCTTCTTGTTGGCAGTAAAAATATAAAGAAGAGCAGCAAGTTGCACGCACCTGTTGTATTTATTGGCGTTCTCATCTAGTTCTTCTGCAATCCTCTGCAGCCCAGTAGATATTCTGGTAATTACTTGAGTTTCAGGTTGAGCTTCTCCCTTAATTAAGGATAAGAGATATGCAGGATTTGGGGAACATGTTTACCAAAAAAGGGAAGGAAATTTCAATTACATGTGCATACAGTATATAATGAATTGGGCCCAATTTCTGTAGCAATTGCTAGTTGAAAGCCAGAGCTTTGCTGTAATTCAGTTCGATTACTGTTGTTGATTTCCTTTTCATTATTTTTCCAAAAAAGAGACAGCTTCTATTTAGAAGCAGTAGGAAAAGCTAAGAATCGATTATCAAAAAGTACAGCAAAGAGGGAAGACTGAATACATGAAATAACAAGAAGTTAGGTATTTTGAGTAGAATCTCCTGCTTAAAAGAAAAGGTTTTGCTGTACAGGCAAATGTTGCTTAATTGCCAAGGAGTAACAAGGAAAAGGGTAAAAAAGAAATATGAAAGAAATTCTGTTCTGTGTAGTTAAAAGCAAACCAAATCAATTGTGTAAGTATACATAAAATACTAATGATATTATACAACTCAAGCAAAACCAGCTAATGAATCCCACTGACTAAAAATGCCTAGTTCAGTTTTTAGCATTCCAGTCACAACTGCCACAATTTCCACTTATTCTGTCAGAAGACAGAGAAGGCATAAAAAAAAGAACAAAGTCTTAGAAATGCATGTATAATATTTACTAATCACCACTAAATCAGAAACATTTAAGAATTCTTATGCCTTGCACTGCCAAATGTCATCTGAAATGTTTTAATACTATCTAAGACCCTTATTGTCCTTTCACGTGCAAATTTTATAGACAGGATTACATTTCCTTGATTGGGTTTTTTTGCACAAAAAAAATGTACTCTGTGCATGTAATCAGCATTATATGATTAACACAGATAAGAAACAAACAATAATGTTAGTACTGCAAAAGCAGCACTCAAGTCATATGTAGGATAGGAAAGAAATGCCATCTATATTCATGGCACTATTAAGTGAATGATTCCAACTCATCGATACACATCATACAAAACACATCAATCAGAAAATGTGATGTCTTTAGTAGAAAAGATATGAAAGCTTTTATCATGAAGAGGTGCTCTATTGCTAATTCAGACAGATGCTGCTATTGGTCTCAGACAACTTTCTCCATGCTCTCTTCTTTGATGGACTTTAGAAAACAAGAAAAATTAAATAAGCTGACAAAAAAATGCTGTCCCAGACCTTACCCAAAAAGGTGTGGAGCTTTTGTTGGTTTTCTGTTTGTATTCTGTTTTTAAGCACTATAACCCACATAGCAAAATTTGTATTTGATTAGCCAAACCCAAACCCATATTTTGTGAATACAGTTAGCAAAGAACCTTTCTGATGGGAAGAACAGAAGAAGCATCCCACCGATTCTGAAAGGGTCGTTATGGAACAAGGTCAGTGTTAATACGTATAAATGCTACCTGGTTGACCCTTGATACTGAGGCAATATAAATTAATATGCAACTAGATATACGGCTAGGTGAGTTGTTTCCATTACAATTCACTTTGAAAGCCATTAGGTTAAATTGGACCACTGCAAATTGCAAGACAATTTGCATTCCTGTTTAAAAATCTATAGCCTGAGTAAATAGCCGTCAAAGCTTCATCTCAGTTAAACTAAAATATAAGACTCAATATTAAAGAGCAAAACTTACCTGTTGGCAGTAGTGATGGACTATCTTTGCTTAAAAGACCTTGCTTAATTAAAAACAAATGGAGTTAACATGAATTAAAGCTACTAGCTCAAGTGCAATCAACAGTCAAGTCAATCTAAGAGTGGTGTGACCTTTAAAGGAGAATGTTTTCACTCAAACATATTGCTGATTTTTTTGAAAGAAATATAAAGTTAAAAAAAAGTTAAGGGGATGTTAATAGGCTGTGAGAAAAGAATCTAAAGAAAAGAAATCTTACATCTTGCTCTTCTGTGGCAGGTAAGGCAAAGACCTATATTTTTAATGAATATTTTCTGCATGCTTTCATTTATCTCCTCTCTATTGTTCTCCCTAACTGCCTACAGTTAAATCAAAAGAGATACTCACTAGGGAAAAATAACCCAAATGAGCCTAACAACAATAAAAAGTACTATTATCCACAGGAATAACACAACTTCTAAGAAAAAAGAAAATCAGGGAGCCATTAATTATAAAATTAGTTCCAATCAAGCTAGCAAAGTTTATTTTTATGTGTAAAATGGGAATGCTGCTGCTTACATTTCTCAGAGGTCTTTTGTGATACCGACTGTGAAGAAAGTTAGAAAGGCTCAAAGATAAAGGATTTTTCTACACTTCATGGCTCAATGGTAGAAGAATCAACAAATGTCCACCCACACATGAACAACACTGCCAAGCCAAGCTGTAGTATTGGGGAATAGGGCAGGAGACCGTTCCTGAAACCGGGTGGTGCAAGAGCGTCCTGCAGACCAACACTGGCACCTCACCCCCATTGGAGTGGTCAGGGATTGACCAACGGTGTCACACCCTGCTGGTGATGGCCTCCTTGGCTTGGTAGGCTCCCTAGAGGTACAGGGCTGCTCCTTTTTTATTTTATTCCATTTCTAAGTCATGGCAAGTGGGTAGAAAAGAAGTGGTAAAGTATCATGAGTTTTCACATCATTTCATCTCATCTCTAATTTTAATCGGCAACATATCAAATTAATTTTCCCCAAGTCGAGTCTGTATTGCCTGTGACAGTAACTGGTAAGTGACTTTTTTTTTTTTTTTAATCTAATTTCTCCCCATGATCTGTTGAGGAGTGGGGAGTGGGAGAGAAGCTGGGTGGGCATCTGGCAGCCAGCTAGGGTCACCCCAACCCACTGTTTACACACAAATACTCCTAAATGCTTGGGAGAAAGTTATTTCCCTCCCTTCTGAAAATCACTAATAAAAGAGTCTTTGGAGGATGCCATAGAGCCAACAGAGCCCCAGTCCTGTCCATTTGGGAATGTCCGTTAGAACAGAAACACAGGCCTGTGAGGAACTTCACATGCAATGAACGAGATTATAAGTTATAAAGCATAGTTACCTGCAGAAAACTTATTTTGTCTTTTACAACTCGCTTGATTGCTTTTTCCATTATTATTGGAAAGTCATTCCAGAACCTCATTTCCTCTATCTGTGAGCAAACTTCTGAAGTCCAGTCTGAATTTATGAGACTATTTGAAACCACTCATTCTTATGCTAACATTTTCCTATAACTTTCTCCATTGATTACTTTTCTCTCACAGGTGCTTCTAAAGAGAAAGTCTATCACCTGTCAACCTTAATTTCACAAGGTATCATCATATGAAATAGATCTCTATTTCTTTGGTCAATCTAATAATTTTAGAAAAATATGAGGCATTTTGCAAGATAAATGTTAAGAGTTAGGATTTAACATGAGTAATATGACTTTGAGTCAGAGAGAGCCTTGAGGCAGGAGGCCTCTGTTCTCTATTCCTCCCGCTCCCTTCTTTAAAGTGACACCTCCAAAAGATGTTTTAATAAGCCTGAGCTATGCAATAAAACTGTACAAATACATATCATCTACAAATAAAATAAACTAGGAGTTGTCCTCAGTAATGCAGCAATTTTCAGGGACTGAAGCATACAATTCTTTCCTTCCTTTCCAAAACAAGGTTATATGCACATCTTTCTTTTCTCAATTAAAAAACAATTTACTGCTCCTTTCCAAGGAATATAAAAGGCTACAAGACACTAATGGTCTTGCAATTCATTTTCTCAGGAAAGTTCGCAAAGTCCCAGACTGAAGATTAAATGAGCTAGGTCAGGTTGATCATGCATGCTTCCCAAAGCCAGGATAAGAACAAGCAGAAGGAGTGCTCTGTCTGCACACTGTAGAAAGAAAATACAAAGTCCTTCATTTACTTCAGGAAACAAATATGTAAAAAGAATTATTCCGTTACACAAAGGATTCTGGGAACAATTAAGGACTCCAAAATACCAGACAGTTTTAGACAAGCTGCAAGCTTTTTATGTCTTCCTTCTGTGTATTTTCTTTGTGTGGTTTCCTTGGATCAAGTTTTTTTAAAAAATCATAATTTTTCAAGTGTTTTCAGGATCCTGCCTTTGGGCCCTGGAACAGGCTCATATGACTGCACCCATACCATCCCACCCAAGGGAACACACTGGCCCTATGGAGTGCACTGAGGCTCAAGGATATGATGACATTCTGGGTTGAGTGTAAACAGTAAGAAGGGCAATGCCACAAGATCTCACCTGCTTTGGAAAACCACAAACACTTCAACTAAAGCTAAACTAGCAAAAAATACATTTTATGAGTGGTTTAGAGCTGCTATAAAACAGGGAAGGACAAAAGACAAGATAATTTAGTGTTTCATAAAAGGTCGCACAAGGTTTGTGACAGACAAGAATGCAATCCATTTCTTCCATATCATAAACACAAGGCCATTCTTTCCTTCTCCAGATCAAGGTTATTTGCCTGTCCATGTCCTAATTTGTAGATAGAGATCATGCACTTCCATTCCTTTCTTTCAAAATTAGATAAAAGTTAGAAAAGGAGGCTGCACAATATGTCCCCTCAGAGGTACGCTATGACATGCAATGTCATCTAAAGTCTACCTGATGTGGGGAGCTCAAATTCATTTACTGTCTTGCCTGGTGTAGACGAAATATAAACAACAGCATTTACTGTGACTTGAGATGTGCTACTTTCCCTTCCATCTTTCCTTTTTCAGACGTGTTTTAATAAGTTTCAGAGAAATACAAATGCAGAAGACAGACACTAAGTGACAAGAATAATTTACTGAAACTGAAAGATTCATATCCCTCTTGATTTTAACACAACAGCAGCTTTCACTCCCTTTAAAAAGAAAACTGAGGAGCTCGGCGCTCTGCAACAGCCGGGTTTAAAACTCTCTCCAGGCACTTTCAGTTCCTCTGAAGTGGGTACGTGAGAAGAAAACAAGAGGCGGCACTGAGTCAGGAGCACCAGAGTCAGCACCAGGACCAAGAGCCGGGGATTTAACACAAACCACCAAAAGGGATAAATGAGCTTCAAATACTCCTGTCTGGAGTCAGAGGTGAAATAAGGAATGTAAAAGAAGCACTTGCTGCCAACGGGATCCACAGACCTGGCACACCAGTTCTTCTGTACCTGGGGCTCAGGTAGACTTTAGGGAGCCAAGAAGAAAGTCCAAGCTTTTAAAGCCAACCTGTCCATCTCTACCCCGAACCCTTCCTCCCTCAAGTGTTTGAGAGCATTTACTTCACTGAGGATGTCTGGGTCTGAACTGCCAGCCAACCAACCCTTTCCCACAGCTCTGGCAGTACTTTGGCAGGTTTTGAGAGTATTTCTGTGGTTAGCACAGGAGCTCATTAACCTTCTCCCTGTCGGGAGAGGAGGAGGAAGGCAAGCCACCTTTGAGGGTGATCTTTAGTATAGTCATCTTGTTAAACTGATGTCTGGCAAGACAGGAGTGGAGATCCCACCTTCACACAGAGAGGGTTGAGGAAGATCATCTTTTGAATACACTGCAGGGATGTTTTGCAGGTCAGACGTATGCTGTGAGCCCCACTAAGGACTGACAGTGTCAGCAATAGCAGCCTCTCCTGTAACACTCTCATTAACAAAGAAAATGTTTTATGATTTACTGGCATTATTGCTTTTCCCCTGAGCACTGATAAAAAAGTTGGTTTGGACAAAGTAGCAGTAAATGAAACATAAGAGAAATAATTTTTATTATTATTATTATTATTATTATTATCATTGCTGCTCTTATTTCAGAAGGAAGTCAGGAGAGGGATTTCCCATGAAACACTGGTTTTCTTAGAGACCTACTAATATCAGGTCGAAACTACATGCAGTCATCACCACTACGGGAGTAAAAAGAAAGCAAACGGGTATAAGGAAATTGCAGCACTCAAGGACACCGGTTTTATCACCAGACAGGAGGGAAATGCCTGGTTTTCTGGTAGCTGCTCTCCCAGTGTGATCACAGTGCAGGAGATACTCACCCACTGACTGCCCTGATAAGCATCCCTTTTCACTCACCCTTTCTAGCTATTAACAAATCTTTAGGGAGTGTTGACTGCTAGAGGCAGTAGTGCACCAAGACAATGACCTGCTGCTCCTGGCTAACGCCAGACTAGCTGCCATTGGCAACACTGAGACACCAAAAAAAATTCTGGAGCATTAGATGTCTATGATATTATTGGAATGAAAAAAAATGCTTTAGAGCTAGTGTCTTGTCTATCATATGGCATTACTTTTATCTTTAGCAACTTTTAAAGTCTAGTAACTTGTTCTGGACTGATATTCCTGGAAGAATACATACCTGGCACCTCAGCTCTGCCAATCTGCATTTTAGTATGCTAGCTTAATTTATCAATAATACCAGAGTGTGAATCGAAACAGCCAGGGCACAAATGCTCATTCCCTCTTGCCATTCAATAACAGAGTGAATAAAATCCATTAAAGGGGTAAAGTGGACAGCTAAACACTGAAATCTTAATCTGTTACACCAAGAGTTCTTGAAGCCCTCCCTAATGCAAACCTCTTCTAAAAATATCCCACACCAGAGAAAAATACAATAGAATTTCAAATAAGAGAGGGAAACACTGAGTTTAAAGCACACTAATGCATTGGTAACAGGGTTTTGTGATGGAGTAGCCATAGTAACATAAGGTACTAGTGGCTTTAAAAGAAAAACAACAAAATGAAATCCCACACAGGTCCAGATAAAGTCTGGCACTCTTTTACAAGACTGGGCTGTCAAGGGGCTCTGGATTCACTCACTGAGTATATCTCATTTGAGAATCCCAAACATACACATATGTGTGTCTGCTCAAATGCATATTTTACTTCCTAGTTTAAATACTCAGAGAATAGTTTGATCTGATGATTTCAAACATGCAAATACAAATTTAATGCACGCAAAGCAACTAAAATTCAACTTACTAGCCAGTACATAGAGCAAGCATTATCTGTCTCACATATGAGGCAAATAGTTGACAAGCTGCTTACTTTCTGTAAGAAATAATGTTTATTACAGTGCTTCACAAACCAATGCTAGAAAACTGTAGCCAAATCATAGGTCTCTGATACTTATACATTATAAGTTTGCCACTCAGGATGTAATTACTATTAGCCCAGATATAATTAATATTAGCTTGCCTTGAATCCAGTAATAAGCATACTAAACTAGCGTAACTGTCTGTGATATACATGTATTTTTGTAACACTGTGATGACAGTCAGGCACAATGTATAAGTACGTAAGCAATGTGACCCCCAAAGGGTAAAGACAGATGTGTGTAGCTGCACATAGGAGATACCCAACAAAACTTGTCACAAAAAGGACAAGAGAAGCACAGAGGACTGCTTATAGACTGCCAAATACACGGGAAGGATGGCTGGCAAGACAAGAGAAGACAAGATAAGCAACATCAGCAACTCCTTCTCCTTTTTGTGAGAGGACAATGGCATCAAAACATCAGGTATCAGGAAGGAAAATTGGAGAAGAAAGATGACAACCCACTTCAACTTGGCCTTTTCTCACTAATAAGCTCTCAAGCTTGTTCACCTGGACCTCAGCCTCTAGGCCCACCAGCAGCACGGCCACCAGCACGAGATGGCATTGCCTCCCTGGTCCTGTGTACTCACAGCTAATTTAGAACATTAGTGGTAAAGAATAATGGCTTTATATACATAGCAGTGATGATTAATACTGTGTAAGAACTGACCGGTAGCCAGGAGTGTGTTGTTAATGGATGAATTTAGTACTGTCCTGCTTTTTCAGTCTTCAAAGCACCCCATCACAGCAATCTCCAATTCCCTAATTGGTATGTATATACACATATGTTGAGCTCCAACAAATCTGTTGATCTTTTTACCACAATATTATACTCAGGAAACTTGGCTTCAGTTTTGAAGCTGATCTCTCCGGAGATTTGTCGCGTTACTTGGCCCCTCCCTACCTCCTTCCTCCTGTGCAACATAGGGAATAAAGAAGCTCCACTTTCCCACTCCTTGTACATCTCATCCAATTTGATTTAAACAGTTCCTTACAAGCTGTATAGTGCATTCTTTGTATACCAAAACTCGCAAATGAACAGAGATACCCAACATGAATACAGATGGGTCCCCTCTCTCTCTCAACATGATTCAGGGTAGCTGTCGTGGTTTAACCCCAGCCAGCAACTAAGCACCACGCAGCCGCTCACTTACTCTCCCCTCATCCAATGGGATGGGGGAGAAAATCAGGAAAAGAAGTAAAACTCATGGGCTGAGATAAGAACGATTTAATAGAACAGAAAAGAAGAAACTAAGAATGATAATGATAACACTAATAAAATTACAACAGTAATATTAAAAGGGTTGGAATGTACAAATGATGCGCAGGGCAATTGCTCACCACCTGCTGATCGACACCCAGCTAGTCCCCGAACAGTGATCCCCTGCCCCCACTCCCCCCAGTTTGTACACTAGACGTGACATCCCATGGTATGGAATACCCTGTTGGCCACGTTGGGTCAGGTGCCCTGGCTGTGTCCTGTGCCAACTTCTTGTGCCCCTCCAGCTTTCTCGCTGGCTGGGCATCAGAAGCTGAAAAATCCTTGACTTTAGTCTAAACACTACTTAGCAACAACTGAAAACATCAGTGTTATCAACATTCTTCTCATACTGCACTTAAAACATAGCACCGTACCAGCTACTAGGAAGACAATTAACTCTAACCCAGCTGAAACCAGGACAGTAGCAGATATTTTTCCAAGGGTGTTATGTGATGGAGCTGCAAAGCTCCTGCTCCCATCTCCAAACATGCTGCTCCTGTACATCCATAGTACTCTCAAGCTAGATATTCAAAAGCCCCAAACAGAACTAGCCGCCCAGTATAATTTCAGTATACCACTGAAATTAGAGCTAACAGACAGTAGGAGTCTTCCCCAGGCTTCTTTGAAACTCCCTCTAAGGAAAGACAATAGGATATTGTGAAGATGTTATCTCTTAGTAAAGATAAAGGCTGGAGTCATGCTGTGGTCATTATAAAAGCCTTTTCTCTTTTGGTTTCTAATGTTATTCCACATTTTTCAAAAAGGAAGTTTCTAACAGTTTGTCGTTTCTCAATGAAAGTCTTCTTCAGTTTCTTTTCCAAGTTTTATTTATCTAAATTTTATCAGAGAGAAGCATGAATGACATTTCTACCTGACTAGCAATCTTTCTGGATATGTGCTGCCTGATAAATAAACACATAAATGTGCTTTCTAAAGCTGCTGAAAATCAGAGTGAATTCCTCACAGATAATTTGCACATGTATCATACAGTGACATGCTGGAGGTACAGCTACAACGGTATTTAGGAATGAGAAAGGAGCTGGTAGCCCATCTGCACAAACAAACAGTGGCTTCTTTTCTGAAGACAAGCAAAGCTTGTTTCTAAATATCCACGTCAACAGCGTGTTGAGGAAAAGTTTGATTAAAACAAACACAGTAAAAGGAACATTCTTCATTTCAAGACTAAATAAAACATAGTACCTAGATTTCCAAAATCAGCTGAGGGATGTAGACCCATGTCTTCTCTTTCTTTCAATGGAAAAGATGTGTCTATATTTGCCAGCATAGTCTGAAAATCCACAGTGGTGTGACACTGTAGGAATATAGATCTAGAAATGCTCATAGCCCAGAATTCCATCCATGAAATGGATGGCAATTTGTATGAAACAACATATAAACTTAAACACCCTCCTACAAAAAATAGTTGAGACATCCTCTTTGAAGGCCACCACATGTCTTGCACCAAAACTCTGAAATCCTACCTGTCTTGAGAGTATATTTGTTTTGGCTGCAGCACCCCACTCTCCAATAAATTCTGCATGGCCTGGAGGGAAATATCCTTCCTGTGCAAGGCAGAGAAAGCTGAAATCAACTCCTGCATATAAATTTATGCTTATAATCACGGGTTTTTTAAGGGGCTGGAAGTTTGGGGAGCAGATTGTGGTCAAAGATAAACCTGCTTGACAAGATGAGGTGATTTGTGAAGAGAAAATTGTTGCCTGTGTAAATGTAATTAGGCTGCGCTAAACAGAAGCTGCCACTGTCACAGCACCCTCCATTGGGGTAAACTGGAGTAATTAAAGCAGGTTTAATGCCTATTTACACCAGCAAAGAATCTGGCTCTAACACTGGTTGTCAAAAAAAGAAAGGTGGAGGTGGTGAAATTACGTAATTCCATAAAAAGCTGTTACAAACTAGTGAAGTGCTGGTGCTGAAATATCTAATTATCCATCAGTATATTAACCTCTTTGCTCACAGATGTCAAGGTGTGAAATGGAAGCAGTGCATTAGGTGCAGTCACATGTTCCCAGGGCCCCTACCAACATGTAAAATTGAGTCACTGCCAGTAGATGAGTTTACATTTTAATTTGCTATGAAGGTTCAGATCATGGGTTCTGCTCTGCAAAACCCCCAAAAAGGGTTAGCCAAAGCTTTCTGCAGAAAAAAAATGTATTGACAGAAAGCCTTTGGAACAAGGGAAAAGCAGAAAGAGCTTTAATGGCATGAGTACAAGTTGGATAATCCAAAACACAAGTTACACAGGCTGCTGAGTTGAGGAAGCCCTACGTCAGCTCAGCTCTCCCATGTCCAGACTATAATATTCTTGATCTTAAGCACTGTTTCTCTTCATATATTTCCTGGGGAAAAGTCTGCAGTTAAGATCTAAATAAGATAACCTAAGATAATCTTAACTGATGAAGGGGTAAGACATTGATTTCTTAACTATTACCAATGTTTCTATAATTCCCATACGTTACTGAGATTTAAGGGGCAGGGGTTATTTTGCTCTTTTTATTTTTTTCTTAATTAGACAAAGCAGACAATTGGTACTTTATAATTTTCCCCTTGCCAACAGAGGACCTTTGAACAACAATTGCTTCTTCCAGTTCTCTCCATTTTACCTACAAACTCAAAGCTGACTTTCCTCTACTGCTGACAAAGTGAACTTGAGCAGTGGGAAGCCAGTAAATCTCAAACAGCAGTGATGCTTTATGTACCTTAAGTACTGTAAGATTAAAAATGTGGTTTTATCACAGTGTGATACCAATGTTAATAACTAGTCTGGAGCAAGAATTCAAAGCTTTCAGTATTCTATAATTGAAAGTAGCCCAATCGCACATGGACTTATCTAGGAACAGAGGAGCTCAGATCATCTTAGTCAGTATTTCACTCAAATAGGAAAGCCTGAGAAGGGCAGTGAAACATCACTCAGTCATGTACTATCAACAGTGGCACAACAAATATGGGGTTTGCATTAGCAAATGAAGCTACATGCAAGTAACTACCTGACACCATCTGATTACAGAGTCAGGCATGCAGAAAATTTCATTTGTGGCAGTTGGTGAAGGCAGAGAGAACATTAAAATTTTAAATTTTCAGCCCACCAACAATAATTTTACCTGCAAATACATCTTCAGTTGTCACAGAACCAAGCAATTATTTTTCTTTTAGCTTTTTTATTATTGCTTCTCCTTTTCAATAGGCTTTTGTAAGACAATTATTTCATAAGTCTTAATTGTTGTTTCATTTTATATTTTGCCTGAACCCAATAGCTAATAACTATGTCATGTTACAAAACAGCTGTCTCTCACAAGCATGGATACAGATACTGCACATCACACTACAGAACTGGCATTCAGCTGAAGTCATCACATATCAAAAGGATGCAGAGCAACAGGAGCAAGAGAGACTTGAGGAATTACAGAGCAGGGCCTCGAGTACGTGCACACAGATGCACACAGCCTGGGAAGCCAGCTGGAGGAACCACAGCTCCATGTGTGGTTACCAAGCTACAGCATCATTGGAGTAACAGACACGGGGTGGGACACTGTACGACTGGAGTGAGGGATGGACACAAGCTCGTCAGGAAAGAGAGGCAGGGATGATGAAGAGGCCAGCTGGCCTCCACATGAGGGAGCAGGTTGGATGTCACACCTCTGCTAAGGGATGGAGGACGGCTAGGTGAGAGATGTGGGTCAGAGGCAGAGGAGACGCCAGTGGGGGTGACACTGTGGTGGGACCACCCAATCAGGGTGAGGAAATGAAAGAAAGCTTCCTTAAATAACTTGAAGAAGTTTTGACCCTGGGTCTTTAAGGGGACTTTAACTTCCCTGACATCTGCTGGAAAGCCAACATGGTGGGAGACAAGTGGTCAAGAAGATTTGTAGAGGGTGTCAGGTATAACTTCTTGACAGTGGGGCTGCTGCACAACTGAGTTTGCTGTTCACCAGCAAGGAAGGTCTGTTTGGGAAAGGGATAATCCAAGGCAGCCTTGGCTGTAGTGACCATGAAATAGTGGGGATCATGATCCAGAGGGGAGAGAGAGGAAGGAGAGTAGCAGAGCACAGTCCCGGGCTTCAGGAGCGCAGACTTTGGTTTATTCAAGGAACTGGTATTTGGGATCCCATGGGAAGCAGCTCTGAAGAGAGAGCGAGCACTCAGGAAATCCAGCAGAGTTTTAAGGTCAGCTTCCTCCAAGTGTGAGAATGGTCCATCCCAAAACTCAGGAAAACATGTGGATCTAATCAGGAGACTGGTTTGGCTAAACTGGGAATTCACAATGGGGCTCCTACAGTAAAAGACAGCACGCAGGAGCTGGGAGCAGGGACAGGCTACAAAGGAGGACACCTTGAACGTTGCCCAGGCATGCAGCGACGGCGTTAACAACATCAAAGCTCCCCTTGAGCTGGGGCTGCCTGGCTCGCCCATGCTGCTCCCTGGCTGGGGTGATGGATAGGCCCTGGTGAAGCAGCCATTCCCTGTCGGCTCCCTGGGGAGGTGCTGCACCCTGAGAGGCACTTGTGGGGAAGACAAGAGGCAATGGGCCTCAGCTGAAACAAGAGAGGTTCAGGTCAGCGGTGAGGAACAGCTTTTCCTCCATGAGGACAGCCCAGCCATGGCACGGGCTGCCCAGTGAGGTTGCACCATCACGATTCGTGGAGGTTAGCAAGTCCCATCGGGATCAAACCCTGAGCAGCCTGGTCTGACCCCAGAGCTGCCCCTGCTTTGAGCAGGAGGTTGGACAGGCACCTCCTGAGGCCACCTCTAACCTGAGTTATCCTGTGATCTACACTCAGGTTTATCATATCACAGAACATATTCCTGAATACAAACCTAAGCTGAACATATCCTGTAAAGCAGAAACTGTACAGATGCTTTTTGAAGTTGATCAAAAAGTTTGCTCTGGGCTTTCATATGCCAGTAGAAAGTAAACTGCATAACACATGAGAAACGATGGTGATACAGACCTAAGACACACACAGGGCACCTGAAGTATTATGACTTTCCCTCTTGTTTTCCCAGGAAAATCACCTCTTGCATATAAAACACAAGATGTGGAAATTAACTTTGCACACTAAAAAGCTTTTTTTCAAACTTTATGCTGGATTAACCTATCTTATCTTCCCAGATATGAAGTCTCCCACCAGATCTGTGATAACACCCTGCATGCATACCTGCTAAATCTCCTGGCATGACATGCGTACGACTTTGCTGGCCTGCCTTGACTGTACACTTGTTTTCATGAACCTTCGGGCTTTGTCTCTGTGTTCTCATGCCAGGTCTGATACAACACTTTGAATTCAGTAGCTCCACTCAAAGGTTGGTCACAATAGTCTGCATCACCCCTCCTGCAAAAAAGGGTGCATTGGCTTGAGATATACATGTTTAATTTTAAATTTTAAGTGAAGATATTTCTTCAGCCTTGTAAGTAAATATTATATCATCAATGAATACCTTCCTTCATGTATCTTCTTTCCAGTGAGCTCTAACTAGTAGGGTGGGGAAGACAAACCTATCCAGTTTGCTAAGCAGAACAAACACTTGAATTCCAATAATTCCTTTAAAATCTCTACACTGCATATAATTCACTTAAGAATATGGAGATGCACGACATGAAAAGAGCAGGAGAAGCCAAACAACCACCAGCAAGAGCAATCTGAAAACTACACAACATTCATCTGGATGGCAACACTCTTTTCGCATCTCCTTTTTAGCTGTTGCTACTATTAAACTTAACACAAAAGACAGAATCTGAAATTATTTCTAATAAAAGCAACACTTTCATATCTGCTCTACAGTTCCATTAAATTGGGACCACTTTCAGTGATGGAACTGCAAGTTAAACCTTTTTATTTTCCTTAATTCCTTAATTGATTGCACCTAGAAGACAAGGTCTTTTCCGCATGCCTTGTGCATTATGCTCCAGCGGCAGGCGATACATCCCACTGTTCTACTGCTGCTCCAAAATTGTTATCTTGCTCCAACACATGGTTCTTCCCCAGACTTTTCTGGGACTTGTACTGCTGTTGCACACTTTGCTGCGCCCTTAGTCTCTAGTTCTTGTACTATATCAGGAGAAGTGCATCTCCTTTTACTTTTAAGGATTAACTAAAACATAAAACAATCAGAAATGTAGACGCTGCTCTTTCGCAGCTGCAACCAGCTGGAAGTTGTTGATTCTGTTCATAAAGACCACGTGTCTGCAGTTGCCTGGTACAGATAGCAGCTGATTTTCTCTATTAGAAGACATCAGAAAGCAGAACAGCAATGAACTGTGAATAATATGGTATTATATATAATGCACCAATTCTTAGGAGAAATGGACATATTTGGATCTAACAAAAATGTCAGATTGTCATTTTAATAGCTTTTGGTTACTATTTCATCTCCCTCTCTCCCAGTACACACATCTGCATCTGACCTTAAAAGACCATAAAAATGTCAAGGACACAAAACTGTGCTCTTTCTGTGTTCACAGGTATGGGTCTAAATCAACAATATGGTTACAATTACTTCTGAACAACAACAACAGAAGTCTCTTGACACAAACTGTTACCATTTTTATTTTCCAAATCAGCCTAAATACAATCTAACGTATAGGACTCAATGCTACCTACAAGTAGCATTGGCTTTCTGTAGCATTGTGCAAATGGCTGTCAGTGCATATACATTGCTTATTTCCTGCATGGATTTTCTCATACTCTGTTTCATTTATGTAAAGAAGACTAAGCACATGTTTCTGTTCCAGATCAGTCTACAGAGGAGGAGGATGCAGCAAGAGTAATTTCAGCATATAGGGAAAAAGAGCAATTCACTCCTCCTTCATAAATCACAATAAAGCTAGGCAGGTGTAACGCAACATAAACTCAGGCAAATTCTGAAATTTCTGATGAAAGAAACCTAAAAGTATCAACCAGAAACTTGCCAGAGACACACAGTAATAAAAAAAAAAAATCAACTTACACAGACAATTATACTTTTTTTAAAAGTAAGAATATTTAAATGAAGTGGGTAAATGTCCTAAGGTGGAATTACAGGAGTATTATTATTCAGCCATAATTTCATTCAAAAAGTCTAGTAACACCTCTTGATTTAAATGCTATACATCATTCTGCTTTTATTTTACAGTTGCTGGAAATGCCATCATAAGAAAATACTACACGCTATTTCTAGTGGTGCATGTTTATGGTTTATGGTTTCCTTATCCCAACAAATTGCCATATATGTCAAGAAAATCAATCTTTTCAATTCCCAAACTGTTTTAGAATTTATGTTCATTTTCTATTATAAGCATTTGACTTGGTCTATGAAAAGTCAGATGGAAAAGTCTCTACCCTTTACAATCAGGAAAAATATGCTCTTGAGCATTTTTAGACTGTGCAATATATAAGCTTTTAAAGCCTGAGATATCCCTTCACATTTTCTTTTCTGATGCTTAATATCTTTTCTGTTGCTCATTTGAGATAACATTCCTGTCTAGGATAATAAGGAAAAGCAAACATTTGTTCCGCACAACTTCCATCTTCCATTGGTAATACTGACAGGGATATAGATGTCGAAGGCAGTTTCCATCCATTTGACAAAAACCTGATACAAAACTGTAGAAGCATTTTTAGTTATATTTATCACCAGATGTTACATTTAAAGATTGACATGTTTGCAAAGTAAACAAAACAGAAATAACAATCTGGCCACACCTGCAGAAAGAAAGTAAAAAGCAAGTTGTAAAACTATCACCTCCTGAACCTTGTTATCTTGTCTTAACACACAGATTTGCAGGAAAATATAGACACATGACATATGTTTGAATTTAGGTCAAATTTAGCAATTAGTTGGTTTGCTAAATACATAGCACTTCTGCTTTTAGTGTAGGCCAGGAATATGGAAAAGTGGTGAGTCATTACCAAAAAACAGCTCAGCCTATACTATTTGACCACTTCACATCCATAAAAGTTAAGAAAATTCAAGACTGTTTGTCTGCCCTTTCATCTTCCATTTAAAAAATGCAACAATTAATTAAAACCTTGAGTCAAAGTAATAACCAAGCAAAACCCAGAGTCATGCTGCCAATATTTTCAAAAATGGCTCATAATTTTTATTCCATTTAGCTTGTGACCAACTCTGGAGGTTACGTACCTGCTGACAGTAAGGGATCAGGAGATCCTGAAGCTGTTACTATGTTTTGTCTCTTTTCAAATAAAAGAAATACAGCAGCCATGTCCAAGAAGCTGCTGGCACGTATGAAAAATCCAGCTGCATTTTTTTCTTTTGCCTGTCAGAATAACTCGGCATGCTATCAAAATTAAAGATCAGCCTTAGAAATGAAAGATGCTTAAAACTCCATCCCAACTGCAAGAAGCACTCTCATATCACAACTCAACATTGCAGAAAAAGACTAAAATAACATGAGCCTAATAGCACATCCTTAAATACGCAGCCTCTGCCAGCCCCAGCTGCACTGGCTTAGCTGGTGAGGTTACCTTCTTTTGCTCTTCTCCCCTCAGCCCCTTGCAGGTGGAGAACAAAGACCGTTTACCCACAGATTTCCCACTACAAAGGATTGCAACAGACGTGATCCCACCTTGAGAACAGGACTGGAAAGCCACCTCCTACAGTTTAAACCATTAACTTGAAAATAAAATGATGCAGGGCACAATTTCTGAATAGTCTACTGGTACAGAGGGTACTGCCCATGCAGTCAGGAAGGAGGACTGCCCCCAAAATACAAGTGGACAAAAGAATATGGAAGAATTGTTCTTCTATAAAAGATTTCCCTGGTTTTTCTCTCAGCACTGAGACTCTACACCAGTTCCTGGTCATCACAAATAAGAATTGGGCAGAGAAATAAGGAACTTCAGTGCAGTGCGTGAGAGGGGAGGAGTATTTCCCCAAGATTATGCTTTGAACTACTTTAAATTTAGTGCATTCTGGTCAAATTAAAAAGTAAAATGTACACTTGGAGAGCATTTTATGATCTTGAAGGATCTGCTGTTTGACAGGAATAACAGCAATGTAGGGAGGCGAGATGAAGTGACAGAGTGAATAAGTAATACCAACATTTTCTTCTCTAGTTTTTGACAGAAGAATTCTTAGAGGACATAGGAAAAGCTCAAATCCATAATAATTTTGAGAGTCTGCAAGTCTCTGCCAACAAGCGACAGTTATATTCCCTAATATTATGGGGAAACTTTTGCCTTGTGGAAATCTCTAACTTAGTAGGATTTCAAAAACCGTATTGCATCTAAACTCATGGATGAAGTGAGATACTCATAGCTTATAGCATTCTCACTGAAAATCCTTCTTTGCTGGAAAATAATATGATTTGTAGTACTTCCTCCCCCTTTCTCTCGGGCACTGTACTCAATACACGCATACCCACCTCACAATTTTTGCACATTCAAAGATTATAGTATAAATATGCTGGGGAAGGAGACAGGGAAATAACTCCACCCCTGAATTACCTCGTGAATTTTTGCTTACATGCAGGCTGAAGAATTCTTGTGGATTTCTTTATTAATAAAACTGGGAAATCTTTGGATTTCTATTACTTGTTTTCTGCCCAACCATACTTTCAGCACTGTCACCAGCAAAATACTTCTCCCAACATATAACCACTGTCATTTGGTGATGACTCTAGAAAATGTCAAGATTTTAGAGGCTACATCTGAATATAAGTTGAAGTTAACACGCAAATATGGCTAGGCAAAAAGTACAATTTATCTCTTTATCCTACTAACATGTTTCTGGTATTTTCTGTGCTGTTTCAATTATTATTTTTATATTTTAATGGGAAGAGAGGCCAGTCACAGAAATTGTAATGTAATTGCAAAACTTAAATGTTACTATGCAAGTATATTTTCATTTATCCTCTTTAACTCTGAAATATACCACTAAGCTGCTAATATCTAATAATCCATTTATAGAAGCTGAATGTTATCTGTAAAAATTAATTGTTTACATTCACAATGTTATACAGTAAATAAAAATGCTCATTCATTATTTAAAATGTATGTATCTTCACAGAACATTTACATCATTGCAAATTTTATGTTTTCCCTGCTCAGTTTTGGCTAACCAACTCCACAGATACATTAGCACCATCTTTTGGCTAAACTGTATCCTGACCTATATTTATATCTTTTTCTTACAAAGTCTCTTAGAAATAGGGTTGTTGTAAGGGTGCAGTGGGAAGAGTGGAAGATGCATTCAAATTCATATTGCTGCCATAAACATTCAGTGAGAGTTGTGGAAATATTTGGAAGCAAAGGGTCATGCAGTTTTGTTACTTGCTCTTTCTCTGAATGAAAGATTTAAACTGGACCATGCAATTGGGACTGATGTGGGGGACAGCCATCCACCATACCTACAAAAATGACCTCTGATATTTCCCTGGGCAATGTCTTCTGACCGTGAAGAAGAGCCAAAATAGGTATTGAAGCTCAGGCTCTGGCTGATAACCCAATTGGATTTATATTTACACTGAGGTCCCTTTATGTTGTTGTAGCCCTAAAACATAAACTTTTCTAATTATTTTGTTGTCCTTAAAAAAACTTAAATCTTAAAAAACAATTTTTTTTGCTTTTCTGGATCTGGAGGGATTCTGGGTAAGCATTTATTTTCCTAACTTCAAAAATTAGGGCTCGTGGAGCACAAAGGACCCCAGAAAAGGTAGAATCATCTCATTGTCACAAAGGCAGAGGGCCCTCTTGGTCCAGTCTTCGTTTCACCCAAGTGAGGTGTCTCATTCTGCTTCTGCTGAGGTCTCTGGAGTTTAGTCAATGACCTCAGTGAAAACACATGTAGGCTAACCTGAACTTGCAAGGCACAATAGGATGACAAAGGTCCTTAACTACTTAATTTGCCTTTAAGAGTTATGTTTGTTCTCTCTGTGTAGATCAAAGGATATCCATTTCAGTGTTATCACCACATATATGCAAAGGGGTGCACCACCCTTTGTATGAAAGGAAGTACCATTTTAGAGCAAGATAATAACTCTAAACTGCAAACACAGGTGATTTCTCATTAGACAAAGACAGAATTTGGTGTACGTTGCTGTTGAGATCATGTCATCTGTAGAGCTATTAATCCCATCAGAATTCCCTCTACCTCAGTCGTAAAAAAAAAATTCTCCCAGGGCAAAACAACATAAAGTATTATGTCTTTTTAGTATGATGCTTTATATTCCAACTACCACGATATGTAATCAATTTGACATTCTGCTTTGCAAAACAGTCATCATTCATTGCCACCCTGATCTATGAGTGTAGATACATCATGATTTGCCCACGGCATCAAGTATTGCAGCTTTGTTAATCTATAGCAGAAAGATAATTTACTGCATGACAGCAGCAAATACCAGTGCAAAACTTAAGGTAAAAGAGAAGTAATAACACTTAGAGAGAAATACATGCTATGTGTATATTTAATATGGACATATTAGAAATACATATTTGCTAATAACAATTACTGGAGTGGGGTCAGATTCTAGCAGCAGTACTGCTTTGGATTATTACTTTAGCCCACAAAACTAGAATTGTTAAACTGGACTTCGTATGCCAAATTATTGTGATGAAACTGTTCTTTGCATATTACTAATCGCAAGCTAGACTGTAGTCTGGTGGCCTGGCAGTTTTGCCATGGTTTGTAGCAGGACTATATTTACAGTGACGTGCCATCTTGCATAAAATGGGCTGAACCTGTCCAATCTAAAAGCACTTTTATTTTAAGTTTGTCCTTTGGAGTTATTTAGAAACAATATGCAAAACTAGTAATAATTAGCTAAATCATGTCTTGTGTGTAAAGCCATGCAGTTCAAAAATCTCCTTTACGCGTTTGGTAGGTGTATACATACTCTTGGAGACAGAGGTGCAAGACAGCTGCTGTAACTGAGCACAACAGGATAGGCAGGAAGCCTAAGAAAGGATTTTGTAGTCTGAAGAAAGTCAAATAAATTTAAATAAAGGCATCTAATAAGTACTGTTAACATTGCCATAACCAGATGCCTGTTAAGATGTGAATAGCAAGTACTTAGAAAGGTATTATTTGTGTAATATAACATTTATCTATATAATTTGTGTCTATATAATAGAATATACCCATAGCAACAGATATTCTTTTATCTCTGCTTATGTAATCTGAATCTTCAGGGTTGAGAGATCTGGAAATCCCAAAGTAAGAATGTATGTGTGAACACAAATGTTTTAAGGCAATGTGGAACCACATCTGGAAATAGGAGGAAGGCAGTCGTGTCTTAAAAGAATATTGACCTATATCTGAAGAAAATTATACCAAAATGGTTAGTCAAAAGAGAAACAGGTTATTTAAGAAAAGAGGTGCTGATGATAGATAGCAACTTGAATGGACATGCTATCAAAGAAAAGAGGAGCCTTCTGTTGCAAACCAATTAACCTTGTGTAGGGAATCACATCATTAATCCATGCATAAAAGTTGACCATACAAACCGCAAAGGCGGCACTACGTCTAGATTGGGTATTTAGAACTATAACAAACTGCACTTAGTTGTTTCTCTAGAACTGGAGGGGCAGAACGGGTCACGCTGTTATCCCACATATGTACTACTACATATGTAAGTACTGTCTTGTTACCATGAAAGGGGAGTGTAGCTTAGTATTTGGTCTACCTGTGTTCGGACTGTTTGATTGTTCTGGTCACCTACCCCCTCTGGGTGTGGTGATTAAATCTGGATGCAGCTAGGAAATGTCTAGTCCTCCCAAGCCTTTCTCTGGTTTTGGTCTTCTGATATTCAAGAAGCTATGTGAATTATTGTGTTGGTGGATGCGATACCAGGAGTGAACCAGAAAGTAGACAAAAAAGCAGGAAAGTACAATAGCTTGTCTCATTCTAGCTGGCAACAATTACATTAACCAAGAATTGTACAATACCATAACTGGAGATTTATAGGATAGAAAACCCCATAGCTTGAAATTTCAAAAAGTTGGAGGAGCTTTCTGTTCCCACCATTCAGTAAATGAGGGGGGAAAGTGGTTACAGAGCTACTTTGCTTATACTGCTCATATTTTCCAGCAAGGGAAAATCTTCAAGGAACTAGTAGGTTTCTGCCTGCCATCTAAAGAGCCGGCATATTGTAACATTGCATCACTGACTGAAAGTACAGTGTTCATAAAATGGCTATCAAGGGACCCAGCCCAGCTGAATCTCATTCTAGTTGCTTCCAACCACATCTAGTGGAAAAGCTACCCTGACAACATACACAAATAATAAAATCTACTTCAGCAAAATTTAATATAGGAAAAGAGAAGAGGAAAGAACAAAAAGGAAGAAAAAACATTTATCATTATGTGGGCAACTCAGAGGCAAAAACTGAAATCACCTAAAGCAAGTTAGAACTGCTAGAACTGAAAAATTAGAAAAATAAGCTTTTCCTTGCATTTTGAAAGTCTAAAAAGTCTCATGACATACCTATTTGCATGAGAAAGTTTAAGTTCGAGGAGATATTTTGGACAAATAAAAAGAGATACTAAAACCTGCATGTTCCTTTAAAGGTAGTACCCCAAGTTATTGCAATTAGTTTAAGTTCATTCAGAAATAATTTAAACTACACCAAAAAAAAGCTTCTAAATGGAAATATGCTGAAATAAGGGGGAGGGAGGAATTGTGAACTTGCAGGAGGGATTTTTCTTCCTGATGCACTGACTTTACTGGTTATTTTTTAAAACTTCTGTGAGGCTTCTAAATATATGTTTCATCCTTGTTAAATTTTTTTAAGTGTGGAAGCTTTGAAATTTAAGCGAGAAGGGTACAAAACACACAGGTTTTTTTCACCTTCACAGATAATTGGCTATGAAAGCACTTATTTGAACAGAATCCAGACAATCTCAAGTACTTTGGGTACCTACTGTTAAAAGCAGTATTGTTATGCAACTTACAAATGGCAATTTTCCCATGCCAACCACAAATTATTTTTAACAGTCATTTGGCACAGTGTGTGTCTGCTGTATCATTATCATGGTAAATGTTTTGTTTATTGAAAACCCACTCTCTGTGAACAGCTAAGCCAACTAACCTTAGGTATTAAATAGCAGTCTTCACGTTTGCCCCTGAGCAAATGCTGTTGCACTAATGTATTCAACTACATTATTGCAAGCAGCAGAATATTAGCTACTGCCAAACACTTAAATATTCTTTTTTAAACCAACTATGAACATCTTAAGGAAACTGGCTCATTTGACAGATTCGATGTCACTGTTAGAGGAGCGGAGATTACAGCATTGCCATTGCCTCCTTGTGCACAGTGAGGTACGGCATAGGGAGACACAAAGGAAAGAGCGTGTCTTGGGGTCCAGAGCTGGTTCAGCTGAGAGGGGCATGTGGACAGAGGATGGACTTTGCCATCCTTCTGATCCCCACTGTCCTTCCAAGAAGCATTGGCAGGGGAGAAGGATGGGCAAGGGAGCTGTCAGGGACATGATCTTCCTGAAGAAGAGGGAGAGAATAACCAAATTTTTTGTTGTGCATTGAGGGAGAGCTGGGAAAAAACAGGTTTTGTCTCTTTACTATATTGTCCTCCACAAAAAAAACCAAATAAACAAAAAAAACCCACCCACAACCAAAACCAGGAACCGTACTGGAAGACCTTAAAAAAAAAGAAAAAAAAAAAACAACAGGCAACACAGGAGCTGTCATATTAGATGAACCATCCCCTTCTATAAACCTGAATGCTGTTTCCCTTTTGGCAGGAAAGGATCATTTTAAACATCCCTAACAGACATGCTTCACTGCTCAACATTCAGGTTTTCTTACCATATGAAACCAACTATCACAACTCAGCGAAGACCCAGGAAAAGATGAAATACTAAGCAGGCTGAGCTCTCCCCTGCTTTTCAAAATCAACCTGAACATGAAAAAAGATATCAAATTTCTCACAAGCACTACATTTCACAGGCTAAACCATAAATGTATTCAGCCATGTCAGCCTTTGAAACTTTTCATTTAGCTCTATGAAGATAAACAGTAGATCAGCATTTTCATTAAAAAGAAATGTCATGGCTCATTCCTTTCTGTGATTGAAGAGGAAGTAGCAACATCTTTCAAAACTCAGGAGAGAAACATATGCTTGCAATAAAAAATAAATAAAAATCTGATTGTTGCTCCATTAAATGTTTCAGTCTGTGATTATAATTACTTCCTGATTGGGAAGAATTCCCATGTTAAAAACCCTGTGTAATAATAGCTGAAGTAGATCAAAACAGAAATGGTAAGGCTCACTGGATCAACCAGGGCTTGCTTCCCTAGACAAGGTGCAGGGAAGGAAACTTAACTGCTAGTCATATGTTCGCTTTTTTTTATTATAATTGTGCAGCTGAAGAAACTTTCATCCACTAATACTTCTCTGTTCTCTCTCTCTCCAACCCTTATAATTTAGCAAAGACCTGGAATAAAACTACTTAATAGCTTAAGTTACAGCAGATTTTGATTGAGGCAGGTTAGAAAGTCCTTACACAGGCAGTTGTAGAGGAGGAATAATATTTAACAACTAGGACTGGCCGAGACAGTGGACTCCAGCTGGCAGAATGACACCAAAAATAGGTCTTTCCCTTTGCTGTCAGCAACAACCAGATCGGGATGGCTCAAAGACTAGATATGAACAAGTCATTGTCCACAAAGGAAACCACTGTCACGAAACAGGAGGCAGTGTCCCTGTGCTGGGCAGACACAGACCCTGCAGACTGTTTTGTAGGGCAATGGCCTGTGATTAAAAGCTACAAAGATATAGACCAAGGAGCAAATATAAAGCAAAGCAAATTGGGAGGGTTTTGGCAAAAGTCTTCCTTCACTGCAGATCTTTTGAGATCAAAACTTTTCACTGGAGGGTACAAGTTTCAAGGAAGGATTTGTCAAGAAATATTTCTTCAGGATGAAATGACTGGTTCAAATGAAGGGCTGATGGAGAAAATGAGGGAGGAGGAAGGAGAGAGCCTCAAGATGCAGTAGCTGACCTTTCCAACATTATAAGCAGTGTATCTAGTTCTTATCATGACCCAAAACCATAAGAAATATGTAACATGAAAAGCAGGAGATACAGCAGCTCTGTCTTACAGGCAACAAACGACAACTCCTCTAGGGTCCACAGCAGGATGACATTAATGGGGATATAGCCAAGTCCCAGGCAAACTTAGCCACACTGGCCTCTGCCTCCCCTCACATCCTCTTGCAGCCCTCAGCAGTGCAACCTCCATGCCATTTCCATTGCTCTCCTCCCAGCAAACCCCCCTGCTAGTTGTCTGGCACAGTCCAGATGGGAGTTGCACTTGAGCTGCTGGGTATCAAGGTGGAAGCTAATGCTTCACTTAGATTGTAGCATGGAGTGAAACACCTTGGGCCACCAGGGAAGCTGCAGAGGAGCTTCTGCTTGTGTGCATGTTATGCCAGGAAAACTAGTCAGAAGAGATTGAACAGAAATAGAAATGGCACGTTTGGCTTTAGATCCCTGGGAGAGGTAGAAGCAATAGAGATAGGACACGTGTTAGACCAATGACTGGAAATAAGCTGCCCACATGTTAAATCCATCTTTCAGAAAGTAGGACTACTGGGAATCTGTAAAAACATTCAAAACACGAAGAAAAATCTCACAACTGTGCATCAGTGGTTGGATGCTCCATATGGTAAGCCGGAAGGCAAAGGCCTCCAAATACCTCTTCCTGAGAAGCAGCAAAATAGACACTGATTACTGGACAAGAATTGCTGAGCAATCTCAAGCCAAAAGTAAGCTTCTAAAGTCCATACTTTCTTCCCTTTTACTGAAATCTCCTTGCCCATTTGGTGTGTAAACTCCAGTCAAAAGCAGAAAACACTAGCAGTCTTCACAGATCATCTTTCTGCAAGAACCCAAGCCCAAATTTGCAAACCAAAGACCTGAGTTTTGGATGTTTATACAGGATTGTCCTCCAGCTCTTTAGTACCATAATGTAGTATACTAGTAATTTAACATAAATATATAACTGTACATAAAAAGTATACACAGAGACACTCAAAAAAAGCATCCAGAAAACCTACAGACAAGGAATTGGAAACCTTTGGTGTTGATCATGACTACCTTCTTTGTGTTAACTTTAAAATAATAATGATTTTCTTTTATCTTAAATACACGAATGGTGAAGTAAACCAATGTCAAGTCAGATAAGAAAAATCTAAGTCGCTTCAAACAATTGAGATCTGATGCATACTGTAAGTACAGTTCTGCTTTCAACAGATTAAAGTACTCTCAGATCTATTTTTTGTTCTAGTCAAAGGCAGACACATTGCATAAAACATCAGGGGGCTTTCTTTGATCAGATGCATATCTTTACATTTCTTGTTAAACAGTTATAAAAATAAAAAAGACTTATAAGAGGTAAACTCAGAGGATATTTATACTTTCCAAGTGACAGCTCAATTGGGGTCTTGAATTTAGTACCACTTTCGAGGTATAAGAATAATTATTTGTACAGTAAGTTTTCGAGTTATATCTCTAGAGGAGATAAAGGAATAATCCACAGCTCTGTGCAAAACAAGTCCCACTTGGAGAGGGTTGTTACCTTCACTGAAATAAACATCTGTTTAATATCACTGGATTAGAATAGTGAGAGTTTCTGAGCATTAATAAGGCCTTTTTGTGCCACTCTGGAAGTCCACAGGAATGATAAAACTGTCTTAATTAAGTCTAAAGATTTTCTCAGCATAAGAGATTATCCCTCTGAGAGACAGCCAGAGCAGTTCTTTGTCTTCAACAATTAGATCAGATCTGAGGTATGAATGGCAAAGCCCAGAACAGGAGTTTCTAAAAATAAAGCATGGCAAGGACAGGGTGGTGTTCAGCCTCAACATATAGCCTCATTTACTGTTTTTTTTAAGGCTTTTTCAAAAATAAAACTGAATTTGAGCTATCAAGTTTTTATATTGATTTTCCTCTGTGTCGTGAAAAAAGAAGGTTAATCAACTGCTAAGAAATTGCAAGGAGATTAACCATAGAAAAGAACTTGTAATACAAAGGAAAATGGGGCTGTTATGACCCTCATACTTTGCGTGAGATAAAAGCCACGCTGGAGTGAAGAAGGTTGAGTTCTCCCTCCTTTTTTTATCTTGCAGCTCTGCAGACTTTAGCACCCACCAAAATAAATCTAACCACTCAATGGAAGGCTGCTTTTCCTTGGACCACATTTGTTTGTCGGATCACCAAGTCACACTGAGCACCACAGATGCATGGTAACAGTTTTCCTTTTCTGTGTTACCTAGGCAACTTAGTTTTAGCAGTGGGAGAGAAAGAGAAGAAATTCTTCTTAAAACATCAAGAAATCAAATAACATTCTGGCAGATTAAAGGAGTTTTATCCTCGTTTATCTAAACTACTCGTCAACGTACTCAAACTCAAAGAGATGTAGGTCAGCTGTTCTGTTCTTTCTTGAGTCATATCTGAAACCATGACAGTGCCTGCTTGCCAATCCCACCTCTCGTCTCAGAAATTATAACTTTCATCATCTGAGGCATTTAGGGATTTTTCAGGAGGGGCCTGCTTTGTGTTTTAAAAGTGCATTTTTTTCTTGTAATAGCAATATGTCAAGTACCAGGTAGCATTTCTAAAGTCTTTGTCTTTCAAGAAAAATGCTTACTGCTTATGCAAATAAAGGTCAGTTCAACAATTTATGTTTTGAGTTAATCAACACAGAGCAATGGATTTATACAAATGATTTTTTGAGACTTTAGAAAGCAATTTCATCCGCATTTGCAAGACCGTGGCTAGGAGCTATGTAGCTCCATTCCTTTAGTGGTCCACTCTCTGCACAATTCCTGCATCTGTTTAAAGGCATGATATAAGACATATGCAGTAGTTAAATTCCAATTATACATGTGTTAAAACTACATACATGTACCTATGCCGTATACCTGCTGATATATTACTTATTCTCTTCCCAAAAACTGGAATAGATTGTGAAATTTTTTTTAAACCAACACCAATACACACACACTGCCATATCTAGGCTGCCAGTTTTGCCAAGGCCGGCATTTCTGTGTTTTCTCAAACCAAGTGCATCTTCTGTACCCAAGGCAGGCTTTCCATTAAACTGATGTAAGAGGTGAGGAATTATTCCGAACTGGTTGTACTAGACCATTATTCTCCATTTCTTTATAGGATTGGAATTTGTATGGATTACCAAAATTTATAGAAATAATTTATAGTGCTAGAAAGATATTTTTGTCTGCACTGTTGATATTCTCAGACAAGACTGTTGGCAAGATGGCCATTTCATCTCATCCCTTGTAGGAATTTTTTCATGTCTGTGAGGTGAGGATCTGTCCACTAGGAAATCCACTGAGACTTTTTGATTAATCTTTCAGCTGCGTATCAAGCATATAAGGACAAACATCCTCCTGGTAAACAAAAAACTTTGGTAGCACAGCTTGGGAAAAATAGCTCCATCATGACAATTTCCAATATTAGACATTCTTTCCTGTCCATGTTTGTGCAAAATAATTTGCAAATACTAGATACAATTGTACAGGAGTGAATGATGAGAAAAACTTTTTTTTGCATTCATAGGCTTCAGTGTATTCTTTTCAAGTAGTTCAACTTGCCTATGTGCTAAAATGCTAATGCCAACCATTTGCATAGTCTCTTCTGAATAATAAATAGCAGAGACTCACTGAATAAGAATCACAGAGTGAATTCCATGTCTACACAGACACATCACTGACTTTACAGTCTCCTTTACTGGTTTCAGGACATTTTCTTGTTTCACTTTCTTGGGAAACCTCAAGCGATATTTTGCTTTTATTTTAATGTTTATATTCACTATGATTTATCCTTTGTTGCACTGATGCCCACTGCATGTGCTTCTCCACTCCTTGGAAAACATCTCTCCACCCTCCATGATTTGGTTTTCACATTGGTTTTGACAGTTCTTTCCCATATCTGCAATAAAATCCCAGATTCCAAGTAGCAATAACTGTCCAAAGACGAAATTCTGTCTGTAGTAGCAAGTGCTTACTGCAAGGCACTGGGAAGAAATGCCTTCTATCTTACAGGACCGTATCTGTGTGTAGGTAACAAAATGGGAGCATGTTGGCAACCCAACCATTATTTGGACACAATAGCAATTTAACCAACCCTCACCTTTGTCAGCTGGCTTTTGGGGCCTTTTGTCTATGAAAGGGTGGCTACTCTATCATGCAAGTAATGTATTAAGTTCTTCATTACAATTATACAAAAACAAATCTACACAGAAAACTAAGTTTCCTTCTGGCTCTAATTTTGATATCAGAGATTTTTCTAAGCTGAAAATGCAGTATGAGGCCTTGGTGGAGACAGTAAACCTAACTTCATTTGGGGGGGGAGGGTGATGGTAAAAGAATCATCTCTAGGATGACTAAAAAGCTATAGTTCTCCATCTCTTTCAGATTAACTGCATATGAGGCAATACAAAACAAGCACACAAGCAAAGAGTTTGCAAAGCATGTGATTTTACCTGAAGTTTCTGCCAGGACCCAGACTCCAGACCTGTGCTAGATACATGTATTTAGCTGTGCAGGCATGAGTAGCCTGGCTACTGCAGGAATGGTGGAGGTGGTGCCTGGTAGGACGTGGCTGGAGGACACATTGTTTTGCAAGACAGAGCTTCTGTTGTGGAGAACCAGATTTCATGGACATATTTCAGGTAAATGTTAGAGTATTATAACTCAACAAGATGCAGATTAGGGCCTCAACAGGAAGGACCTCGCAGCTGCAACCACAGAGCATAACCCGAAACCAATTTAATTGTACTAATGTCAGCTAATGAGGCAGTGCAGATGAAAACCTCTTTGACAACTGTTACACATACACACACCCCCTCCAGTAAATCTTTGTGAAAAGGCTGAAACCTGGTCACAAAATCAACAGCACACATTTCATAGCTGTGAGCAAGCCAGGACGTTGTCCTGAATCTTTAAGTCTTCACATCAAAAAAATAATCTCAAGCTAAAATCTGTGTTGTGCCTCAATACTGTAGGAAGTGTTGCTGCTCTGTAGGTTTTGTGGGGTGGAGGGCTGGTTATTTTCTAAAGACAGCTCATGTGTATGTCAGCCAGGTCAAAGGAATAAGTGGCGTCTAACCCAGGGTCATCAGCTTTCATTCATCTAATTATTTATCAGAGACCATGAAAGAGCACAAATAAGAGCTGAACATACTTGAACAGAAAAAGTACAGTGTTAAACAATGCATACATTAAACTTCAGGGGTATTCACAGAATCACAGTGTGTTTGAGGTTGGCAGGCACCTCTGGAGGTCATCTGGTCTAACCCCCCCCCCAAGCAGGGACACCTAGAGCCGGTTTCCCAGTACCATGTCCAGATGGCTTTTGAATACGTCCGAGAAAGGAGACTCCACAGCCTCTCTGGGCAACCTGTGCCAAGTACTCGGTCAACCTCACAGTAAACAAGTGTTTCCTGATGTTTGGAGGGAACCTCCTGTGTTTCAGCTTGTGCCCTTTGCCACTGAAAAGAGCTTGGATCCATCTTCTTCACACCCTCCCTTCAGGTATTTATATACACTGATGAGTTCGCCTCTGCGCCTTCTCTCCTCTAGAGGAACAGCCCCAGCTCTCTCCGCCTTTCCTCACAGCAGAGGTGCTCCAGTCCCTTCATCATCTTCGTATCCCTTGTCTGGACTCTCTGCAGTATGTCCATGCCTCTCTTGTACTGGACACAGGTTCAGCTATTAAGCAGGAGGATCTTGGTTTTGACTGGCAAATGAAACTGAGCACAAGAGGAGGGAGTATCTGTTCTCTCCCAGGCACAGACTTCCCCTGCACTTCAGACAGCTTAACTCCAACTTCCTCTGCTCTGGGGCTGACCTAGCAATATCCATGCACTCCATAGGAGTGCTGGAAAACGCAAGTATCTGTAACTGAAGTATCCATGCGTTTCCCTTATCAGAAAGTTTTGATTAAGTATCGTGGGTGGTTTGGTAAAGTAACTGGTACTACAAAAAAATCATCATGGCAGCTGCTACATAGCTACCTGGCAGCTCTTGAAATACCACTGTAAAGCAGAAAGGACACAGTATTGAACAGGAATGTTTTCAGCAGGATCCCACAAGGATTAATTGCTGGTTTTCATGTTTTTATTAGTGATATGAGGAAGGAAAACTTCCCATCATACCCTCACAAAAACTTGCAGGGGAAACAAAGAATGGGGAGGGGAAAACATGAAAGAGTAGCGGTTACTAATAAAGACTTACATTAATCTTTAGGAGACCAGGTAAAGCAAGCAGCACTCCTCTAAACACAGAGAAACATAAAATTGTACTTCTGTAAGTATATGGCAGAGCTAACAAACATCAAAACCCATCTTGTCTTGATGCATGTGGTTCAAAAAGCCTATTGATAAATCAGAGATTTTGGAAGTTTACTTGACATGGAAAGAGTCCAAGACTTCAGTCTTCTTAGTTTAACCAAAAGAGAAGTCAAAAGAAGATTTAATTGTAATCTATAAACAACAATATAAGTAATTTATCTGTGGCATCGGACTCTTCAATTTTAGCCAATAATATCTATGAGAAGGCCCAAAGATACAAGAACAGCCATCAGACAAATGAAGGCAGAAAATTAGATTCATGTATTTTAACAATTCTGGTGGTGGCACTTTCAAATGATCCCAGAAATTTTTATAGCTAAATATGTTCAAAAAAAGCATTTGGGTTTTTTTTAAACAGTTATGTTCTATCCCCTCTTTTTATTAAAGGCTAAACTAAACGGTCAGAATATTTCCTCATAGACTTGTCTCTTCATTTATGAAATGAAACATGTTATTTTATACCAGAGTTAGGAAGAATGGTTGGCCTAGGGGGCCTTCTAAACAAAACACAGAGTTCAGAAGCTTTCCATTATTATCACTGAGATCAACTGGAGCAAATATTATCTGCCATGGGGTGAATCTTGTTGTAAGAAATTCTGTTCTTCCATACCAAAAATGTGGCATAGCTAACATGCAAATCTACTACCATCACCATCTAAAATAAACTCCGCTGAGGCACCAAGACTAATATTGCCCTTGCTTTGGACAGCACTACACTTTTTACCATGGTACAATGCTAGAAAAACGTAAGACCAATCACAGCTCCTTTAACTAGAAAATTTTAAAAGGGTTACATAATTCCTTGAACCAGTTTAGTCATAAGTCAATAACGTGATGATTTCCTGGAAGCTTCGGGTTGCTCTCCCTTACCCTGACAATATGCAGATATGCTTCCTGTGCAAATTCAAGGGAATTTAATTATTGTCAGACTTTCCCTTTAATTCATGAGGAGGGCAAAGCTAGCTAGCCAAGACCATCAAGATACTTCATAGCTTCTAAATATCAGTGCCAAAAGTTGCTGAAATTTGCAGTCAAGGCTTTTAAAGTAGAATCCTAAGTAGAGGCAGCAGTAAAGGCCAATTTGTTCACTTCAGGTGGAAAGTGAGGTATTACAAAAGGATGGACAAAAAAATGTTAATAAAGCCTTGACTGACATTCATATTGAACCCTAGTTAAATTATATGCAGCAATATTACCTTTTAGAGAAAATAAAAGGTATTGCTGACATTGATACATTAGAGCCAAAGCAGCACAAGTCCCAGAACTGATAGGATATTTGATATCACCCAAATGAGGGAACAGGAATTACAAATGGCCAACACCTGCTGCATTACTGATTTGGATTCTCTGTTTTTAAGCCTGCGGGCATAATTTGAAATTTCTGTTCCATTTGTACTAGACCAAAGTTTTCTGTCAGGGCACCATCTGTAGCAATGAAATTCCCATCCAATTCCAATTCCTAACACAAACCAAACCAAAACAAATGAAAATTACACTCACAAAACAGCTATAGGAAAGTACATAACTTCAAAATGTCAAAGTCCTTACTTATTATCTCATATTTACACCCTGTATATAATGCGCTCTGGGATGATTTGGGCCAGCCACATCCAGTAAAAGCCTCAGTAAAAGCGAAAGAACAGCAATCTGAAAAAGGTTCACGGATCTGCATCCCCAAGGCACTGTCTCCAAAATCTCAGTCTATTCTTTTGGGGGCAATTGCGACTCTATGGGTCAGTTCAGCAACCGCAGGTGTGCTGGTCTCAGTGTGTACAGATGACTACGTGCACTGTGCAATCAGACACAGGTGAGACAAGCAGTTAGGAGGAGAAAAGGGAATTGTTTCTGATATGAAAGAGCATCTCTGAATTGCTCTATTTTATTTTCTTTCTTTTGTTTAGTGATCTTCTGAAGTAAATGGCTGTTGATGGGAAGAGATCCAGCAGTTTTGCATAGGTTTTTCCCAGGAGCATTCAGAAGAGAAATGGATTCTCATCCAGGTAACAAAAATAAGAATGAATATCTTACAAGGGAAGAAACTGTAGGGTTTTCAACACTTTTCATATTTTAAGCTGGGACAAAGCACACCACAAAGTTTTGCCTGAACACAACATGTAAGCAGACAAACTTGTCCACATTCTTGGTTCACGGTTGCTGAGTTGTGGTGCAGAGGAAGGGAAGGTGTTGTAATGCGCTCCTGAGCTCATGCCAGAGCAACTTGTTACTACAGGGTAGAAGCAGGAAGAGCTCTAACCAGTAGGGTCATGCTCAGCACTTCTCTCACCTCAGTAAATATTAATTATTTTGAGCTGGTAACCCAGAAGAACTGTTTGGCATGTGCATTTTTTTCTGTCCTTTTGAAAATAATTTGAGAAATTAAATGCCTTTGATGCCACTGTGATAGTGACCATGAACTACTATTCATATTAAGGTTACCTGCAAGGGAAGTTAAGCTTCCAGGCAGCAGAAGAGAGACCCAACCTACTGGTGAAAGCACTCTTCTTGAGGCATGAGCTGAAAACCATTCAGATAGAAAAGAAAGCTGTGCCAAGGTCTCCTGCACCATGGATGACTATGAGCCCTACCTCTTTTCCCCAGATGGCTTTTATGGGACAGAAGTCCTGCAGGCATCTAATTTCAAAAGACAATTCAACGTCATGATCCTGCTGTGACCCTTCTCTGCCAGCCCCAGAAAGTCTCAGGCAGAGCCAGCACAGCCTGGGCTGGGGCCAGACAAGTGCTCCCAGGCTCCTTTGCTTGTCCACCTCTGTCACAGCCTCTGTGGCCAAGAATCAATCTACCAAATCACACCTGCCCATGACTTCTCTCCTAATGCTACCAGACATTAGATAGTTTCTTCAAGAGATACGGTTGGCTTGGTCAAGCCAATTTATTGAGCCATTACTACAGACAGTTAAAATTTATGAACAACTTCATGTTAATTAGGTTGTATATAAATATTTTTAAATAGTGCATACAAAAATAACTAGAAAACTAGGAACTAAAGTCGCCAAGACTTGCTTTAAGAAATTTGCATTATTCCTGTGAAAGCATATATGTGTGACCACAAGCTTTACACCACACGTGTGTAGTCATGGCTACTGAGGGAGACGACTTCTTGTAACTTTTGTCCAAAGTAGCTTAACAGCTTGGAAACAACCACCATCCTCTGAGGAGCTGGATGAAGGGTTTGGTGTACATGCCTTTTATGGCCTTTGGAAAGAACATTCAAAATTGCACACAACCAGCTCTTCCACAGCACAAGTTGTCTATTACTAATTAACACTTGTGCCGTGCTCAGCTGAGCCCACAAGCCTTTTTTCCCTGGTCACTGCACACACTGATAATGAAGCAAAGACTGGTGCTGTGATTAAAAAGTAAGACTGGAGAGGCAAGGCAAGGCTGAGGCCACCCAGCAAGTTCCTGATACAGGAATGCAATCTGGGTTTTAGCTTAACCCTGCTAAGGCCAGTATCTCCCTGCACATTGCGTCCCTGAACAACCTGAGAAGCTGCTGCTGTTCCCTAATGCTTTGGTTGCAGAGATAGCCATTGGTTTGTGATTTAAGGGTAACCAATGCAACACACATTCCTGAACCTGCAGACAGCCTGAAACAGTTTTGGGGCCATTTAGCAGGATATGTGGATGGTTTACCCTCCCTAAACTCCCCACTGTGATAGTGGATTGAAAGCCTACTCGTTACTTTCTGCACTGCGTGTTTTACTGAAGGTCTCCTAATCAGATGGAAGGAAACAGGGCAGAAGCCCAGCTTGTGAGATAAAACTCAGGAGCTTTACAATGAGCTAGGACTAAGCTTATCTAGCAGATCAACAGTGCCGAAAGCAGTAGGCTCACTCCTTGCCATCTCACTCCTGGAGCTGCTTCCTGCTGTCCCCAGCCAACATCTTAAATGGCAGTGGAGAACAAAACCCCCAAGGAGATGGAGGATGGGATCCTGTCCCGCACCTTCTAGTGTTTGTCTGCCACAAAGCTCACTTCTTCAGCAAGGAAGATTTGCAGCTTTTTTTTAGATTTGCAGGGTTTTTTCTGGATTGGTTTTCTGTTGGATTAATGACGGCATGAGTGAAGCTGGTGCAGTGGAAGCCATGACCATGTGTGACAGGACTGAAGTAAGCAGATAGGCTTGTGCTAGCCCTCCTCCTTTGGCTGTATCATTAAATGAAGGGAAAGAGGGAGGACAAACGCGACAGAAGAGATGCAAAGACACAATTCTCCTTACAAATACATTTTTCTAAGTGCTAATGTAACAAAACAACAACAACAAAAAAGATGAAAACATGAGAACCCAAAATTAAAATTAATTACAAACTTCACAATATATTCCTTTAATCCCTGTACTAATAATAGAGAATGTAAACTCATTAGAAATTCTTTGCAGGATTGAAGTAATAAACTCACAGAAGAGTTAAAAAGGATAGCCTTACTTTTTGCTGTTTTGCTCTTTAAAGTGTTGCCATGTACTGAATGCATTTAATGTGCTTAGAAAAAGGGCAAGAGACGTCTCTGCAACCAGGAGATTTAGAAGGAAATTGTCACTTTCTACTCTTAAGTGACAATTTTGTAAATTCTAGATGTGACAGTAACAATTGAAAAAGTAAATTGGGGGGGAGGGGGGTTGTTGGTGATGGGGAAGGGTTTGACACAGAAAGAGCTCCACAAGCTCAGTTACAAGAAGTTTGGTCAGGAATTTAGTATAGCTGCTATAATGCACTTCTACAGAGCAATAGTAACATCTAGTGGACGTGGGGGAAACTTTCACAGCAGGACCTTGTGGCTCTGCATTCACCATTAGGAATGGAAACACATTAAGGAGAAAATAAGGGTATGCCCATATCCCCCTCCCCTTTTTTTTTTAAATCTATGAATATACCTACTTAAACAGTCCTAGTCAAATCTCACTGACACTTTGCCAAATTTAAACGGGATACTTTGCCATTTATGTTGGCACAAGAGGGAAATTAACTACCCACACGCCAAAAAAAAACACAAATTCCACAGCGGGTGGGTAGAGGATGACAGGCTGTGGGAAGGGAGAGCTTGGAGAAGATGCTAAAATCAATCTGCACACACCCAGCTCCTGCACCAAAGTACTAAAATAAGTGGCTCCCTGCATTTACGGAGTCCCAGTATGTTATTGCCTGTCCTGCAAATATGTACAGGAAGCTCAATGCAACATTTGTAACTTAGCACTTCTCTAAGGTGAGCACTATACTTTTACATGATTTACTGCTGTATTATTTGTTACAAACAAGATTATTATAACTAACATGATGCACAGCTATGCAAGCAGAATAACCAAGCATTTTGCTGAGCTGCTCTGGCTGTATGGTTCTACACAAAGATCTCCCTTCTCAAAATCCCCAGGAAAAGGCAATAAGCATAGAGACTGGAGAGGGGGGGACTTGCTGCAAATCACACAGGACTTCATAAAAGGCCTGAAAGTAGAAATGCCGACTCCTGCCTTAATCTAACACTGAACACAGCTTGGTGGAGCATCAGGCAGTTCGGGTGCAAAAGGCTACGTCCCTGTTAGGAAAAGAGTGCGGTGCAGCACGAGAAGCTCCATCGAGCACGGCAGTCAGCGCACCTTTGGCACGATGCTTTCCCCAAGGGAGCAGCAACTGAACTGCAAACTCGCCGCCTTCCTAGGAGGAAGCCAACTTTATTAATTGCTGTCTTATAGCATAGGCTGAAACCTTGGAAACTCAGGGAAGGGAAGCAAGGTGAATTTTGTTTCTCCAGCTCTTGGAGTCAACAGTTAGCAATGGGAGAGGCACTGTTCACCTGTCTCAGCTACCTGTTGAAGTCTCACCTCTGATGAGAAGAGATGGAAAAACATCAATTCTTGTAACAAAATATCTGAAAATTATCATTTGAAAAAAGGAAACTAAATTAAGAAATGGATACTGGGAAATTTTTAATATTTTAGAAAGCCAAATGTGAAACCCTTCAGTTTGGATATTTTCATTAATCATTATTTTAAAATTATCTGAAAGTTTTTTCTTTTTTTGAAAAGATGCTTTGTTTTTTTACTTCAGAAGTAGCTTCTATATCAGAGTCATTTTTCACTAAAACTCAACAATGAGTTTGTCCATACAATACAACCTGTGTCTTTCTGAATAGGAAGAACAATTTCCTATTGCCTGAAAACAAACAGGTTTGGCTGGATCTGCAACCTTGTTTGAACGTCACTGTGCTAGAAGACATCCAATACAAGCTTTGGGAGGTCACCTTCTCCTCCTTTCTTATTTTCTTATGCATTTACTAAAACTAGGATTTCACTTTTTGCCCCATGGCTTCCTTTTGAGAAGCAGCATCCAGATGTTTCACATTCATAAGGGCTTCAGCGGCAAAAAAATCCTCCCAGGACCCTTATCAGGCAGATTTCAACCAATCCTTATCTCTTCCTTTACTGAAAGCCTACCTAAACATGCAGCTGTTATCACGAGTTCTGCCCAGAGAGGGCCACATGTTCACTGAAAGCCAGCTGTCTCCAGCCCTTTTGCTTCACCTTGGCTACATTTTTAAAGGAAATTTCTACAAATGGACTTGCAGTTTCTTTGCTGAAGGGGGTGCAATAGCAATCAGCTGGAATGAAATTCAGTCCACGTAAAAGAATTTCATCCAGTCCAGCTAAAAGATTTTCCACTATCCATACTCCATTTTTCCTCAGTTGCTGAAAGGTATGTAGTCCTCAACTTTATCATGAATATTCATTCGTAGTTCAATTTTAAAGCCCCTACTACCAAATAGCTTTAGCAGATAGGATCAATCAAGATGTGAAGGCGTTGGGATCTGTTCCTTCTAAGCCTTTCAGCACTCTTAGTACATACTCAAGAGACAACTACCTATTACAGCTGTCTGACTACCCAAACTTACATAAAGCTTGTTATTTTTTCCTTTTATTTTCCAATTTTTCTCTTTACAGTCTCTTTACAGTAGCTCCTAGCTCCCTGTTAGCTGGCCTGGATGACAGTCTTTACTAGGTTCTTTTTGGTGTTCCATCCTGGCTAGCCTTATAATTGCCCTATTTTGGAGGAATGGGTCACAAATATTAATGTTTTCAAGAATAACTGCTTTTTAACTACTCCATTAGTAGTGAAATATCTAGTTTTAACAAACCACTTGTAGCTCTTTTTATGCTTGTTCCGGAAGATCACAAAAATGCTCTTTATCCATCGTACATATTGTTGCATCCAGATTTTACAACAGCCTTCAAGGGCAGACGACCTTACCAACACCCTACCCAACCTATGTGAGCCAAAGGAACACACTTGATATGCAGGGCCAAGAATTTACTGATAGTCTAATTAAAGTCTTGACAGTCTAATCCAAGAATTATTATTAGTCCAATTACAATGATACAGACATTTATAGTCCAAAGCATCCAATTATAACAGCTTTTTTGCAATGATGATGTAATTAAAATCCATACATGCAAAACTTTCTCACAGCTACCTCTTTTTTTGGTGTCGTGCCCACTCTTCACTGAATGTTGTTACAATATCATCAGCATCCCTCACTCCTCACCAGGAAGATTATAATGCTGATAATGGGATTTCTTCCTCTTCACTCTTGAGTCTGTGCAGCTTATTTTTATGCCTCTCCTAATGTTTTGCTTACTTGCTCTCTCCTCATTGGTGCAAAAATTCTATGTTATAGCAAGTTTTACTGTATATAATAGAGTTACTGTATGTTGGATACTTGTTCTTTGTTCTCTTTGTTGTACCTAAAATCAACTTTATCCAGTGTCCATGGTTACACCGTTTAAGGACCAGTCAAGGTATGTGTTTACAAGTAGTTACCATTCTGCCCCCCACACTCTCAAGGCCTCTGTAACATCTCATGCTTGTATTTTTGGGGCCCTCTCCTATAATGTTCTATTTTTTATGTGCTAATAAGTTATCAGCACAAGCTACTTGCACATACACCCTTGTTCCAGGGTGACTGAATGGTGCACTCTAAAATAAAGTGATCCATTAGAAGGTACACTTACACACAGACATGTGCAGACACACTGCTCTGGTACCCATTTACTAACAATACTATAATACCTACATCAATTTCACTGGTATACCGTCAAGACTGCTCTACAACATGTTGGACTCCCACATTGCTTAGAGAGCTTATAGCAAGAAACTTCCTTCCTGCTCGTACCTCCTGGTGAAGAACTAGGAGGAAAGCTACAAGCTCTAGAGGAAATACTACATTTCTCTTACTTGCGCACGAAACCAACCATCTCTAGATTACTCTACTACCAGCAGCTCATGATATTTAGTTTCCTTCAATCTTTTGGCAATTCAAGACATCCTTTCTACTCACTCCAGATCACTCTCTGAACCTCCCAACCAAAAAATTAACGGTTACTTGAAATTTTACTTAAAGATCTAAAGAACTAAATCTAAATAACTCAGCTCACCCTCTCTGGGGCAAGTTTTGCAGGACCATCAGATTTGGGTTCATTTATTCTTCTTCCTAAATGTTTGTTATCGCTCAGTTTAGGTTTTAGTCTAGCTCCTTCTGTGAAGTTTCCAGCTGTGATAAAGGAAGTGTCCAGAACGACTGGTATCTGCTCCACATGTGTTTTAACATGATTAACAGCTTCTAGCAGCTTCTCATGAAAACTGGATCCCACGTATGGTGGTCTTATGCTAACTCTTAAATACTTCAAGAATTGTGAGCTGATTTTGCCAGGAATCAAATCGATGGTGGGATTTGTTCCTTCTTGGTAGTTCCTCATTGTTGGAGAAGTCAGACCACCACAGTCTGGTTTCCCCCACCAGCTCATACGCATTAGGTGTTTTCCCCTTCCCTCTACTCTCTTCCTGTCATCCCTGAAAATATATTAGACTAGCTCTGAATAAGTGATTACTATTTTTTTTTTAATTTCCCAGAGGTAAGAAAAACCTCATTAATTTTGCCACAAAAATTTTACCGCTGGGAATAAACTAGAAGTGGCACTCAGAAATAGAAATCAGCTAAGCCAGCCAGTAGGGCCCTGTGAGACCAATTGGCTCTTACCTCAATATACCTGCTCAAGCAGGAGAACCTGGGGACCCACTGCACAAACATGCTGAGCCCGGGGAACTCTTGAGGACTGAGCCACCGAAAGAAAGAGGTCAATAAAAGCTCTGAAGTTGAAGACTACCTGGAGCGAGAGACACCTGGAAGAGCCTGCACGCTCTTTTAGTTTCCACAAAAAAAAAAAAAAATTAAAAAAAAATTGCATGCTAGAATATGCTAACCAAGCAAATTGCAAGTAAATATGTTCCTGCAGGGAGGTCCTCCACTGCCTCGTCTACTGGGAAAGTAATAAAGCTTTTTATCACCTTGGAGGCAGCCTCAGGTACTTCATGCAAACTGGGAGCTGACTAATAATACAGCCTTGAAAGCAAAATTCCCAAACACTCCATTTTAGGACCATCTGACTTAATATTTAGGGTTCTTCAGCTGAAATGCTCTGCAGCCCTGAGGGAGAACAGTGTGTCACATTTTACTCCTCTAGCTTTAAAGATAGATATGATATCTAGAAGAGGCTAAATTCTCTTTTACTATAAGACCAATTTAGCAACATAAATGTGCAAATGAGAATTTATCTGATGGCATCTATATCCCACTATTCAGTGCAGGCTTGCTAGACCCCAAAGTGACACATCAGCATCATTCCCATCTTGATCTCTCTGACTCCCTCCCCTCAAAGACATAAAAATGTAATTTTGAACAAGATGTTATGAGCTGACATTATCAATAAAAGAAAAATTTCTTAAGACTAATTCAGTTACTTACTGCTTACTTGGACTACAGATTGCCTCTTTCAATACTAATCTACCTTTTCTCATTTATTGTTTGCATTAAAATAATGACCCATGGTCAAAACTGAGGTTAAATTAGAAAGGGAAATTCATAGCATTTTCAGAGTATTTTGTACATACAAATACATACCTATTGACTTCTTGTGATACTTCCTTCAAAATTCAACTTGGCAAGATCAGATCAAAGTATTAATCAGTTAAACTGCCCTTTGAGCCACTTTCAGTTTTCCCTGGCTTACCCCTTATGGGAATAAATGAGTGGAGTAAAATTTCAGTCTGTATTCAGCCCACAATATACACCCAGACTTTCAAAATCCCATATTGGCTAACTAATTTCCTCAGCCGGTGCCTTGACTCTCATTTGCTCAATACAGACATTACATATTAGCTAAATTTACCTGAAATTTCCCTTTCAAAAGAAATTTCTGCTTTCATGTAGCTTTTTAATCTCCAGATTAAAGTATTATAATCAGTGATTTTATTTCAGCTTGTTTCCAGGCTCCTACCAAATAGGAGAGAAAATAGAAACCACTTTTTTTTATTTTTAGCAAACTCAATTTCTACCTGTTTTTGTTTTCTTTCCCTTGTCTTTTTCCCCACACCCCCCAGGAAAACCTGGTCATTTTCTTGGTAAGGAAAAAACCATAGAGATTTGATGGAATAATTCCAATTTTACTGCTTACCACACAGAAGCTAGAGGAGGATAAAATCAAATACTCAGAAGCAAGATACTGCAGTGTTAGAAGCCTTGGGAGTGTCTGGCTGGACAAACAGAAAGATACCTCTGAGCCTCTCAACTTTTGCATGTACCAGCCAGCCAAGGAGAATACAGGTCCCTGAGATACCATATGGAAAATGGGCAATGCCACATGTCCCAGGCCATCCTAAGGGGTGGCCCGTAGGATAATGTGGCTGAACGGGCTCGTTCATCATCAACATTTTAGTGTTATATAAACTTGCTGCTGTCCGCGGTACCTAGCTCAGATTAAACAAAGTAATTACATTACCCAAGGTGAGTAATGAACCCTGTGAGCTCCTTTCTGTTGATGAAAACTAGTCTGCAATTCATGCCTCAAAATTCAAGTCCAAGCATAATCCATTCACAACAATTTTACTTTTATGGAACAAAGCTGGTCCCGTGAATTATGACTGGGGTAGCAGAAAATAATGAGCAAGAGATTATTTTGTAGAGCTGACAGCCATCATTACAGACTTGAAATAAAGCCCTTTATTTGGTTGGGGAGGGGATGGGGTGACACAGAACATACCATTTTCATTTTAAGAAAAAAAAAAAAATAATCAAACCCTGGCACTTTATTCCCCAGTGTTTTGATCCTGCCATGCTGGTATTG
>NW_010973166.1:4217977-4218381 GCF_000737465.1 Haliaeetus leucocephalus | reverse complement strand
TCAGAAACTAGGGAGCTGCAGTAAACAGCGCTCTCTGCAAAAGAACTGGCAAGAAGTTTGAGGATCCTGTTCAGTTTTTCAATATTACGAGACATGTAGCAGAGAAGCTTTCTCTCATTCTTTGATCAGAGGAGAACAACTGTAGTGTGGTTAATTGGGTTGGGCTGTAGTTTATCCGATTTCCTACTTTGACTTTATACAATGTGCTTCTATAAATCCTTGGCATATAAATTGAAAATCCAATCTTGGAGCAAACCAACAACCTTATTCGACACACAAAGAAACCGTTCACAAAATGGAATGTCCTTTTCTCCGCTTCTACTAAACAACAACCCCACACTATATCCTACAGAAAATCCTCAGATTTTGTCCAAACTTATCCTTCTTTAAAGCTGGAAGCCAGC
>NW_010973166.1:4127722-4217484 GCF_000737465.1 Haliaeetus leucocephalus | reverse complement strand
CAAAACACAGCACTGTACCAGCTACTAGGAAGACAGTTAACACTATCCCAGCTGAAACCAGGACACTGTCCTAGTTAATTCAAGCTGTAATGAGAGTAAATGATTGACCAGTCAGAGATGTACTGATTTCCAGTTCCTTTTCCTTCTTAATGATCGCACAGACTCTGGGCATAACTGAGCAGAGTTCTGCTAAATGTGTTCTGAAAGGGGAAAAAGCCCACAAAAAGCAATACTGTAGCTGCAAGCTGTGCTGAGAGGAAAGCATCAGCTTACTGAGTCTTCTTCAGAGCGTGCAGACAGTGGTCTGTTGCACCTGAATAACCCTGCCACAATGAACACAGCTTGTCTGAGCCCCTCAGCAAACAAAACCCTGCCATTTGCTGCCCACCTTCAGAGCATGCGGGGAGCAGTGCTTCACCTCTCTGATGAAAGACAGCCGTAGGTTTTGTAGGGCTGAAAGCAGTTCCACTGCAGGTTGTAAAATCCAGAGCTGTTCTCAGACGTGATGGATGCTCAAGTCATACCTGCAAGAGGAATGAAGATTGCATGGGGGGTAAATGGGAGGAACATTTACACTAGATTTTCACTGGTGCAGCTTAACCCCATTACTTTTTGCTTTGCCTTCACTACCTGGATTTTCCAGCATACCCTTTAAATATTTGTAGGCCTTCCTCCATTCCTTTAAAACTATCTATTGCTTCTTTTAATGATTCCTTAATACTTGATTAAGATAGACTAATATGAAGAAATATCCTCATGCTTTTCCAAACCACCCTACAATCCTATAAACTCACATTGTTATTAGTTGCACTGTTCTCTCTCTACCTCCTGGCAATTAATGTTGTCTTCCCCAGCTAGAGCCAAACTGCAAATAAAGAGGAACATAAAAATGTCAAAGTCCCATCCATTACAAAACGCAGAGGTTGGCACCCCTTGTTGCTGGAATTTACAGACTGCTTTTTAGTTTTATCATTTTATCTCCCTTTAATGGCAAAATCAGTTAATCCTGGGTGGCATCATAAAACTTGCAAACAGAGGCAGACCATAAGTCAGCAAGTCATTCCTAGAGCTTTGTGGCACAAAGCCTTGTTGTAAAAAGCAGCAGCAGTTAACTCCTTCCATTTCTGCTCCTCTTTCAGGGACTTCAGGCAGACTACAAAGCTGTTATTTATGTAATTAGCACCACTAACAGTGCTGCAATTCCTGCTCTTTAAAGGTAGAAAGTGGCCAGTAGGCACGAGTCCCTTAATTAGTCAGTAAAGTACATTTAGTTTTAGAGTGGGGAGGTGAACGTGGTTATGAGAAAGCTCAAAGGATGATGACATTGGAGGGCTTAGATACCGCGATGGCTTACATATGCAGCCACAGAGCAAAAAAGATTCATTTTAAGCTAAAATGCTCACCTTCCATCCCACCTGTGGTTATGCAGACCTCTTTCATTTAAAATTCCTCAGATAACGCCCCAAGAGTCACTCAAGCACTCAACATTAAGTAACTAACGAAGATTTTCAGCCAAATGTTAACATGAGATCCCAAGGGTAAGCTATCACCATCTGCTCAGCCGTCTCTCTGCATGCCACTGGGGGCTCGCAGGCCCTCACGTAAAATCCTCCAACACACACCATTCTGGGAATGTCTGCTTTCCTGAGAACAATAACAAAGGAACTGAAGTGCATTGTCTTAAGCGATTATTGCAACTTTAATCAGTTACGTGAGAGTTTGGATGAATGAAAAGAAAGGCAACAGAGAACTGCACCTGTGCTTCTGTGAGTTAATAAAAAGGATGCTGAATCTCATCCTTTGATGTGTTCACATCAGGCTACTTTCTCCCTATAGGGTATAGTGTGTTTCTTTGAAAGATCTGGCACAGGCTAGTCTTAGGGACTGAAAACCCCCACAAAAATAACAAAAATAAAACAAAACAAACAAACAAACAAAGAATAGACAAACCCAATCTCATCCAAAACATTAGATTCTGTTCCTGCTCACAAATGTGTGGTTTACAGAGGCAGTTTTGGTTTCAGAGATGCAGATTTTTCTCATTTCCTTGGTGTGATGTTACTAAACTTCCAGCTGCTGCTGTAGGGATGTTTCAAACAAGCTGCTGCCACTCACGTTCATGGCTCTCCTCACCAATGAGCAGAACTCCAGGGCAGAGCCCATCCATCAGCCCCCCACATTTAACACCAAATGGAGGAGACCTGACCACACGGCCCAGATCTCAGCATCGTATAGAGAAGCTCAAGAGTAGGATATGGAAAATGCATTGAAATCATACAACCGCGACCCAGCTATCACTAACACCTGCAAGTTTTGCTGCCAATCTTCGCAGGAGACGGCCTACCTGAAGACCGCGTTGTAGAACACTCTTGTAATATTGCTTTGCTTTTAACCAAATCATGAATAATGTAAGGTTCTCTTTTGCATTACATTTATTTTAATATTATTTTCTTGAAAGGCCAGTGTGAAATGAACAAAGTGTGTCGAGAAGAGCCCCGCAAGCCCAGCAGAGGGAATGGTCCATCTCCAGCGACCAAGAGGTGGCGCCCAGAAACCAGTAGATGTTGCCTGCGGGACTGGTTTGAAGTGGGGGAAATGCCCAGCAGAATGCTGCTGGGATCAGGCTTATCAAGGCAGATGAAAAACAAATACAAGAACCTGGCAGATTTTTGGTAAGATGTATAAAAAGAGGAACAGCCCTTTCCAGACACAATTCGCAGCTTTCCAGGCTCCTCAGCCTCCAAGCACCTACATCTCAGATTACTGCCACCTTGCATAGCCCAAATAAGTAATTTGCTCCCTTTCCATCTTTGCTGATTGATTTATTCAAGACAGAGCCTTGGATGCTTCTACTGACCCCAGCTTCAGTCTTGTACACCCCTTAGAAGAACATTTGAACACAGTAAATATGAAATTCCCTAGTAAAAAATCCTATAGGTTTTTTGAATCCCTTTTCCAGTTTCTTTAAGCTGAAATTTCTCAGGTTTAAATGTGAATATCCAATATTCACATTTTAAGCACAAACTACTGGAGATTCAATGAGTTTGACTATGCTGTCTTGAAGGCTTGGATACTCTTGATGTCTTGAGCATAAGTCTTGCATTTCTATACCACGGCATTGCAATATGGATGTGGTTGGATAAAATGTATTTACATATAGTCCAGTTTGGAGACAAACAGCCAACAGGAGCATTCAAGAATACAATAAAAGTAGATGCACAAAATGCATTGGCAAAAAAAAAGAAGGCCTTTGAAGGTAATGTCAGAAAACGAAGTTCAACACTCAGAATTCATTAGTAACAGGGCAGAAAACACTAAACATAATATAAAGTAACCTTGTGGGTTCTGCTGCCAGCCAACCATGGGGAAATCTCCATCATGACATGCCTTGGTTTTCCTGAACAGGGGAGGTGAAGGACAGGCAACTGGCCTGGCTTGCAGCTTCAGTATATTCCCAAATGGAGAAAAATAAACCTTTCAGTGTAGGAATTAATAAAGCTAAACAAATCAAAGTGCAAGTCTATCCCTTCTTGCTCTTTCATGCTATGAACACAAGCTGATGATCAGCAATACACTGAAGGAGAAAAAAAAGAAGAGAATGGGAGATTGGTCTGGTTAAAATTTGTCTATGAAATTCACTGCCAAGAGATTTCACTGAGGCCGAGATATTATAAGCTTTTAAAAAATAGATTTTTATACAAATAAAATATTTGCAGGATTTTGAGAGATTGATAAGCCAGTACTTCAGAGTACCCAGTCACTGACTAAGAGCTGTAACTATTATGGGCTGATTTTTCTATATCTGCTTGTATTAAAGTTTTTCTGAACACGAATGAAGGACATACCAAGCTTAACCCCAATTAGCAGCAAGGAAAACATCCCATAAATCCACCCCATGATTTTATCAAGGGAAAGGAGTTGAAGCTGAAGCACTCTTTTAACAACTTTATTAAATGGCATTTGTCTAGATTCATTGCAGTCTTCCTCATGGCTGTCGCTTGCCAAAAAAAAAAACCTGCGGGGGGGGGGGGCTACCAATATATAAACGTGCTTTTGAGAAAACTCCGAGATTTCATTCTGCACTGAACCCAATGGACCCTCTTCTGTCTCCTGAAGAGGGAAAAAGAGCTCTGGAGGTTTCACGGTGTAGGCTTCACGCTGCATACACCTGCTTTAAAGCCATGTTCCATCTGGAGTGCTTTAAGTGTTTTAATTAAACTATTTTCATGGCATAATAGCAAGATAACAGAGCAGTAAAGTCAAATACAGCCACGTGGTCTTCTTTCCTTTACACGATTCCTGCAAAGTCTATGGGTTGCTTTTCATCCTGCGACTTAGGCTTTTTCTCTGTCTGCATGGTGTACACTGTTTTTCTTCTTTTTCCCCTTCAATTGCTCTCCACCTAACAGCAGGATGACAACAGACTCAAAAGCCATTAGCACAACAGGCAATCTTCATGCGATGATGGTAAAAACCAACACAGATATAAGTAGCTAGTTTGCCAGCAAGGTGCTGATTTAACTGGAAATTCTGCAAACGGGAGAATATATTTATTCTCCCCATGAAGCTTAACAATACGGTTGAATTATTTCACTTAAAAAGGGAGTTTTTCATGCATACATTAATATGGCAAAAGCCTATTATATTCTTCCATTCCTTATAGCACTTTTTTTTACTTATGTCTAAAGTCACCTCCAGCTGCCTTTGCCATTTGCTTGATCTGCTTACTAGCAAGCAATAATTGGAAACCTCTACTGCTTTTTGTGCCTTCTACGTTTTACTCCTAAGCATAAATTACTTTAGAAGAGCACTCTCCATCTTCACTATGAGATTTTTCAAGTACGGGAAAATTAACCTCTTATCCAACATATTGCGTGCTCCGTATTTATTTACGCCATTTATTGTGAGTGCCAAGCAGTGTAACAGATAAACAAATTTCTTCAAAGTACTCACAAAAATGACATATGAATTTAAACACTTCACCCACCAGAATGAAAAGTCTTTACAGTGCCTGGAACGACATATTCCTCCACACAGCCCTGTATTACTGGGTCTGCCTTATCTTTTCTATAATTCTGATTTAGATGACAACATACAGAGAGCAGTTGAACACTTTTGGAAGGGTTAACTGGACAGACCTTCAAGCAACTAGAATAGTATGGCTGAATCATTTCGCTTAAGAGGACGAGGAGCAAAATTTGAGCATTGCTGCAAATGCAGGATATAACAGAATTTATAAAGGGGAAACATTGAAAAAATGTTGGACTTCTGGGCCGCTACATAGATTTTGTGTCCACACTGATGGACTAACCCAAGTAGGGTTTTATATATGGCCTGGGTAGCATTTGTGTTAGCACCAGTCACCCCACACATCCCAAAGGAGGAAAGGGTTTGGGGCTCAGCTCAGCACTAAAGCAGTAGCTCCCTGCTTATGAGACACTGGGCACAGCCCCAATCCCACCGTGGGTCTGGCCCTACTCCTCCCTTGCTCAATCCTCAACAGTCACGACAAACAATGCGCCACCCCCCCAAAGGAGTGCAGTGACTTCTTTGGCAACCAGGATCATTTCCAGCTCCCTCTGAAACAACCCCATTTCTGCATCCAGATGCCAAACAGCCAACAATCAATGTTAGCTTAGTGATGGGAGGACCTGTTCTCAGCTGGGAAGTGTCTTCTCCAGTGAGCCGCATACCCAGACAGGCCCCTGCAATCAACCAACACCTGCAGAAATGCTACTTGGTTTCCCCTCTACAGGGTGGGGGCAGGACCAGACTTAACTTGCAAATTTGCATTCACATCCATCTTAGAGCTAAAATTGACTTTAACACCCTCACTGCAATAACAAGAGTAGCCCATGTGGGTGAATTAGCCTCATCTTCGAGTCAAGGATCTGTAAAAGTAAGTCAGGAAAAAATATGTTGTTATTCCTTCCATGGTCATCACTGCAGTTAAGTGTTTGCAGAACCTTAACCACGTGGGATTTCAGCACCAAGCCTTACCCTCAACTGCCTAATCGGTTCAAACTCTTACCAAGTAACGTTATATGGAATTAAGACTTTCCAGAAATAGAATTTAAAATTAACCTATTTCCACTGACAAAGCTTTCTTTGGACTCTTTTTATTTTTTTTAACATCAAATAAAAATACCCTATATTAATTCTAAAACAAGGAACTGTTAAAGTAATTGTTAAAAATTCTTACCCTTACAAAATTCGTGACCTTTGGAGACATTTCTAGTAGTTTTTACACAATTCTGAAAGTTTCCTTAAATTCTGAAACATCTCTCATTATGGACTTCTTTGGTGAATTCCAAAACAAATTTAGCTATTAATTGGAGAGAGACTGTTTTGTATAAAAATACAGATCCTGGTATGACTGTCCTTAAGCAGAAATCCAGATGAATATGAACTACAGTTTGATACAATATATTAGTTGTCTTCCATCCACAGGATTTTGTAATTTGTTGTCAGGAAGAAAAAATAAAACAGGTGACTATTACAAAACAACCTGTGAAATAATCACAGCCTTATTTACATGGCTAAATATTAACTAAGAAGGAACTAAAAGTTTGTTTAGTTCTGGGCTGGAGACTTAAAACAATGCTGTACACACCTGGGAAAAACATGATGGCTAATTAGTATTCCTGTTTGGCTGAGTAACTGGGCAGTTTGAAAGCATTACTAGCTAGCAACTAGGAAAAAAAGGGCAGGATGACTTCCGTTAGTCTTTTGATGGATGTCCAGCTGTTAGAGATACCTATGGCTATGTGTGGGGAAGACATGCTGAAATTTATTCTCTTTTGCTTGGTTGACATCTGCCCTCTAGCTCTTCTCTCATCCCTGCATCTGTGTGACTCCCCTCACTATGAAATTATGATAAAGTATATATTTAATCAGAGATTTTCACCTACTGCTTACAAAATGCAAAAAGTCCCAGAGGCCACTAGGTGGTATATTCAATCCTCACAGACTTCATAGGATCAGAAACAGGGCAAAATAAAGATGGGAGAGAAGAGCAACCAAGTTTAGGAAATAGTGGCAGGAATTTTTACTCCTGGTAAAAAAAGGGTTTGAGTTCAAACCTCCCATCATATTATCAGTGCATGTAAATAATCTATACTACATCTGAATCAACCTTTTTTTTTTTTAAACAGCTAACCAACAGATTTTATGTATGAAAGTATGGTATGTCAATGACAGCAGTTGAAGTTGTGGCAATCTGCAGTAGAGCATTGCCTGAGACACAACCCAAAGCCCACAAAAAGCCGGGGGTTCCTCCACCATCTGACATGAAATCCAACACATTTTGAATGTTATGTTGGATCTGTCACTTCTGAAGAACAACTGCTCTAGATATATGTACGTATGTATTTATGTATCTACATATAAAATTCTTCTCTGTCAAAATTAAGTCCAACTACAGAGTCTCATTTTCTTTCTTGCCTACTCAGACCAGAGGGATACATAACGATATATTAGCAATCTATCTATTAGGTCTTTACTGAAAATACCTAAAGGCAAGAAAACCAATAAGGCACAGAGCAAAATATTAGCAAGCCTGTGAAGGAAACCCTGTTCCCCATGGATTTACCTTCCATTCCTATGACCAAATCCTCAGCAAGGATTGATCACAGGAGTTGACTCACTTGGTGCATAGATGTCCCACATTTTCTTTATTTTTTTAAGCCTATGGCTGAAATTCACCCAAAACTACTATCAAACCATTTGTAACATGACAGTGGCATGGGAGTTGATTAGATGTAAAATACAAGCAGAAACCCCAGAGGACATAACTGTCCTTCAGTGGCCCAAATACAGATATGGCAGGAACCTAAGACACGTGTACGCCAATGGCCCCGGCGGAGGAGATGCATCAGGATCACACGCTGCGGCTATCAACAACATGGCCAAGGCTGCTCTCCACTGCGGACACTGACTCATTGCAATTCCTACTAGATAAGAGAAAGGACAAGCAGCTCTCCCTTGACTGGTCATCACCACAAAACCACTGGAAGTCTGGATTTTCCTACTTTTAGAAGCAGAGGCTTATTTTCTTTTTATTTTTACACGCAGTTGTCCTCATTCATAACATGAGTTGCAGGCTGGCAAGGATTTTTACAGCCATAGATTGCTATGAAGCAGGTGGACTGATACATAAGTTACTTAGAAAATAACCATACTTTAACTAACTAAACTAACAGTCTTGAACAGCACCTACAGGTGGAGCAAACCGGGGTAAGCTCAGAGGCTCAGGGCATGGAGGCACTGACAATGTCTTCTCCATGTTTTCCTTAAACTTAATCCACAAAACACAAAGCTGTTCAACTGTGTCTCATATCCATATACATAATTCTACTGCAAAAAAATGAGTACTTACAGTTATTTTTTACTGCAATACCACTGAGAAGTAGAAAACATTTTGGGATAAGATTGCTTACGACAAATTGGCAGACATGCTTTACCATAAAGGAAGACAGAAACATGTTCAGTTTTACGCTGAAATCTTTTCTATTCCAAGGTTAATTAGCTTTTTTGCAGCTTGATGGACTGATTCTGTGGTGGCCTGTCCTCGAGTCAGGGAAAGGACCCATTCGGTTACAGGAGGTTGCATCCTCCTCACCTGATGAGCAACCAGACTGCTCAGAGGCACTTGGTGTTAATGTCCTGCAAAAAGTGTGTTTGCGCATCCAGGAGAAATCTCATGAATCATTAAATCCCCATTTCCTGAGCTCATATATCACAGCCTTTAGCACCTTGTTCTATCTTGTGGAAGGGCTTTATCACCTCCGTGGGATGAGCAAGGCTAGAGCTTGCCCAGGCTTTCCAGATTGCAGCACATTGCTCCCCGGGACTGTCCTTACCACACTGGATTACATCACTCTGCTAAAAACCATCAGCCTACAGCAGCGAGGAGGGGGCAGCTGGTGGTGATGCAAACACCGAAGAAGCCAAAGCATTGGGGAGGCTCTTGAGCACTGTTTCCTCCTTCTGCTGGGAGACGAAGGCTGGATTTTTAAATTATTTTTATTTTTCCTGAACAACCTGTGTTTACTTAGAAGGCAAAAGACCGTGACTTGGGTATAACCTGTAGATTCATAAGACAAAGTTTTGTGTTTTGCAAGAGCTTTCCTCAGTGTCCTGCCACACAGGGAACTAGGAAAATATTATCAAAGGCTGTTTTCCACTGTGACGGTTTACCATCAGAAAACCGCAATTCATTTGCATCCATTAAGTCAACATATTTTTGCTAAGTGCATCTTACAACATCACAGGCAATTAAAAAAGACATTTCAATAAAGTTGAATTTTTCAATCTGACTTTTATTACATTACACAACATAGCAGAAAAGTTGGCTTTCATCACACTGTGGAACATAAATGGTGGTATTTTACATTGGAGTGAAATGTTAAAACTTTACCAAAGTGAGCTGTTTGTTTAGAAGTGGTTCTGCTACAGGACTCCAACTGCTCATTCTGATTTGAAAGGAAACCAAAGTTAAAATAGCAAATTCTCTTCAAGTCTATATGCTAGGTTCAAGTGAGCAACATTTCTGTGCATTGTTCTCTGTGCATGTTTTTCCAGCTTAGCCACCACTATATATTTTTGCAAGAAGAGCTTTGGCCTCACCCTTCCAGCCACACGCACAGAAGGAGCCACTGCGTTTACAGCTTGCCTTTTTTTGTATTATCTCCTGCCTGTTAACTTCTGTTTAAGAAATAAAACATTGTCTGGGGGATGTTGTTTAGATGACACATGCGTTCCCTGTTGACCAGATTACAGCGGTTAGCCAGGGAAGGGAACCCACCACCTGTCACTTAAACTCTCTGGCAGCCTTCACGTACCCCCATCCACATGTGCCAATTCAGGCTGCAGAACAGAGCACCATGATCCTGGGCTTATTTTATTTCAATCAGCTCCACCGACATCAGCTGACCTGTTTTCTCCTCTGTATATCAGCCATGTCATTAGTCCGGTCCAAATCTTTCCTGGTAAATCCCTTGAAGTCATTGCACCAAAATGCGCTTTGAAAACAAAGCATTAAATAAAAAGGAAAAAAAAAAAAAGACACTGACAAAAGACCGCTCGCTGCCCGGGTTACGCTGTGTCAGGGATGGGTCAGAACTGCCTTGGTTTGACAGAAGGATAACTCACGGCAGAAGAAAGAATGGCTGGTTTTAGTGTAAAACACAATTGTAGAATAAAGTCCGTGCCTTTGAATTTTCATTCAAACTGATTGAAATTTGGCTGATATTGTGGGCAGCTAGTTATTATTGCTTACAAGAAAAACATCTATATTAAAGTGTATGCTGTATGAAACACCTGAGGCTACAGCCTTCAAGACGGAGAGAAGCTTTCTACCTCTGTTAGTGTGTAAAGCACACACCAAGCAAACCAGTATCCCTCAGTGTTTACCTATTTTTCCATGTCCTCCCCGTTTTTAGCCATTTTATTAAACCTAGGTCACTTTCATCACATTTTGCTGCACGCAAAGCTCACCCTTCTTGCTACTAGTACCAAACCATTTACAAGCAAAAAGACAAACACCAACCCCATCACTCTGCTGCCTTTACTGACACATCAACTAAACATCAGGGCAATGATCCTTTTTACTTTTAATATTTTCTTTAGTTGGAAACGTGCATTGGCCCACAGGGATGATAAGAAAAGTGGGTTGGGTTTGCTCCTGAGAAACGACAGTTCTTAGCCAGATCTTCTGGCTAGCCCAGCTCACAGCTGCATTACAAAGCTTTGTGTAACTAAATCAGAAAAAGGCAAAACATGCCTGGCCCTTGCACTGGTCTGGAGAACAGTGTCTCAGTGGACACTAACTGTCCGCCTGCTCTCACACTGTACGTCCAAGAAGACAGTGACAGCGGGAAGACAAGCATGTTGGGTGGGCAGGGAAGAGAGCTGAATTTTAAGCTGTTCTTCTGTAGAATAAAGAAAAACTAGCTGTGACCTTTTGCTATTTCTATTCGTCATATTTCATAATGCTACCCATGGTTTCCACAACTCCTTTACTGCTGGATGCAGCCATTACCCATTAGTGACTTAATGAAGCCTACTAATTACAGGCATCTTACTAATCTAGGTGTCGTTTCCATATCTTCTTTCAGAAGAGTGACAAGGAAAAGAGAGTACAGATGTTCCTCTTGGGGAATTAAGAACATACAACACAGACTAACAGCTTCTGTGTCTCGCTGCCAAAGCCCGTGGCCGCACAGACCTCCTGCGGCATGCGCGCCGTCAGCACGCCATCGCTCGCAGGGTCACCGCATGCCTGCTGGCAAACAGCATTTGCTTGGCGTAGCACATCAGACTAAGGAAGAAACAGCTCAGGCTCAAAAAGAAAATAAAAATAAAAGAAGAAAAGGAAATGACCGCTAAAGACACAGTGAGGATTTCAGATGCCAAATGATTATCTCATTTATTTTCTGGCAAGCCCTTGACCCACAGTGCCTGAAAAAAAGAGAAAGAAAAGACACACAGGCATGCAATAACAGAAAAAGGTCTACGGTCTGGTGGGTTATTGAAACCTGCTCTAAACCAGCTTGAAAGAAATTTCTCCACCTAAAAATGGGGGGGGGAAATATGGCTTTATACAAGATGTTAAAAGGGAATTGAAGCTGAGGGAGGAAAGGCAAATGAGAGTTAATCAGCGTTACTAAATTTTGGACCTCTGCAAGGTCAAACAAGCACCAGTTCAAAATAGGAAGAGGTTACTGGAGGCAAAACTTCTTACTTGGTGTTTTTCAACAGCTTTATTAGGCAAATGGGAACATGCTAAACACTGCGCAGGCTGTTGGGCCATCGGTTCCTCCCAGCCTTAATCATCAGCTGCGAGTACTGCAATGGGACGGCAAAACCAAACTTTGGATGTGGCCCATGGCACATGTCTCACTTCAGCACCAGTGGGGTTTTCCACCCACTGATTCAGACCTTGTTTCAGCCTCTGCTCCCACCGTGTTCACTCATCCCACCCAGGGATCCATGGGCAAACAAGGTCGCGGCTCCTCCGCAGCCATCGCCCACAGCATCCTGCCCAAAAGCAAGAGCCCTGGGGCTGCTACAGATGGACGGACTTTCACAGCCACATCTGCCAGCACACAGGTACTATCTCAGCCATTCAGGCTGTGCCGATTTCTGCTGACAGCTAGCACGGATTAGTTACTGTAATAAACAGTGTTTGACCGTAATAAAAAAACGTCCTGCAGCAAATCCCCGGGGTTCAGCAAAACAGGACAAGAAGGAAGGATTCTTAGTAATTCCACAGCTGCAAAGTATCAGTGTTTCTAGTTCCCAAACATACTGGCAAAACACTTGCCTCAATTTCTTTTAATGTCATCACGTTAATTCCATTTCACATTTCCCAGAACACACCCTAAACAACGTGTTGGCAACAAAACATCTATAACATGTTTAGCACAAGCTGAACACACGCAGAACATGCCTGCTACATTAACCTCCTCATCTGAAGCGCTGAATGACCTGCCTTACAGAAGAGGCGAGTTTCCATCTCCTGTGCAGAGCAAGCACTGGCCCCATCCATCTGTCCCTGCGACCCTGTCCAGAAAGCTGAGTGAGGAGCAGATATAAGGATACATTAGAATATGGTGACAAAGAAATTGTATAACTTTACTTATGTAGTTATTCTGAGGCAGCAGAAGTTACTGTTTCACACCCGAATAAGAACCAAGCTGCCTATTTTTCCAGACTCACTTTTGACTTGCCTAAAAAAATACATCTGGCTGAGAATTAGAGGGGAACACAAGGGCCAAACCCATCCCCAAAGCACTCGGGTTTCTGCTTCTAGCTTGGCCACAAGCTTCAAGGAGAACACACTGGAAGAGCATTACTCTCATTAAAGGCAAAATATTTTTTGAACATGAAGTTGGGCCAATATTCAGTACCCCGAGGTTTTTCTGGCAGGTCTCAGGAAGACCTCACAAATGGGGCTGATGACTCCAGGCGCAGACGGAGCCGCAGGGAAGCCCAGAGCGCCGGCAGGATGGTCCCCATCTGCAAAAATCAGGCATCCCTCCCAGCCCAGCCCTCGCACCAGCACCCGCTGGCCGCACCACAGCTGGAGCTTCTCTTTCAGCACCCTGTTTGTCCCCCTCCCCCCATTGCTCAGAACCAGCTGTATTTGTGGCACCCCTGGGGTCCAGGTCACCCCTCCAGCGCACGGCTGCCTGCTTTGGGTCTTCCTCTATTCCCATACATCTCCTGACAAAACCTAAAGAGAACAGAACTCTTTTGGCTTGGCCTCTGGTCCCTAATTTCTGTCTGAGCCAAGTTGGCGTGGCTTGGCACTCACGGGTTAAATGGTCACATAAGGAATTCCTGTTCCCATTGTACCAAACACTGTATTTTTTGGTTAGTCTAAAGATTAAAAAGTTGCTCTGTCAACTTCAATGCTTCACTGCCTGTTCTTCGCATGCAAAATAGTGTGGTTTTGTTGTCATGGGGAATTCCTTGCCTGTGAACCATGACAGTCTTTACTTTTTACCTAGCGTGAGAAAGGCCATTGTATATAACTTAACTGGATGAGTCACATTAATACACAGATCTAGCCCGTACGTGAAGTGCAAAATCAGTAAGAGTGATGGGTGAATTTACAGCTTCAGGAAACGTCTACATGTTTTTGCTTTGAGTGAGCATCAGAGCAAACGTGTTATGTAAATGCATGTGATTGCACAACTCACTCCTCAGTGTTACTGATCTCACATCCATTTGTGTGTACAGAGCAGCTAAACAGCTCTCATCAAAAAAGAGCCTATTGCTGCTCCAAAAGCAGAGATCTGTGGGTGGTCGGGGTCGTGTTAGAGAGAACACCATAGCCCGTTCACACTGACTTCTCAAGTTTCATCCCACAGACAAAATACACCAGGTCAAACCAGAAAGCGCGTTCGTTGCCGCTCTGTTTCCCTGCCAAAATGAATTTTCTTCTCACTGATTCAAACACTCTTGAGGTCAATGCTCTCATGCTCTCATGCTTTCCGGATCAATAGGATTTTATTCTGAGCATTCACTTCTGCTGCCAAAGCAAAAAGACAAGCAAAGATTTCAGATACCTATCCCAGCAGCTGCAGACTGCCCGAAAGTCCTACAGAAAACAAATGCAATCTCAGGGCCAGGTTTGGTGCCAGGCTTCCCTGGAGCAGGACAGACGCATAGTCCACATCTGCTTTTCAGGAGTCATACTTACCTGTAAGGCTGAGCTCTTTGCAGTCACTCCGGGCTAGCATGACAGCACTTCCACATCCTGCAGGCATCACCTAAAATAATTTCTGATATCTGAAATAATTCATTCTCTAAAGCCACCTTTTACTGCCTTCTAGGTATATTACATTCGGTTGGAAAGAAATATTGCAGGCATAAACCAGATGAACCAGGGACTGAAGGAAGGGAAAATGAGAAACAAAGGACTAACTTTTTAGGCTAAGGAAAAAAATGTGGTTCCACATCAATCGTCAGAAGTGGAAGAGGTTTTTTTCTGCATTATTATTCTCCTTTGACACAATTTTTAATATAATGTGTGACTAAGACTGTAAATCCTAGTATTCTGCTCTGCAGCTGAACTGAAATAAGGTTTCAATTTCTAAGTTTCTGATCATACTAAGATGGATTTTTCCATTTTAAGTTTATGGACACAAAATTAAGAGAGGCTTTTTGTTTGAGACTGTAGTGAAACTACAGTTATGAACTTACCAATGAGCTTCTGGGGAGCCCAAGCCACTTCAAATGTTTGAAGAAGTTAGAACTAGGGGGGGGGGTTATGACAAATTTGATTTTAGCAGAGGAAGAGGGACTCCTGCCCTGGCAGAGAGACCCTTTGCTCCAAAATGAGAAAATCCATACTAGTACCTACACTACTGCAAGGTCCCAGCAGTGTAGGCTCACGAGAGTTTGGTGTATATTGAGACACTTGTCACTCCCCCCACAGACATTTTAGATCACAAGCTTCTGATGCCTCTAATATTGTACTCTTAGACCTGCTGGTCATAACTGACTCTTAGCCTTATTCACCATACAGTAATGGAAGAAAAATATTTACACATTTCCTATCAGAATGATGCCCCTACATTTTGAAGTACCTGCAAATGACAGACGACTCCTGGTTTTCAGCAATCAGAAGCAACAGGCCAGCAGCTATTTGATCTGAACAGGTTTGGAGACACTTCCCTCCTTGACCTGTTTTTTTAAGAAATCCGAGGTTAAAGGCAGCAAAGACCCAACACCCATACTGTAATTGCCCATAGTAGCTCTTAACAGAACAGCACAAAATATCTGGCAGAGTGGCAGATAACAAAATGTATAAGTAGGAATAAAAATGGATTGATGTGCTATCCCCCCACACTGAACTGCTCAAAAAAGCTGTAGTTTTAACATCTAAACTAAAAAAAAAACCAGAATAATAAGCAAAACCTTGAATTTCCTGCTTGTGAGCTGTCCCACCAGGTTCCACACACCATTGAGCTGTTCAACATCTCTTCACATTAAAAGTGAAAATACCATGTAAATGATCAAAAAAACTGTCTGAAAACAGTAGGTGCCAAATATAGTTAGGTTTTATTTTTTATTGTCTGATAACACTGTGATAATATAAACTGTATCAAGCATGATAAGACACTTCCAGAAACAGCATAGGTACATATTATAAAATAGAAAATAAAAATATTATGTTAACAAAAGGAAAAAAAAATAAAAAGAAAATACTACAATAAAATAACAGTACCAGTTTCCTCCCGTATTCCAAAATTTATTGAAAATGTTTAAATTATGCAACACTAAGATAAGTTACTTTTATTTTCTCTCTTGATTTTAAACATGCACTAACTCAAACAGAAATAAAACCTATTGATCAATACAGAAAATATTATTAATCATGTAACATTGCATGTAGATTTAAGGAGGGATGATGCAGTGGCTGTTAAAAGAAATGCATTATAATTACTTCCTTCCCATGGGCTTAGAGATTTTAACAACTAAAAATAGCTCAATAATTCACAATAAAAGGGACAGCCACTGAATTAGCAATAAACTCTGATAAACGAGCTGTTATTGTAAAAATTGTCAGAAAATTATCAAACAAAAGATCAGCTATGCTTCAAATAGTCTCTGCACAAAGTGATGGCATTCATGGCGACCATGATCTTTGCACCTGGTAGGATCCTGACAGCCCTATCAGAAAGATAGAGGGTGAAATCCGAACACTATTAACAGCAACAGAAATTCCACTTACAGCTCTTGAAGAGAAACACGCGTGCCTTCTGACCACAATACTGCAAATAATCCTACTTAAAACATGCTTTGTTTTCACCACGATGATAATCCTAGTGAAAGGAGTGCTTTTCTTCTCCATCTGCTGTAGAGCATCGGACAAGTGATCTGCAGGGCAGCTGGGGATGTGTTCTTCCCCTCTCACCTCTGCAAACACCTTTGTATGTGCTCATGCATTAACTCTCAGAGACAGCAATCTCACCTTGAACTAAATTATTCAGGCCCTACTATCTTCTTCAAACTCCAGAAGAAAGCAGCTAAGGAAAAGCTGCCGGGACTGTCAGGTGCATCTGCTGAGAGTTAATCCCACGAACTTTAAAAAAATGAAACAAGCCAGCCAAGCAGCCCAAAAACATGTGTGACTCCTAGGTCTTGCACACAGTGCAAGGCCATCAGTGACCTCGTCAGTTCCTTTTGCTCTTTCCCATGTTACACCCTTGTCAATTACATTATTTCAAAGGAGGCTGTAAGTTTTCAGAGGTGCGACTCCATTTTTCTATGCATTTGCAGAGTTAATACTTGTTGAGATGGTACTAAAATAATCTATGTCTATGCACAGTCTTTCATTATGCAACGTACTAAAAATATATTTTTTTAAAAATAGCCCTTAACACATGAACTACTTCACATTCTTACCTAGGAACATTTTATCTATTCCCAGTAAACATTGCCACTGTCCCTTTGCAGAAATGTGACGCTTTTAACCATGATCAAATGCAAAATTGCTTTTAATTTATCTATAAACATTTTGGTCAGAAAAACATGAACTAACAATAATTTAACACGCAGGTGCTACTAGCTTAAGAATTCAAGAAATGTAATTTTGTGGAACAAAAGAGAAAAAGAAAATATAAGAGGTTGGATTTTTTGCTGAGTGGATACATACATTCTTAAACAGTAGTAGTAAAGTGGGCTTCAATTTTTGTAAAAATATTTGAGATTAAAAGATTCAAGAGCAGATCCTTCTTAGCATCAGTTACAAAAGCTCCACTAGTATTAATAACCAGCTGAGGATCCTACTTATAACATCAAAGATGTATAAACCCCATTTCTTTGATACCCATTTTTATGAAAAGTGGGTTGGGTTTTTTTTTGAGACACCACTCATGCAAGAAAAGTGAAATTTGAAACACAGCTTGATGATGGAGTTTTGGTAAGGCCAATAGAGCCAATGGTTATTACTGAGCAAAACCCTTTCTAGTACAAGAAATCAATCTTAGCAGAGCTTGTAAGCAGCCAAGCGACTTTACATAATAGGGAGCTGCTGTTGCCTCGCAGAGGTTAGCAATTATTACTTTTCAAACCAAAGTCAGAGAAAATCTTCTCATTGATACAAAGCAGAGTGGAATCTGGGCCCAAGCCCAGGTATACATTGTCTCTGTTACTAAAGTTTTATTCTATTGTGTTTCTAATTCCACCTTACCTTTCAAGATATGCCCAGTTTACATCAATTAAAAATCAGACAATTGCCCCACTACGAGAAACCAGTGTTTACAATTTTGTAAGGAAAAGAAAAGACATTGAACCCAACAACCACAGTAAAAATAAACTAATTCCATAGTTTTAAAAATAAGGATATCAACATACTGAAATGTTTTCAATGTTTTTAGTTCAAAAAAAAGGAAGTACAAAATTATATTGAAATTTGAAAATTCACAAGAAAATGTTTTCAGGAGTTTTGCACAGCAGTGATGCTCTGATCATGTCTTTTTGACTCCAGTAATAAAGATAGAACCAGTTTCTTGAAGGAGTGGGACGTAAGACACATCGTCTACGTATGGTTGCTGTTAAGATTGTTCTTATTAAAGAATCTCCTTGCTTCAACACTGCTAAGAGACACAGAACAGCGAGATGGATTCTCTTTCCTGTATTCAATGCTTTCCATCATAGCTTGCTTGATCACCTAGAAAACAGTGAACAATGTGTCATTCAGGGAAATAACTACATCTTAATGATTTATTAACTGATAGAAAAGACCCCTTCAGATGTTAACAACTGTTGCTCCTACTTTTAACACTGCTCCATCATTGAACAAAGTGATTGCTGACTATTATTATGAATACTATTTCTTAATTATATAAAGCACTGATTTTAATGTAGTTAATAAAGATACAACAGGATGACACCAACATCAAAGAAGTCACCCAAGAATATAAACCATTTAAACTGAGTCCCAATGAAATTCTGAAGGGTAAATCAAAATACTGAGAAAATCCATACTTAAAGGACATAGAAAATAATTATTATCTTGAGAAAGATTAAATCTTCACTTTTGCTTCCTTTGTCCTGAAGTAACAAGATTTCTTTACTATATTGAGAAAAAAAATCATTTCTTTATCTGGGATGATAATTTACACTTGTGAATATGGCAATTCACTCTACAGATGCTGGGATCATGGTGTCATGTTACAGCTGGTATCAATAAAAAATAATTATTACTGAGTTAGTTGATAAAGAAATTTCCAGAGATCTTCACAGAAAATTTCCAATTTCCTTTCTTCCAGTTAGAAAATCATCATACATAAAGAATTGAGTACAAAATCCTGAACATAATGTGTACATCCTACACAGTCACCTTTACTCAGTTACCCTGCAGGGCTTTTGATGGTAAAATGGCAAAAACAACACAGAAACCAAATTAGAAAAGAATATGAATTGGAATGGATCCTAACAAGCACAGGCAATAGTTCTTCCAATTAGAAGATGGCCACAATATTACAACAATCTTCTTAGCCCCAGAAATACTCTTCTTCAGACATTTTTCTACTGGAAAGCACTTCTGGCTTTTTCAGCAGCGTATTTGCTTAGTGGTTTATTATTGACAGGGGATCATATATGGTAATACTTCCTACAACACTGCTATTTCAGTACTTTAGAAATAGAGGTCAAGTGAAAATACCAAATTCTCTTCACTTAATTCTCACAGTGTATCTCATGCAATTCTCTTCAGGTAAGTCCAGCCACTGTATTACCTACAGTGACTGCACTCTTCCTTCCCTCCCAGGCTGGAAGGATGCAAGTTGACCATGCCACAGATTGTGCATCCTTCTACACAAGCTCATGAAGAACTCACTTAGGGTATACTCCAGCCCTCATTAAAATAAACCAGTTTTTTTCCACTGACTATAAATGGGCTTTGGATCCAGCCTCAACTTTGAGAATAGCAAGGAGCACAACTAAATGCAGGAAGCACTTTGTATGTCACAACAATCAGGCAAACACTGAAGTAAACCCCTGTACCTTCTGTATGGCAGATATAGGGCTTTATTCACACCACCTACTTTCCCATTCAACAATCTAGACCCTTTAAGCCCCTTCCATGCTGGCAATACATACATCTATGTTATTGAGGGTGTTGAACTCCATTAGATCATGAAGCCTCTTGAAAGCCTCATTGGAATACTGGAAGTTGAAGGTAGAGAATGGTGTATTCGGATCATCAAAAACGTCAAAGTCTGCAAAATCCTTCTCTTCCTGTGTTTCTCTTGGAACACCTGCATACAGAACAAATGTACGTCATAACAATCAGGCAGACACTGAAGTAAACCCCTGTACCTTCTGTATGGCAGATTTAGGGCTTTACAAAAATACAATCTAAATGTTAGGTGTGAGGACTTACCGTCTTATTTTTTAATGGCTCCTTTGAAATCCCTAACTACTACAGACAGACTTAAGAGGTATTTCAGAGACAAAACATTTCTAGTATATAATCAACAGCACATTATAAACCTTCAAAGGAACAACTAGATTTAGCATCAGAAACTGTGTGCTCACCTGGAGCTTTGTACTTCCGGAAGTTGATGTTGGCCAAAACAAAATGAATTATAGTTGGACAGTCTTTCTCTGAAGAGGTATCCTTTGGTTTGAAAACATAGCATTCCTTCATGCCCTCTCGATCAAATACATTTGGGTCTATTTTGGGGAAAGGAAGCTTGTTCATTTTGGCCCATTTTTCAGCAAGCAAAATTTCCTGGAAAGATAACAAAGACTCAGGTGCATATAAGCATCCACTGCAAAGTGAGATTTTATGTTGAGAGACACAGGTCAAAATGGTTACTAGAAGCAGTTTTATTAACTCATGCTTTTTTACAGCAGAAGGACTGATCAAGTCAATCTTTGTATAGATGACCCAGTATGGCAAACAGAGCACCTAATTCAGCCTGCCCAATCTTCACCACCTGCGGTGATTCACAGGAAGGAAAGAGCTGGTCTGCCACATAAATCCTTAGGTGAATTTACAGAGCTGACAGCTACAAAAAACCATCCGTAATTTTACTTGCAAACTGACTATCAGTGCTATGGAAACCAATGAGAGTTAATAAACACCAATCCACGCGTTGTTATGTTCAGAGTCACATCATAGCACAGAACAGCATTTGAAAGCACGTTAAGTAAAGAAGCAAGTCTGGAAAACAGGCTTTTTTTTTCCTCGGGACAACTCAGTAAACAAAATAATTTGTAAATAATGACTCAAAAGCGTGTAATGAGGGTGTGTGAGAGGGAGGAGAGGGAAGGTCAACATCTTTAATCTTGGTTTTGAATGAAATAGGACCCTTCTTTGGGAAACTGTTTTGGATACGCAAGAGATTAAAAGATAGTGGGTGTAAAATGATAAAACAAGAGTAGAGTCATTGACTTCAGCTGGCTGATTTCCCTCTGTGATGGAGTAATAAAAGTATATTAGAGTGCTACCATAGATATAGGCCAACTCTTGAATTGGCATTTACTCATTGTAATGCAAGCAGAACCAATGGGATTGCACAGCCAGTAAACAAAACTGGTTTCTGTCCTTTAGGCCATTAGCATACAGCCTCTGCTTTTGGATTATACCTATGTATTAGCTGGAACTACGTCACTCTTTTTATTATACACATATTTCCGCTTCAGAAATAATGAACCATTCCCTTCAACAGTGGCTTCATGAAAACCTAAGGCGCCATTTAATTTTCCCACCATTTTTTCTTGCGTAAAAGGATTTTGCCTTTTTAAAATTACAGTTTACAGAAAAACCTTCTGTCAAGGATACCACTTGACTTCCCATCAATCTCTCCATGTTATGGTATGTTCCCCAAAACGACACAGAAAATTGCAGCTGATGGAGACAGAAAGCTCAATGCATAGGCTAAGAGTAACAGAGATGACTATACACAGCCTTTTGTACAGGCTTCATGTGCAGAACATCAACAAAGGGAGGAAAAAGAAGATGTTTTAGAGGAGATGGCAGTGCTGTGTCAGTAAATTTAGCTGATGGGGAAAATACTCAGTCATGACAAAAAAGGAGACAAATTCTTAAATAGAAAATTAAAGGAAGAAACAAACTGTGGGATTCAGTCAATTAAGGAAAATGAAGGATCTCAGCACTAGTAAGAGTCTTCTCAGTGCTCTATTCCTCCAAGTAGTCCCCAAGAGACCTAGAGATTACAGAAGTTACTCCTTTTTTTTCTCCTGAAGCTTGTTTTTCTTTGCATTTGACAACACTGATCTAGAGTTTGTTTTGCTCCTGCTGTTATTTTCTAATGTTTGGGGGTTTTGTCCCTTGATAGCAAGAGGAAGGAAAAAAATATTCTGTTCTAATTGAAATTTCTCTGTAAAGCAACAAAGAATGCCAGTTGATTCTCAAACAGACATGTTTTATTGGTTTCCTTAAAAATTATTTTTAAAAATCCACTTGGGTTTCAAACAAATATTGCCTCCCTTTTGAGAACCTCACAATAGTCTCATAAGAGCTGCTTTTTCTCAGTTAGCAAAATGATCCAACATTAAGCCTTTCTGATCAGTTGGAGCTGTCTCAATGCATAGGTTGTACAGGTCATACAGACTGACAGCTGTGCTTTCCACACCTGCTACAGAAAACAGCCACATCATTTAATCCAGATTTTCTGTTGTTACTTTGCTCTGGCCTGAATGGATTTAGGAATCCTACTTAAACCAGTACTGGGATTGTCCTAGTGAGATGTAACTGAACAGTTAGCCCCACTTCCAAAATGTTATATATTTAGCAATGCCAGAGTGACTGAGACATATTTCTGCAAGATGATGACAGAAAACCATTCATTTACACCCCAGCATCACAGGGGAGAACAACTGTACAGAGACAGAGTACTAGCACAATGGTAAATGACTGACTTAATTGTTTAATACTGACATAAAATAAAATTCTGCAATTCAGTGTGAAGGCAAGACTTCCATAAAAACAACAGAGCTACTACTTCAAAAGAATTACATTAGCCTTCTTTGTTGTGTCAGTTGTCTCATGTGAGTCATGTAAACAGGAACTGAGGCTGAGTGCCATATTCTGCCTTGACGTGGAAACAAATTGCACCAATGCTGTCGATACAATAGCACTAAGGCCTTCTGGAACCATGAAATGTGCAACCAACCTGACTGCGAGAATACAACTGAGTCAACGTAAGTTTATGAACACAAAGAAAGGAATGGCCTATCTTACTCACTTTGAAAGGAGGACTGGAATCACTTGGCCTTGCTGAAAAATCAAAAGAGATGATGAGATCAACGCCTCTCTGAGGTCTTAAGATAAGTGGGTATGGCAGGTTAAATGTAAGCCCACTGTCCACTATATGAATCTTTTTGCTCTTCACATCTAGTGGCTCATATATCCTCTCAAACTCATCAGGATCTGTGCAGAACAAATGAAAACAAAACAAAACAAAACAGGAACACATGAGTTAAGAACCGAAATTTTGATGGGCTTTCCGGTGTTTCCCCAAGTACTGAAGATTCCACAGAATTTAAAATGCACAGTAACCCAGCAAAACTTACCATGAACTCATGCGTAACCTTAACTCTCAACTTAACAACTGGAGAATGAGGTAAAAAACCAGAGCTGGAAAGGACCTCAGTAAGTCAAGTACACAAACACCCTGTCCCAAGGCAGAAGGATAGGTGGCTAGAGGCAAAACTGAAGGGGATAAATGCCCAGGTTTGACCCTAGCCTTCCCACCTTTACCCCACCATCCCTAACAACAAATACACAAAGGAAGGAGTTTATGGGATGTTAAGAGACATCTCCACAGTGTCCTATAACACCTGCCCAAATCTCTTCCCTCAGATTCCCCCCCAATCCCTCGGCCTTCCCAGCTCCTCTTCCCCAAGTATCTGAAATTGGCCTAAAAAGCCTTGATGTGGCTCTGCTCTTGCATGATGCTTGTCTGTGTCTGCTTCTGTCCATTAAAATTAGCAGTATCAAGTCTTGTTTTTCAACCTACACCAAATCTCATGACCTCATTCTCACTACTATACTACAAACAAAAAGAAATGGTAGCCCATATCCATATCTGAAATCTAAGCATTGGGCAGAATTACATGTAAGCCACTTGCTGTTTTTACTGTCACATTATAGTATAAAATAGTCTCCTATCTCTAATGCCCAAACTGAGGGCTCAAGAAGATGATGTTTCCCCTTTAACCTCAGTATTCCCTGGGGGCAGGTCAGGAAAAAACAAGCAATTTTTCATAACTGTCTTTGCACTTATCCAAGTCTCTGGATACTACTAAATGATCACTGCAGTACTTAAAATTTTTCTCCTGATGGTCTTTTCTTGCTCTAGATCTTAAAAATATTTCCAGTGCATCTTTTTCCCTTTTGACTAAAAACTAATGCTCATATCTGTAGAGGGCAGTGTAATCTAAGGAATGCTGAACAGAATAATGTAATTATTTCTTGTAAAATTAAATTTCCTAGCAACTACTTATTGGCAACAGAAGTAATCTGAAAAAAAGATATTTTAATGTGAAGAAAATCCATAAAAAATAATTCAAACTCTAGTTCCTGTCATTTCAGGATCCATGAGAAAAATTTATTGTTATGAGCAGCAAAAAAATCTCAGAACAGATATTTTGAGTTTTTATTTTTGTTATTATTTATTAGAGGGCACTTTGCTAAGAAATGAGGTACCAGTTTCCTAATATTTGCCTTGATTTCTAAGGCAGAAAACACTTTCAAATTATTGCCTATTGCAAAAGGGCTAAGTGTGTTTATAGACCTATTTTAGAACCAGATATATTTTGTAACCATGAATTAGCATAAATCAATGAAAATATATTAGTGCCTATAAAAATTCATCATAATTAAAAAAACACTGGTACAAAATACTTACTACAGATCCTTTTATACAAGTAGACTAGTTTTGTTTTCCCCCTCCTTTTTTAAAGACAACATTTCAAACATGATTTAACCCTTGTTCTCAATAGAATTTCTAAAAATTGTAAAAACATTTTTGTTCAAGTTTTGTATTATCTTATTTACAAAATTTTAATTTGAAAGTCAACAGTGATCCTTTAAACAAGAATAGTACCACCTATAATAATGTTTGTGATAGGAGTGTTACTGCTTACACAAACTTCCTACCAAAAAGGCATTGAAGAACAAGACGGTTCCTATTGCTTAGAACCTTCATGACTCTATAAATTTTATGATATTTTAAAGGATAAAACATCATAAATTTATAATGAACACATAGACTGTTTTTATTAGTCGTGCTCTTCTGTGATTACAGGAGAAATTCAACTTAAAGGTTTTTCTTTTTATTATAATTCATTTTAGAAGTACCTTTCTAATCTTTGAACTGAGAAGAAAAGTTCCAAAATGCAACTTGTGTCCATGTTATGGGGTCAGAATTCAAAAAGCAATTAAGATAATCCAGTGTTATTTTAACAACATGATTTTAAAGGCAGACTCAGCATGTAATTTGATTTGATTTACACAGGATCTGGGCCCAGAGGCCAGAAGCAACACACAATAGCCCGGTGAGACAAGGCAAGCAGGCAGACCAAACTGTGGTTCAGGACACTGCAGGTGAGCCTGCAATTGCTCCTGGGAGAGTTGTAACGTACAATAACCATCCCTGATGCTAAAAGAAGTGTCACCTACTCTATAGCCTGTGCTGTAGTTATTCTGAAGGGCTGGATAAGAAAGCTTTATTCTTTTTGTAGTTTACAACACACGAATCCAGGACAATCGTTCTATATACTCTAGCAGCCCTGATAAGTCAACCATCATTATTCATCGAACAGTATGGAGACCAAGTGGAGTATTTATGCTCTGAGAGCCTGGGACACTAATTTTCAGCCGATGTGGACTGCTTTTATGAAAGATGCATCCATATTACAAGAAGCTTTCAGTCCATCAAACAGCAAACTAGGAGAAGCACAAGATGTTTACGAGTACAGCTCTGTGTGAAAACAGCACAGCACGCCTATCTGATTTGCAGTAATCGGATACACAAACAGATATTAAGAATTGTTCAGAAATAAAAAAGACACCATGTTCTAGAGACCAAACTTTGTCACAGATGGTAGCTTCAATGGAAGTATGGGAGATGAAAAGGGCATTTGCTATTGACGTGCATCTACTATAACAGAGTTTCAACAAATACTGAAATAAGGAAGCAGAGATTATGAGTTATTTTTTCCCTATTGTTATTCACTTGGCATTTTCTCAAGTGATTTTGGTGTGTTGTAATATCAAGGCACAGAAACAGAACAACTCTGAGTTCATAATGAAACCATTCAAGGGGTGTAAAGTTTTAAAGCATATTTGAGATCAACTAAGAAAATGCTCAGCATAAATAGAATCCACAGCAAAGCAAAGCCAAGCATTTTACTTTCAGATCAAGCAGCTGGGATCTCTGCTGTATGCACTGCAGACCCTAAATTCAATCCTCAGTAATGACTGTAACATTGGCTTAGGCCTGCCACAGTTCATCCTCTGCAGTGCAACTCAGTGGGTCTACAGAAGGTTTGAGACAACTGGAGATGTAAAGTATTATTTATGTCCTTTTTGATTCATCTGGTAATAAAGTCCTAAAGCAATTCAGACTTCTCTTTGTACTCAAGCTGTTAGGTAAACTGCTAGTGGTAGGAATAAATATGCAAAGCTTAAATGCAACCAGTGCCTTGGTAATATATAGTATTTTAAATTTACACCAAAGTTTCCTTTCTATCCACTCCTCTGGGCTCCTAGGCTCTTACACATATTAGCAAAATTCACAGCATTGAAATGTGGATACACCTATCACACTACCGAATGATTAAATTTTATATTAACTACTGAAATTTCAAGGGTTTTTTAACTGTTCTTGACCATAATATTGCAACTACTCATAGCTGTTAGATTTGAGTTGTTAGTTCAGGTTTATGAGTGTGGGCTTCAGCTAACACTAAAAAAATTGCAGTTATGTCAAACTTTTGCCAGACATTTTACCCAAAGAAATTTCAGGCACTCAAAAGTGATTGTCTCAGAGGTGCAGGCTCATTCTGTCAAACCAGCATTTTATTTCAATTAAAATTAACACTCAGGAAGTTGACAGTTGATTCTGAAGATTATCCACATCTTAATTATGCAAAATTCTCATCAACTGTCATTTTTTCCAAACATAAGTTTACTACCCACTTTCCTGCCTCTTTTACAACTACTATAAATATTAAGATTACCCAGTTGTAAACACCTCTGAGATGATAAAAATATTTAGAAAGTGGAGTACAGATGGAAATTACTACACAACCACTCAAAGGGATTTGTTACATTAACAAATACACTTTAGAGCGCGTCTGCTACTTAAGCTTTTAAACGACATCTGGTACTTACTATTGCATAATGACCAGCTAGGACAATCTCTTTCCTCTGAACAGAAAATAAGGGCTGAAGTGACTACTATTATTACAAGGGATGGTTGGTAGTGCTGTGCTGCTACACAAGAATATGGAGGGAACACCACTTTCAGAGATTTGTAGTTCATCAGCTTGATGTCTGTCAGTAGTAATTCATAATAATCCAGAAGCATTACAGTTTATATCACAGAAACTGTATGTGGAAGCTCCACCAAGTATGCATCTTCACTGTGACATAACTTCTATAGGGCAACTCACATCCTTAACTCAGTGCTCTGCTGTCTACTAAGAAAAAAAAAGCACCAGTGCCAGAAGAATATTAAGAAATTAATCGGCTTTCACTGAGAGGATTGTAATGAACACTGCCTATAGCAAATCTTCAAAATACTAATCGAATGTGATTCCTAATTCTTTGCAGCTACTGTTCCAGACACCATATACTTCATGGAGTGTGGGAAGATATTGAACTTCTTTTGCAAATTAACATTTTTCTGAAATTCTTATTTTCCATCTGCATTCCTGCTTCCTGCTTTAGCCAACATGACATGTGGATGCATCTACCATCAGTCACACATGAAATGTGAATGCACCTGACAGATAGTCACACTGGGAAGAACATGGTGTCAGCAAAGCAAGGATTTACAAGTAGAGAAGTGTGTTGTCTCTGCATATTTTCCAGAGGAAGACAAAGACAGCAGAAGAGCTACAAAATTTTTCAAAAGGGAAGCCCTACAGGAGAACACAGAAAGGTTTTATTTCCACCAGAAGGCTTAGCACCAATAAAAGAAAAGGAACAACACAGGATACCCTTTGTAGAAGTCCAAGAGATTAAGAAAGTGGCCTTAACGAAGGGCGCCATACACAAAAGCAGCTTGGTAACCTCTGCAAGCAATTCCTCCAAAACAAAGAGCCACTTCCCTTCCAAAAGATACTGAGTGTTCTGCACACTCTGACAGGGGACAGGAGAGGTAGGCAGCAGACAGAAGTCACTGTGCGGTGCCCTTTGAGACACCCAGTCACCTCACAACCTCTGCTTCTGATCAATAGTCATGACTGCCACTACAGAAACATTCTCCTGCCTTCAAGTACGTGCTGTTGTAAGCCTCATAGTTCCATGTTATCCCAATGAGAACTCACTGTTTCTGGTTTTACTAATGAATATGCAGCAACATAGGCTTTCTGTGAACTAACCTGCAACAGCTGCATCTAGTTCATCATCCTCTACCGACTCCTGAGTAAGAAGGTCTGCCAGAGGAGAGAGCGGGTAACAGCTGTTGAGGTTCAATCCCAGCATGAAGTTGTGCACTTTCCCAGCACGCCCTTCCCTGGTGTTGAAAAGGGCGCTATCACCCACCAAAGCCATCAGCATTCGCTGCACCCAGCTTTCTTGGCTGCTGTTCTGATATTCTTGATTTGCCTCAGCATTTTCAGTGCCTGTAGAGGAAAATGAAAATAACCAATGGTGAGACAGTTAACGTATAAAGTATAAAACCAAGATTTCTGGGTCTACTAAAATAAAGGACCTATTAAAATAAAAGGAACTGGGTCATAGCCTTCTTTCAAGGAGTCATGGACTGAACAAAGGAACTTTGCTACAAAAATTTCAGAGGAATGGAGAGAAACCATCCTCTTAAATTCACAGGCCAGTGAAATTTTCCATCTGCAGTATAGCTGTGTGGATGTGTCCATCAGGCAAATAGACTGGCAATGTGTTAGATGACCTGACCTGGACTTAGTTAGTCTGGATGGAAAGGGCAACGAGCATATGGCTTTACCTGTGCTAGCACCCAGAATGCAAACTCTCCTGGGCTCAGGGAACAGACTTGAGTCGCCAAGTTCTATACTCTATGTAGACCTAAATTCATCTGGATGTGTACTGATACCCTTCTCCATCCTTTGCTGATTGCTAGAAAACTCAGCCTTCCTTAAGAAGGCAAAGTTAGTCTGCATGAAAGAGAATACTATAGCATGGGAATTTTAAAATATCTGAAAATATCCTTACAGTAAACTGTAGACTACAATCAATATCTGGTTTTAATTAACTAAAGAGTACAATGAAACATCCAGACTTAGATGTCTATAGCTAGACGTCGCAGTAAAAATGACTTGGATTGGCATCACCTTGTATTAGTAAACTGTCAAAACTTGACTTTTTGGGGTGTTTTGTAGAAGAAGGTAATTCAGGCTCAGGCTTGATCCTTTAAATCCAGCACTGAAATGTGCCTCTAATCCAGGCTTTAAAGGACTTGATTTATATATAAGTAGAGAGAAAGCAAGCATCAAACACCGCAAAGTTTAGAGGTTCAACATCTGTACAATAATATTCTATAGAAGTGAGAGGGATTACCAAGTGTTTACAAATCACAGATTTGTAGGTTGTCCGCTATGGCTACAAACTATGAGAGAAATGTAGTGTTTTGTGCTGGCTGTAGTGCTTAAACAGGAAATCCGCAAATAAACACAAAATGCGGTATCACCCTCTCCCTATTATTTTACACATAAGGGGAATTGAAGAAGTAATCATTTAACTGAGCTAATGACATAATTTCACTGTGTCATCACACAAGATTTTCTTGTTGTAGATCCTAAAATTACAAAGAGCTGCATTCCCATCTTTGCTTTAGTTGTTAAAAACATAATCAATTTCTTCAGGTGAAAATCACTGCTGTGCCCAAAATATCATCAAATACAGAAAGCATTATTAGGATCAGACAGAGACCCTGACCAAAATCACAGAAATCCCCAGGTGGTTTAGGTACCTAAAGATAATTTTCAGTAGGATCTTTTCTTCCCACTGCCCAATGTTCCCCTGTGGTTGTGCCTCTTCTGGGAAACTGGATTTGGGCATTGTTTAAAATAATATGCCAAGCACTAGGAACTTCCTGTATCAGATGACATTTGTAAAGGTGCTAGAAGACATCTATGAACGCTGGAAACACGAAGTAAACCATTCTCAGGTAAATATTTGATCAAGGAACCCTTGAAAACAATGGATAGTATTAGTTTGCTGGGCTGGTAACAATTCGAACACACCTCTGAGCTCAGTAGCTTGCTGACAACAGACTTCTGGAGATCACTGGCTCAGCAAGCCTGATTTTTGGATATATGTGAAATTGCAGACCTCTGCGAAGCACTGTTGGGCTGACACCAAGACTGAAGATGTGTGGTGTGAGAGAATCATTTGCTCATCAGCTTGAGCAGGAGGCATGAAGTCAGGCCAAAGGCCCTCCTGAGGTCTCTTGTTCAACATTTCTCTATTTTGCTGAGCCACTGGCTCCTTTAAGATCCTTGGCCTAGGTAATTAAGTTTACTATTGGTATAAATGAGAGCAGAGCTCTCAGTTATAACAGACTATTCATAAGACTAAGGAAAACCAGCTATGGATAATTACCAACATCCACAAACTTGACAATGCTACACGAAAGCTGATGAAAAAAGTAAACTATGAAATAAAATATGAGGATTTCCTTACCTTTTGGATGCTGTGATTCATCTTCACTGTCTGAACTGTCATTGCTTACAAGGTGCTTTAGCCTAATATTCTCTGTTGAAAGAAATATAAAATTACTTTAAACTACTAGGGTTTAATTGTCAGAACAGCTAAGAATTTCAAAACAATTTAAGTCATGGAACTATCATAGTCTTCATAACAGAAAATACAGCTGAAGAGATTCAATCTGCAGTGGCCATCTCTATGTTCAGAATCTGATCAGAATATATTGGCTTTAGCCTGCAATTTTTGCAAAGTTCCTGCACTAAGCAGATAGCCGAAGGGCTGAGAAAACAAAATTTAATCCTAAAGCAGTACCTACCACTTACCTCTGCACCACATATCTGACACATTTCATTAACCTTGATTAAAATTTAGATGTATAGCTTCTGTCCTCTCAATAACTCCTAGTAAACTAGGAAGACAATGTTAATTTCTGCTAATTACCTGCTAATTAAAAAAAAAAAAAAAAAGAGTAACACTTAACCTCATTCATACATATATAAATGGGTACCCTTAAAAATAGTGGGGGAAAAACAAAGGCCAAGATGGTTATGAAAGTTCTACTGGATAATGTGTGAAAAATAAAGGCCAGTGCAGTTACATGGGTAGAAAAGACAACAGTTTTCATCTCATAACATTAAGTGAGAGAAATAAAAACAGAAATGAGTGAATTTTCCTGGCAAAAATCTGTGTTTTGTTAGGGTTAACAGCTTTGTTTCCAAAACAACCACAAAGTCATCGTTAACTGTTCATTGCTATCTCAAGGCATTATTTCAAAGTCAAAATGAATACTGAAAAAGCAACACATTCCATTGCTCAGGTAAGATTTGTAGTGGAGGTGAATTCATGTGCTAATGGATTATAGGTGGGCAACATTATTTTCGCTAATTATGGAGAGAAGCCCTTCTTGAAACACAGTAAATTTCCAATGTTTTGTGAGCAGTCTCATCTTTGAAGCTTATATCCTACAGAGACTGGAGACAGGGGCTGAATTCCAGTGATGCAAATGTATCCAAGAGAAGACTTTTGAAAACTAAAACCCTTTATTCCCTAGTATAATGTATGCTAGGAATCACCTCTAACTGAAATTTGAAGCCAGTTAAAATAAACTGAATGAGGGTTATTTCCTAATGAACTTGAACATTGTTTTTCCCATTAAAAATTGGGAAAAAAACCAACTACTTTTTCTCACAGAAGGATAATGTAGATGTTGGTCTCTGGTGGCATACCCCTGCTTTGGGCTGTAATTTCCAACAAATGCTGTAATTTTTACCAAATGCAGTATCAAAACAATGGCAATTACACTTGGCACTTTTTGCTAAAGTCTAAATCTAATTCCTATAAGCACGCCTGGCTGAAAGAGAAGATTGAAGAGAGAGTCACTATACTATCAAGTGTAAAAAACCCACAGCTTTATGACCCTTGGTAATGAATACTGGATACAGATGACCACCACTGTTGCTTTTTTCCTGAGGAGGATTATGCCCTCTTAGACTTACAAACAACATTGAAAAAATCCCCACAGAAACAGAAGAGCTTAGTCATCGTGTATTTTTCCTTAAACACAATTTCTTTTTAATACTCAGTGGGTCCTCAATCACTACTCAAATACCGTTAATGGACAAACCCACACCAAAGACAAACACGTACAAATTCTTGAGCAATGATGTAGGAGAGAGGTCAAATAAAAATTAGTGACCAAAAGAGGAAGCTAACCAACAAATGCAATTTTTGGACATCAAATCATTTCTTTAAAGCAACCCCTATGCAAAATTTATTATTTACTGCTCTAGGTGTGATTTACACATACTGGGTGCAACACTGGCTCTTCTGATGTTCGCTGGCATTCTGCCATTCACTTTGGTGGTACCAAGGTTTCAGTGGGACATCTTCAGCTCTGGTAATAGATTGTGGTTCAAGTCACATTAGTATTTTCATATCTAATCCCACATCAAAGCATATTTTTTAAATTATATGTCAAATGAGCCAGCATGAGAGAGAAAATTCTGTCTCTCAACATCTTAAAAAGCAGTAACACAGACTTTTCCACTACCAAATTTATTGACAGAGATTATCCATTAGTAGGTGTTAACACTCATGAGTTGTATCAGAAATAGGAATCTGGAGGCACAGGTCTCATTTTCATCCATAAATAAGTACATTATCAAACAGCTGAATACCATCTATTAGGAGGCAGAGACAGCTAAGGGGCTTGGGTTTTTTTTGTTGTGTTTTTTAAATTAATTCAATGTGCATTTTCTCTCCACGCTCTTCAGAAAAATCTGGCTGTCTAGTACACTTTATTTATTGGTTATATATTTTCCTGCAATGCCGTCTTCTGAATAGGTAAAAAAGTATAAAAACCCCTTTCATTATCAACTGCGTTCTCGAATAAAACACGATAAAGTCTATTCAAACCAAGTTACAATTCTTTCCTTACAGTCATTACGCCATTTGTGCATTAGGAATGAAAACGAAATCATTAAATTAGTAAGCAAAGGAACAGATACCAACAGGTGACTTGTGGTTAGAATGGAACAATCTAACAATCCAGAGATGATAAAACTTGGTTTTATTTTACTAATCCCTTGAATAATACAGTCCAGCGTCAAGAGACTACACAAGTAACTATTAAGCATTTGTCAGCTTCTGATCTCCAAAACTAGCATAACAACACAAAAAAGGGAGTTGGATTCTTTTGACTTAATGAAAACAGTGGGATATATGCATGTGACTTTCAGTACCTCTGATACTGGATCAGAAACAAAAGTGAAAGAAAGAAAATTACTAGCCCTCTTTCCCTGACCTCATCAGCATCTAGCAATGTCAGCAATTAAAGTTACTTGAATTCCACATTCTTAAAATTACTACCAGCAGAGTGCCATCCTTCCACAGAGAGTGCACTGAATCTTACTAGTAATTGTTTAATATTACCTAATTCTTCTTCCATGGTGGGACCTTTATTTTGAGAATTGGAGACGCCAAGCACTCTGTTAAATAATATAGAAAATGCACTGCCCCAGACGCCTGAAAGGGAAGAAGTAAAAAAATAAATGGAAGCAGTAGAAGAAAAAAACCATATACTGCACTGTTTGAGCAGTTGTTTGCTCTCTGAACACACCCGATTTTGGAACATGCTAAGTCATAAGTTCAGATGTACACACCAGAATCGAAAAAACAGGGAATGCCAATCCACATCTGTGAAATCTTTCAAATGGATGTCTTCCAACAAATTGAGAACCCTACTTCTTGTCTCACACTTTGTGTGATTGCATTTAGAAGTCCTTGTCCATGAACTGCTGAAATTATTTTAAAGTTTCTTTCTGTCACATACTCACCCATCAAGAAATGCAAGGGATTTTCACTATACTTCTTCACGACTGTCCCCATAAAAAATTTGCTTCCAAACAAATCAGGAGACATAAAAGTGCCATATTTTGCCATACCAATCTCATATGGACTGAATTCCACCCAGTCTGCAAAACAAGAAACAAAATGGTGTTTAGTTAGCAAACTCAACCTGAATAGAAACAGGATGAAAATACATAAATGAGTGAAACCTCCATCCAAGCAAAGAGATTTTAGTTAAATGGGAAGCTAAATAACCAAGAGGAGTATCTCCTAGGTTGTGCAGAAGTCAAAATTTTTATTTCAAATGAAGGACAGTCTAATGTCTCAGCAGAAGAGGAATTCTTATTCTCATTCTCTCTCATCACAACAAACTTCAGTGAAAAAATATGAGCTTGTAAAAACAGAAGTATAAAAGTAGTGATCACGAATGAGAAAAAATGACATCTGGTTTTCATCTCATGCTTCACTATGATTCCCTGTCACATGAAATGCAACATGGTTCTAAGTTCCAAGTTTCTTTTCTTTCACTGTGATCCTATAAAAAATATGGAGGGCAGTAGCAAAGGTGGAAGAAAAATTATTTAATATCACAAAACTTGTGAAATATTCTAGGAGAGGCATTTGGATTCCAACAAAACCTTAAGTTTCTAGTGAAATCCAATATGAAAAGGCAAAGCTGAGAGGCAGCTGAGAAACTTACTAATACCAAACAGTGCCAAACATATTTTTGAAAGTACATGCCATTTTGTGGAATACAGAGATCAATAAAAATACGGAATAAAATGTTCAAATGCATTTTCTGATCTTAGCAGAAAATTTCAGAAGTGATTTACATTCTGCGATGTATGACTTTTTTGAAAATGGATTTTAGCTGATTTTGAAATATTTTCTTTGATACCAGTGGAATTGCTTACATCAGAGAATTCATTTCAAAAAGGGAGCAATAACAAAAAGTACCCTACATTTTTAGTATTTCACCCATTCACCCATTTTGTCTTTGATACTGTTAGTACTGATTGATTCGACTGCTTCTATAAACAAATAAGAAATAATTCTGAAATAGAAAGGCAAAAGAAACAGCTTTGAAAAGTCCCAAAAGTCACAGGGTTCCATCCACTCCTCAAGATATTCAGTGTTTCTCTTGAAATGTTAAGCATCAGGTTAACCACTCGTTCTGAAAAGGAAAGATTTAATCATGACTGCTGAGAGTTTTGTTTCATGGGACAACGCTTATCTATGCTAAGTCAAATACAACATCCTACTTTCCAAATAAACCACCCACAAATCTTCACATTTATTGGAGCAGAAGGAAATTCCTTTGAAGACCCAGTCCAGGAATTTAATGGTATTTCCCTTTAGATATATAAACAGGAATTGGCAAATGTATTCAGAACCATGCTGACAGCGAAACTGAATTTAGATTTAGAATTAATTTAATCTGTGATAGTCCGCTTTCATTTTGTATTTGCACTGAAGAAGATGATTTCTCAAATCACATATCCTGCTTAGGGAAATAATTCTGCTTTAAAATTGAAGGGCTTCAGCATTAGCTTCTGCCATTTCAGAAGCTCCTTGAGACAGTGGCCATTTAAATGAGCAGGACTTGATGTCCCAAGAGACGAGAACTCTATACCAAGAGAAATACATAGTGTTTATATCCCAGTAAACCAGGCTAGTTTCTTGGCTGTGGCTTAATCCAAAACGTAAAGTCAAACCTTTCAGCTGTGCTCACTGCATTTTGGATGTGGTCTTGATGTAAGTTCGATCATAACTCTACACTGCTTCATACCAGCTGAAGATGCAACAGATTTTTCCTGTTCTCAGGAGGGAAGACAGAGAGGTAATATTTTGCCAACATTAAGCATTTGGCAGATTCAGGATTGGGCATATATATGCATGGACTGTATTCACACATTGAGACCGGATTCACTTTACAGTCCAGCCTTGCTGCATGCAGGCAGGTCAAAACCACATAACCAATCCGTATGTGTGATGAACATGGCTGACCAAGCACCGACTGAAGGATCCCTCTGAAACCTGGAGCGTGGGATCTGAGTGCTAAGTATCCATACCTCAAGGCAGCCCTGCTTCCCAAAGGAATTCTGTAGCACTTACTGGTATGGAGTGACACACACACTCACCCTCTCACAGACATAAGTTTGCTATCATGATTTTCAAGAGCAAAACCCCAGTCCAAATTTTGACTGGTCTGGCATTGCAGCAGCAGCAAAGTTGGTGAACAAGGCTGTTAGGGGATGGAAGCACACAATACCAAAGCCAAACATTAAATTCCACTCCCCTTTTTAACACTGAATATCAGTACCTTCAGGTAATTTCTTATCATTAAAGAAGCTATAGTAACTAAGAAAAAAAAAAAAAGCTGTCTTTAACTAAATCACTGTAATTATGTTCAGTTAAAATGATTACTGCAGTTCTGGGTATGGCCGGCGCCACCTGGGTCAAAAATGCTATTGGTAGAGAAAACATGCAGAGCCTGGGGCATGAAAGCTATTAGCAGCTGCATGAAATCTTGCACCATCACTCCCAGAAGGAATGTTATCTGATATAATTAATGCATTTCAACTTGAAACAACATTAAAGATCTCACCTACATCTATAATCTAGTAAATAAGAAAGTGTAAAAATTTCTGTTAAAAACTTACTATATATTTCACATCAAGAATAGCTGTTCCATTCTAAAAGGAGAAAAAAAAGCTTAAAAGAGAAATGATCAAGATCTAGCATCCTATACAATGATATAGATGATAGCCTCAAAAAAGCAAAACCAAGATCCATTGGCAGAGGCAATACCTTTTTTAGACCAATTGGTAAGGCTAGAGAAATTAGACCAGCCTTCAGGTGCTTCTGGTCTTGCTTAGAGAAGGTCATTATTAACTAAAGATAATTTTGTTTTTCAAACAGTAAATAAGTAACCCAAATAAAATTTTTCAGAAAACAGAAGCTCATCAAAACCCAAAATACTTTATTTTCAAAGAAAAAGGTTTCAGTTTCCTAAGGAGGAAAGTAGACTTCTCCCATGAAAAATTTAACCTAATTTACAACCTCATTTTCCATTATGAACGAGTTTTGACAGCAACTGTTCCAAATAACCTTTTTAGGAAACGTGGATACAATGTCTGACTTCTAAACCTCAGGCAAGTCACTTGGTGTTTCCCTTCTCGGTCTTATGTATAACTATATAGATATACATATCCTTTTCTTTGTACAGCATCTAACACATTTGGACCCACTCTCAAGGCTACTAGATGGGATTAAAACCTATGGAATAAATAAAAGCAAAAGCCCCTTTTGTGTTACCAACAGTACTTCACACTGTGCAAGAAGTAAAAAAGAGGTAGTATATCTAATTTGTTTGTTCAATTCTAATTTCACTCTTCTTACAAAGAGGAATAATCCTGTATGACTGAAGACATTTCCCTTTACCTGTTTGATAAACTAATGTTAAGCAGCTTTCTGCTGTTGGAGAAACACCAGCTTTCTTTTCGTCTTGACTCCTGCAATGCACTTAGCTACTTCATGAATAAGCAACACTTTTCAATTGGTAGGGAATCTTTTTTTTTTGTAACATATAGAGAACAAAACTTGGCCACCACTTAACATTTCACAGAAACCTAAAGAGGCTGTTATGGTGTTAGACTTATTTTCAGGTAAAAAAAAAAAAAGCTTACAAAATGGTCTAAGAATAAGTCTCCAAACCCAAGAATGATGGAGAAATAAAAGGCTGTTGACCTAAAACACAGTCTGTTTGTCTTTCCATGGACAGGAAAAGATGCATCTTCAAAGCCAAGAAAATGCTCAGTGGTATGCCATGACGAATATGTCCATTTGATGCCTGTTCTCCACAGCCCTGTAACCCTGGTGTAAGTAGTGCACCAATCGAATAAGTATCCACCTACCTAAGTATGTGATCCCTTATCCCTGAGTAACTTCTTGTTATCAGACTCTACTGTCAGATTCCCAGAAACCGCTGAACACCAATGTGTCCACTTCCCAGTCATTTTTTAAAACCCACCAGAACAGTCCTTATGATATGCCTGATATCCTTCAGCATCACAGCTTCCTATTCTTTTTATAAATCAAAATCTCCCTGTATTCAGTTCATAACAATGCAAATTTTGTTAAGCCCCAAAGAATGTTTCATATCATGGCAAATTCCTTCCTAATCCTTGCCATAAGACTAATAATTTCAAAGTGGACCAAGTTGCAGGATACAACTATTCTCTGAAGTATTAAAAAAAATAGGCTTTTTTTTGGCAGCGATGCACTCCTTTTCACAAGTGACTCAGTACACAGATTGAAAACATACCTGCAAACATAAGCTCTGAGACATCTGGTTTGACATGGAGACAGGTAAAGAGTGGGAGAGCACATTGTGCATTATTGATTTTCTCTTTCATGTTGCTCAAAGTGGTGTCCATTCTCTGCATGAAAAAGAAAGACATTACATCCAAACGGATCCTATGAAGGCCTGCTGATATTTGGGAGACTACTCATTTCTCTGAAATTCTCAAAGAGAAGAAAAATGGACAAACTTGGTTACTTCCAAGAAAAACAGAACAGAAGAATTTGTAAAAGGAAGTAATCTGCTTGAATGCCTTTTAACTGCACAATTCAGGAAGGAAGGAGTGGGAGAAGACATGATAGGAAGATTAAATAAGCATGTGTTACAGAATCCAAAATAACATGGCCAAAAAGAAAACAGTAGTGTTGGACAAAGCAATTTCTTTCCCTCTGCTACTGTAAAAGACTAAAACAAGGAAAAATCCCTCTTAGGCAGAACTGCCATTAATGATCATGTAATGTTTTTCAATCTGTGCTGTTCCTGAAAAGTCAGCAAAGATAACTAAGAAAAGCAAATGGACTATTAAGAGGCTTACATTTGCTAACAAAGGATCTGCATCTCCCCCAGAAAATATTCTGGCGTCTGCAATCTAGAAAGACTGAAAGTCATTATGACATAATAGTACTAAGATGTGTTATCTGTGAATAACCAAGACCCTTATTTCCATTTTTCCCTGATTGTGTCAGGTTCAGATTTAAGCTTAACGTCTGTGCATTTGTGTAACTCCTTAGTAAACAGGGACTTCTAACCAACCCCACATGATCATTAACACCCCTTCATCGTCAGAAACTTAGCTTATATATCACAATTACTAAAAGCTGTGTTGCCTGTTTTTCAGTAAAGTGTTCAAAACCTAATGGCAGTGTATACTCATGAAAGATACAAGTGTATAAAACATGTCTGTGAATCTATTAACACATTTTAATCTTACCATAAGAGCAAATCCAAATTCTGCTCACCTGACTCATTTGAAGTCTGTGTGCCTGATTCAGTCAATTAGGATTTTTCAATAATAAAATACAACAGTATGAAGACCTCCTATTGTCCCGTTTCTCAGAAAAACAAGTAATAATATATAAAGACGTGGATCTTCCACCTTGAAATTAGTATTTTTTAAGCAAATGCTGCTCTTCTTATAGCAAAATGTGCATAAAGAGGTTACACCACTCTGTAATTTTTTGTTGAAACTGCTTGAGCAGTAATTTTAATGGATGATACACAATGTTAAGAGCTTGCTACAAGTACCCAGCGGTTGAGCTCATTTCTGTTGCACATAAATGCATCATGCTTTCCTGGCTCTTAAAGAACTGAGTACCATTCAGAAACATGTCCCAGAGCAAGGAAAGCATTTTACAAGTTTCTTATCCAGTACCTGTTCAGCTATAACTTTAAATATTCCTATTGCTAAACATGCTTTGTTAAATGTTACCAAGGTCATTTCAAAAGAATAGTAACAGCAGTTATTACACAATAGTTTCACAACTCTAATAATCATAAAAAAATGAACTCACATTATGGATAAGTGTTTCACCTATTAGCATTCCAAAGATGTCTGTGAAGGTGACAGGCTGCCCTGAGCTTTTCTTATTCCACAGTGCTTCAATGTAGCGTTTGACTTTCTGAGGAGTGAGCAGCAGAAGTGGGTTGTGACTCACAGAGTTCATCAATTCTTGATTAATCTCTTTCGGTCCTTTTTCTGGAAAATCTGGGTGTGAATACAAAGTTGACATGTACCTGCAATGGAAAACAGGCTCTGTAAGTATCAAACCCTGGTTCAATGTCAGCTGCCTGAAATGTACAATAAGCTCATAAATAATTTGATACAATTACTGATTAAATCAGATTAATTTACTCACCATTTATACAGTAAATTGTCATTTCCTTTTTCTCAAGGCATAGAAAGCTAAACAATTTGTTTTATAAGGTGTTCCTCATTTATTTGTTTAAGGGATAATGGACAGAATCATCATAAGCTGAAAATAGCACTTCTCAAGTTGTCACAGTGCACCTAAATTTGGCAGACTGGAGGTCCTGTAAGTACATACATGCAGTTCTTTCACTCTAAGATGTACCTCTCTCTGTCACTCTCCAGTTCATTATCACTATTCAAAAATTCCTAAAATATATTAGTATATGGTATGCTTTCCAGGATCTAGATGTTTTCATAATAAGGTGAAGCACAATAACTACAACCTGTGCAGAGATTTAATTGACTCTGACAATTCAGAAGAGGTCTATCAGGCAAATCTTGATTTTGTCAGCGAGTAACTCTGGAAACTGAAGTTTTGTTTACTCAAAACAAAGTTTAGACACACATGCAGACAACTGTGGTTTGCACTTGGTTGGCTTAAGTAACACTACGGGTGAAAACTCCAGATAGGCCATACTAATCTACTAGATGCTCATTTCACTATTATTTATTCAATTAGCTGGCTCAGGTATACATACCATACTGCAGGCATAATTCTGCACAGCAGTGAGATACACACTGTGCACGCTTGGCCCTGAGATCACAGCCTGGCAACTTACTTGACAGCATGATGAACCCTGTCACATGCATGATGTAAGAACTTGATTCATTAGTCCTTACGCAGTCTCTAAAGCTTAGCACGCACGTCAGTTCATGGGTGGAACAAACACAGCAGCAAGCTTCCATGTAAGCAGAGAAAGGAAAACGCAGGATGAAGAATTCAGTACAAGGTTGAAGCAAGACGACAGAAACCATTAGGGAGGTAAGTGCATTGCTCCAAGGTTAGGCATGCATCTGAGCGAACAAGTGAAAACCTGCCTCTCCCACCAGGAAAGGTATTCTCCACCCTCCAGAAAAAAGAAAAGAGCATTATTCCCAAGTAATAGACTGCATGGAAAAAAAAGAAAAGAAAGGGAGTGTCAAAGTGTCAATTTATTTATTCATCAAGGAAGGAACATTTGAATAGGTGACATCACCAAGACAGCAAAAGCAAATTTGTTCAAATATAACTGTTTCCAACATATGTTTCTGACTGAATCAGTTCAGATAATCTTGCTATTTTAATAGAGATTTTATAGGTTTACATTAGATCAACTATGTATTCACACCTGGGTTTTCCCAAAAAAGGACCTCATGGCCAGCTGACTGACATCTTTTCAGAACATGGACTACATACCATTCCCTAGAAACAGTGAAAATTTTTCACGCTACACTGCACTATTCAATTGCTCTTCATCCAGCCAAATGGTATCTTCCACTTTTCACAAATTTGACAAAAGTACATCCAGGTCTCTCAATAGACAGCGATAAATCTGCCCCCCCAATCACTAGTGATAGAAAACCCAGGTTCCAGGGATGCCAACCTTCTATAGTCCCATCTAAACGAGAAACTTACTCTAGTTCATAGACATTTCTGGCATTTCAAAACCTTCTGGCATGCTGAAAGCTTTCTATCTAGCCTGGGAGGGAGGAAGCAAGCTTCACACAAGTTAAAAGTAATTGAAAAAAAGCCACACAAGGAATAGAACAGATCATTATCTATTTCAAAAGAGTTAACAACTTTGGGGTTAGAATATTTCCTTAGAATGTGTGAACCAAAATTCATGTGCTTCCTTAAACCAGGGGATAAAACTCATCCCAGGCAGATTCCCTGCTCATTTATATTTAGCTATTCCAACAAAAGCCTTTTTCCCTTACTCTCAGAGAAATGAGACATTCATATAATCTTGTAATTTAGACTGGAAAGAACCTCGAGGTCTCTATTCCAAATTCCTGCTCAATGCAAAGCCAACTTAAAAGTCGGATCAGGTTGGTCAGGGCTTTGTTCAGTCAAGTTCTGCTTTCACATGAAGTATTCACTGAGTCACACAGACAGAGGATGACACCTTACCCAGACTAGTCAAGTAAGGATGGGGCAATACATTCAAGTGCTTGACCATTCTCACTGCAAAGTAATTTTCCTAATAGCTAATCAAATTTCTCTTGCTGTAATTTATGGCAATTACTCCCTGTCCTTTCTCTGTGCATCTCCAAAAAGAGTCTTCTTTACAGCTACTGATTAGGTAGCTGAAGATAAGAGCAAGATCTCCCACCACCACTACCTTTGCCTACTCCTCAAGGCTGAACAAATCCAGCTGCCTCACTTTCTCATGTGCTCTAGTCTCCTAATTGCCTAGGTGGTACTCTGACGGAATTAATCCAGTTTGTCAACACCTTTCTTGTACTAGGTGGCCCTAAACTGGATTCAGATGCAGCTCCAGTATTCAAACTGGTATGGTTATGATAAAATCGTATTTTGTGACATTTGGGATATTCCCTTGAAAAGTTCAAAATTTTCTTAGGATGTAACATCCTCTACTGCAACCTCATCCATTGACATTAAAACCAAGTTTTAGACAAAAAAAAAAGGTCTGCAATTTTTCACTTAATGAAAAAAATGTAGTGTTAAGGAGTCTAAACAGTTAAGAAATTTGGACTGAATTTGTCAAATGTCTTTGGCTAATGAATATTATACAGCTTTTAAATATGTTACATCATTTCATTTAAGAAACATCAAAACAAATAGTTTCAACATTTGTAATAAGTGTAATTTAGGACAATTTTTATAAAAGCCAAGAAGACAAAAGGCTGCAGGTTCATAGCACTGGGCAGAGAAAAGAGAAATCCTCTCATTCAGAAGAGTAGTTGAGGCAGACATAATACTGGGGTTCAAAGCATTCTCCTGCCTACAAAACCCTAAGCTCATAATGGCCAGAGAGTGCCTTTCACACAGTGATGTCACTCTGATTTTCTCCTGTTGCTGTTATTCCTGTTAATGGTCTGAAGTATTCATTGAGTCAGACAGAAGGACATCATAACTATTTGATTAGGGCATTCTCATTGAGACATCTTTGAAGATTTTTAGCCCCATCTGATAACAAACTATTTTAAAAAACAATGTAATTTCTAAATTAAACAGTGACAATAGGAGTGATACAAGGCAATCCATAGCAGGATGCCCTGCAGCATGGCAGCCAGTCGGTATTCATTCCTACAAGCTGAAATACAAATTTCCTTATGGTAAGAAAGAATCAGTGAACAGGTCCTAGACATCCCCAGTAAATCCACTAAGAAGGGGACTAATGAGTTTAAAATGGAGCAAAAGACCTTTCGGTGACTTTGAGAATCTCTGAAAATTTCCCCAAAAGTATACAATCCATTTTGGGTTGAATGAGTCGTCATCTTCAGATCACAAAGAAATTTTTTTTTTCATTTCATCAGGAAAATAAAACAACACAAAAAATATTTTGGATTTACACCAACAGCTTGAATTCTTTATTTTTTGGTTATCAAGATGACAGAATCAGTTACACAGTCCTAGTACATACAGTATTGGCTGTTGATACAGAAATGCGGGTGCATATGTGTAGCACCTCTTTTCATCCATTCCTGCTATCAAAGCTCCTGGGAAGATCACCTGGATACTGAGCTGTCCTCACCCTTCAAGGCATTCTGAAATACCTCCACCAGCAGACTTGCTCCACTGACCCACTATGCTGCAAGATAGCTGCCTCCATATGTCTTTTCTGTACTGATAGCGTATGCCTAAAATTTGCTGTGAATTATAACCTTAGAAATAAAGTCAAGTCTCATGAAAATTCATTCTTGAACTTCCTGAAGAAAAACTGAAGAAAAACAAAAGAAAAAACCCTTACCACGTGGATCCTGAGAGACCAGCAATGTAGGTCGCACAGTCTAAAACTCCTGATTCATAAAGTGCTTTCATGACTCCAGCAAACCCTACCATGGCACGAAATCCACCTCCTGAACCCAATATCGCTATCACTGGTACCTGCATAGATAAGAATAGCATATCACCACAACAATTCTGATAAAGACTTAAAAGCAGTAAATAAACAACATTCATCAGTCACTGGTCAAACATACCAGCCTTGTGCAATTAGTAGGTCACCATCCAGAGATCCTCACAGCAGAGAAGAAACCTGTGCTTTTCCAAACCTGTGCACAAAAGTTCTAACAAGCCAAAAAGAAGGTATTCTGCAGTCTTTTAGTGGTATGTGTGTAAGAGAATGGCAAGATACTTTAATAAAGCCCTTTGAGATATGACTTTTAAACACTGTATGTAGAATGGAACAGTACTGTAATCCCACCCACGAAGTTACCTGTCCCTCTTAGGTTCTCTGGGCCCAAGGGCAATGTATAATATCTGTATGTCATTTACTCAGTCCCATCTGCTTCACAAAGAGCTGGATGGCAAGAGTACTTTTGGATTGCAGTATGGGAGGAGAGCACTGCCGATCATGAGCAAGGGAAGCCAGGAACCAGCTGGCAGCATGAGAGGTTCTGCCAAGGTGGAAAACTCACGGAGGGGCAGAGCAGACTTCCTTCCAGCTTCCTGTTTATCTTGTACCTAGGGACCATGAGCAACCGGAAGGTGCAAAACACTTGGCATGCAGGGACATAAAGGGAAGCTAAATGTGCCTAGTACCCATGTAGGCAAGAAGGAAGATATGACTGAGGCAACACAAGGGCAGGAAGAAAGCATGAATTCCCAGGAGAGAGGGAGCTGCAAGCATGCTACTTCTGGCAGTGAGAGAAGTCTCCCCTTCCACCTGCAGCTCTTTGCCTTATTTCAGAGCCCTGGTGACAGAGAAGGAACAAACACTGTCAGGGAGGATTTTGGACCAGATATCACAGGTTACTGGATAAGAAACAGTGCTACAAAGTGACAAGCACAGTAGCTGATGACTCCCTCTTCCATGGGACACAGGCCAACCTGCCAGCCAGAGTGATTGTTTAGGGAGGTCTGCTGCTTGCCTAGACTCCAGATCCACGATGGCACGGAGAAATGGCTGAGTCTCACCTGGCTTTCCAGATGCTACTCCTCGCTGGTCATCCATGTGGGCAACAGTGATAGAAGCAGGGGAGAGATACCCTGAGCAGATGAGAGGTGCTCAGATGAGTAAGAATAAGGGGCACAGGCACCCGAGGCTGTAGCCTGGTGACTTGATCTTTCTAGTCTGGAAGACGAATGGCTCAAGCAGATGCTATCAGGTGCAGGTGGTGTCACTAGTAAGACTCTTGGCTTCCTCACCATGAAGCCTTGCTTGCTGGTGAAGACGGCCCATGGGAAATAAAGAATCCACCTGACCAACAGAGTGAGGAACAGACTTGCTAATTTAATGAGGAAGACTTCAGACTAACTTCAATGACAGGGACCTAAATGAGCAAAGGGTGCAAATGTTGCAAATGCAGGAGGAATGCATGGGCTAAAGTTAGTAGTGAGACCTGCATGTTCCTGCTCAGAAGGAAGATTGTTCAGAGGCTTACCTCAAATGTCTCTATATTAATGAACAGAGACATCAAAAAAGAAAAATTGGAAGTTCAAGTGCAGTCACAGGTCTATGACACAATCAGAATGCCACAGACTTGGTGGGACAGCACACATGCCTCGCACACTGCCACGGATGGGTGGAGGCTGAGAAGATAGGTGAGGAAAAAGGGTGCAAGGGGGCTGTCCTCTACAAGAAAGCAGCTCCTTGATTGCACAGAACATCAGGATACAACCAGAGACACATCTTTTGGGAGCTTCTGGGTAATGATTAGAAAGAAAGTAACGGCTCTGTTATATTGTACTTTTTATTCACTACTACTTGCTAATAGGGCACAACATTATCACTGCGCAGAATCCTCCATTTTAGGTTCCTTACAGGCACAGAAAGGTAATGCCTGATTTCTCTGATTCTTCTGGTCAAGTAGTAATATATATTTTTTTATATATATATATAAAATAATATATATATATAAAGTCAAATACTATCATTATGACCCTCCTTAGCATCCTGTCTACTGAAATAATGTATAGAATTTCAAGTTCAGTTCATTCGCACAGATTGTGGCACTGCTTCAGACCTTAAAATACAACCAGGAAGTCTACAAATTGGGTGAATAAACCACATCAGGTCTCAGCATTATTAAGTTGTTGCCCCCATGATGCCCTGTTACTTAGAACTCTAATTGCCTGGTATCTGAAGAATTAGAATTTATTTGAAGGCGGCACCACTTGTAGCAAGATTTCTAATAAAAATATACTGAGAATTTCTTTAGAATGTCTGTCCTTCTTATCCATAATCCAAAATAGAGAGGATATTAAATATAGTTACTAAATAAACTATTTAGTTACAAGACCACAGAGATTTTTAAAGCAATGCAAACACCACCTTTAATCCAAATTATATCTTTGTAACAGAGCCAAAAGCAGTAAAACTTACTCATCAGAAACAGAAGAGAGACAAAGAATATTTTGGCTAGGAGTTTAAAAACACATTTTATAATAAAAACATCTGATATTACTATATAGCACGAAGACAGTCTCAAATTTACAGCTACCTTGCAAAAACTACAGGAAAGGTAAGGAGAATTTATGTGTATCTGTACACCTACTCAGCTACCAAGAGATAGCAAAGTGAGCAAAAGCAGACCCAGTTACAAGTGGCACCATATTGAATATGTATCTACAGGTGTTTTATTTTATACTTCTTTTCTTCTTATTTCCCAGCCTTCCCAGCCCTGACTTCAAAGCCATTCCCTTCCACTGCATAGTTTCCCCAAATATCTAGAAAGAAGACAAAATAAAATAAAAATTCACTTGCTACCGTCATCAAGTGTTTTAGACTAAGCAAAGGTCCCATCTGGTTCTCAGCTTCCAAAACCAAGAAGAATTTTCCACTGTTCAATGGTGATAAGGTAACAACCTCTTGGTTGTTACGAAGCATAAAAAGAATTACACAGTTGTGCAGAAAGCCCCTATCTGATCAAACTGGTAATTAGTCAAAAATTTCACTGAAATGCAATTTAAGGTGCCAATAGATGGGATTAGTTATAAGAAAAGAAACCATGTGATTTCAGTTTCTTTCTGCAGTCTCCACACTCCAAGCCATGAAACTTAGTGACAATGCACAGTCACATGGAAATGACCAAGCACAATGACCAAGTAAGCAGAAACATTTCTCAAGGCTTCCATTCCTCAAAAACTGCTTATTCTTGATACAGTAAGATTATTTGATTATCTTTTTCATAAGTGTTAAGCTTTAGTAATAGAAACCACAAGTATTTACTGGCATCAGCATTCGTAATGCACCTCCAGAGATAGCTATCTATCAAAAAAATGACAAAACAAAGGTAAAGATTTAGGACATGCCTGTTTTGTTAAGCCAACACCCCAATAACAGAGCAGTTGCTTTGAACAGAAAAGCCACATTACTAATCACAAATTTAATAATGTACGTTAGGCTTTGAAAGCTCTTTACAAACACTACCTAATTAACCTACACAGACAAATCCCAACAGGATGAAGACGGTGGTTTGCAGGTGCAAGCCTGGAAAAAGTATGTGAGAACACTTCCAAAGCACCACTATTCAACAAACCTATTCATCAGTGAAGTGGCATGAGCACAAGGGAAAATCTGAGTTTTCTTGAGGATGCAGAGAAATCCGCAAGGAGGATCAATAAAGAATGTCAAGAAGAGTCACTAGCATCCTGACTGCAAATGCTTCCTGTATACTTAATCCACAGACATTCTGGGAATCATAGATTCCTATACTGAGGGAGGGCGGGTATACCAAGAGGTAGGTGGATGTATAGTATCCCTTCATTTCCACTTGATACCAAAGCAAAGCATGAAGAACTTCAGTCACTACTTTATTTCCAGAAATGAAATTCAACAGATGAGCTCTAGAGCAGAGGGCAGCAGCTTAAGTAAGCTTCCCACAGCAAACAAAGCTTTTATCATTATTTAGATGAAAAAATAACTGAACAGAAGAATCTACTGCACTTTTACATTCATTTATTTCAGCCAACTGAATACAAGTTGACTTGTAGGCATAAGTCAGGCGATGAAGGTTAAGAGTCCTTTCCTGCTTTGCAGAGGGGAAGGTAGAGCACACTTCCAAGCAGGTAGGTTTGTTAAAGCAGCTTTTTAGCTGAAGTTCAGTTTCCAACACATTTAAGGGCAAGAAATGAAACAATTTGAAATTACATACACCCATCTTACAAGTTGCCCTCTAGGATGAATAGGACAGAGGCAGGGGGGAAGTAGCTGCAGACAGAGTACAAAGGGAAAGGGACCAAGAAGCCATCTCACAATTGAGAAAGAATGGGGAACAGCTAGCTAGGATACCAAGGCATGCACGCTTCTCCATGTACGCAGGCTGGAGCTGATGCACTCCACTCTTGGAGGTGCTCTGCACCTGAAGTCCTTTGTACATAATCAGTAAAACAGGGGCAGAGGTACTAAACCCATTCAAGCAGGTTAGTAAACTTAGACCAAAAGGGTAAGTGACTCAAAAGAAAGTGATGTGGTGAGTCAACAGCAAAAATGTGAATTGAATTCAAAAGTCTTGGAGACAAAAGTCCATTGCTCTAATCCCTGGCCACAGTGCCACACTCAATTCTATATGGTTGTGCCCACTTCTGAACAACCAAAAGGCCACGCCAGCATGGCTTTCTTTTCCCTATGGTTGGTCTGCATGGCACAATGCTGAGGGACCCAAGCTAGTTTTGAACAAACCAGCTTAGATATCATCCAAACAAACTCCACTGAACAGGATTTAACAATGCTGATGAAGTGTTTTGGCAGTACATCTGTACTGTTTCTAGGATCCATGGGGCACTGTACTGTGTGGACAAGCTCAGCAGCATACAGTTCCACTTCAATCAATGGGCGCCTCATCTCAACATGTGCTGATTGCTTAATCATCGAACTGGGCATGAATGTGAAAAGGATTTGGGAAGCAAGATATGTGTTAAGAAAAGCAAGCTCTGAAAAAGGCATCTCAATCATATTTTCCAGTAATCTGCCAAAAAAAAGATACAACATACTACATCTTGTTTGGGGAACGAGTGGTGCAGACGGTTTTATCCAAATGGCCTGGAAACACAGTGCGCAAAATCTGGACAAGAATACCTGTGGCGGAAAAAAGTTGCCATGGGGTACACATGATTATTAAAAAATTGTTCTGCAAATCCAGTCTTAGAGAACTATATGCGTTCTTTAATTGATTATGATATTTCTATAAAATTGTTTAAAGCAAGAAAAATTATAAAAATAAACCGAGCAAATCTCATCCTCTGTGTTTTCAGAATCTGCCTCAAGATTAAGCAAGGAAATTTGGAAGTACTCACTTCCCCATCCAGGGATGTATAATTATTTCACAGGTATTAAAGTCTCATAGCATCCCTGCAAGGCACACGTGTTGCTATTCACAGATGAAGAAACTTAGGTGAACTTTAAGTTAAATGACTTGCTTAAGATTAAACAATGACTCACAGGCAGCTAAGAATACTCATTATGTCTCCCAACTTCTGATGCCATGTTAAGACTACAAACATCCTATAAATCCTCCTGCTATCTTCCATCTGTAGCAATAAAAGTGAAAATGACAGGCTACAAGGACAAAACTCTATTTTAATTTGAACAAAAAGGTTTTTTTCATTGCTAGAAGCAGCTAAAAATTCTGACAAGTCAGCTTAGAAATACATACTTGGCATGTGAAAAACGGGAAGATCACATTACCTCAGTCCTTCCTAGGGTTGATAAGCCTACAATTAGAGATTACTGTCTGGTCTTGGAAGATGCAATTTAACTGATAAAATTTCCATATTTGAGACAGTGAGGGATACCAAGGGAAAATGATGACAAAAAGAATATGAAATCTTACCTAGCATTTACAATAATTCATGCACACATACCACCTCCATAGAACTGATACTTAAGGCACTGAGTATCACTCCAGTTCTAACTGGATCTTGGCAGAATATCTGCATCCTTTCTGAGGAAAATATTATTCTGCTGTAGAAGATCAGACCAATGTCACATTCACAAGTATCTACTCTAGTAAGATTTGCACGTGTTAAGATTAAAATAACTGAACAGAAAATTAAAAAACCTCAAAAATGTTCCTTCACAATATGCGCAATTTATATCACTACAAACAAAATATGTACGACATTTGTCAAATTCTTTCATCTTCCTCAGAAAGCTCAGACAAGCACATTTTATTATGCGAGACAGAGTTCAAAAGTATACAACAATAGCATATCTACCACCTGCTCAAAACTTCATAGAAATTTAAAAGGAATTCTTCAGTGTTGGTTCCAGATTCTGCAAAAGACTGTCACATTCTGCTTCTACTAAAAATGCACAAAGGGAATCAATATCAATGAATTAATCAAGCCAGATTAATTCATTGACTCTGTTCATTGTTTGACCCCCCCCCCCCCCCCCCCCCCACAGTCTTCCTGTCACAGTTCTGGGAGCAGACCAGGAGAGGGAACAAGCAAGGAAGAAAGAGGAAGATGGAAAAACTACTACAAAACAAGTGGATCTGCACCAAGTGTACCCTTAATTAATTTGAAATAATGTGTTTTGAACATTTGCTTGGTTTATTTTTATAATTTTTCTTGCTTTAAACAATTTTATAGAAATACAATAATCAATTAAGTGTTTTATGAAATCACTGAAAAGATCAATAGGCTTTGGCACCCTTCCTCACTTTGATGTGACCCAAATCACCATCAGTCCATCTAGATCTGTAGGCTTAACTTTCTGTTGGCTTGGTACAGAGCACCAGCGAGTCAATGAAAGCTGCAGTTTCTCACATTCTCTAAGAAATAAACTTCGTAATGCTAACCCTATAAAATGGGCTAAAGGAAAAGAAGAAAGGAAAGAAAGAAAATAATTTCTAATCTGATTCTAACATTAAATCACGTAATTTCCTGCCTAATCTTTTAGACATGAAGGCCATACAGCCAAGGCCATTTTAAGAGCACAGGCTGGATATCAAGCATGCAAGGGCAGATTCTGCAGTTAGGTGTGTGCCCAGAGCCACTGCAAGCTTCTTGTGCAGCAGGTATTTCCCAGCCCCTTTAGGCATTTTTCAGGTGATGATCTCAGATCAGAACCAAAAGCTCAACAAAGCATGGAATTTGGAATCAGAGCAAAATGAAAAGTATGGATTTATCATCTTTGCCCAATTTTAACCTGGGCACAGCCTGCTAAAGATTAAAAGAACAAAGAACCAGATAAAAGTTACAGAAGTTTAAGGTGCCAGTGCAAATGAAAAGCTGTGATTTCTATCCTATGATGGCATTTACACAGTACTGTCCTTTTGCACATAATGGGCCTATCTTATTTAAGTGCAGCTTCATTTTGGCACAGGATTTTGTCTCCTTAAACTTTAGAGCACAAGAAAAATTATTCTCCAGCTTAAATATTGTATGCTTATGGAGGAAAAAGAAAGTTTTTTGCTTCTGCCATCTCTTTACATTGAACCCTTCTACTTCCTATGTCTCATTCATTCTTTTGAGGGACAAATGCAGGACTCCAAAGGGGATACTAATCTTGATGTGAACTCTCCAAACTTACATCACGGGAAGTGGTCAAGTTCTTACTGTTTTCCTCTCCCAGAAATGATTTCATACTGTGCATGATATTATCTTTTCGCTGTTGCCGAAATTTCTTCTCCTCATCACATAAAGCCATGCTGAACCGGAGATCAGTTGAAGAGCTATTTTGCAAAACAGACAGGCTTTAACAAAAGGCATAATTCAAAACAGAATTAAAAATATCACCTTTGGAAATAAGTGGTTGTAAGACTAAATTCCTCATTAACCTACATAAGATAAAATAAAATAAAATAAAATAATGATTATTCATGTGACAAGATTGCATCAGCTGATTCCATGGAGTGATGGATGCAAAGAACAATGGCACACTGTGTCTTTAAAACATGCATTTTATATAGAAACCTCATTGTTCAAATAGTAGTGAAAACCAAACACAAAATATGCAGCTTCTAGTGCTATATTATGTGGTCTTAAAAAGACCTAAATTAAAATATAGCAAGTGAGTTCACCACTCACATACAATTACAAATTTACAGTCTAGAAATTTGAATTCTCTGCTTATCCACTGAACAATGAACTGCAATGAAAAATTTTCATACATTCCTACTAACATACACTTTTCTTAAGTTAGAGGTTCATGTTAAGGTAGGAGAGGGTAATTTTGACTCTGTATCCATTTAGCCTTACCATCAAAAACTGTATGGGTGTCAGCACAAATTGTACTGGCTGGCCACAGAAAAGACTAATCTATTTTCTCTAGCTTTTTCCCCACATTGTGTGATCAAAAATATATGAAGGGCTGCATGAAGACCTCAATACTGTACTTAAATAAAAGCTACAACTTCAGCTCCCACTTCTTATTTCAGGTATCAAGGCAGGATAAACAATTTGAACTGTCACCTCATTTGGACTAGTTAACTCACAGAGCCTGTATGTTATTCAAAGGGTTTGAACTAAAATACCTCCCAGCAGCACTGCCTCTAGCAGACAGCACCGAGGAGGTGTGTACAAATCTGTCCTGGTATCTGTCTCATTGAAATTCTCATATTTATGAAGATGAGCTAAAAATGTTTGCGGATACTTTGACATGTAGTCACAAGGCAGCATTTTTAAGAGTCCTTTATGAAAAGCACACAATGGCGAAATGGATCTATTTAGGCATAGACAATAATTCCTCAGATTTTTTAAAAACCTATTATGTAATAAAATAATGGGATTAAGAAAAAGGGGGAAAAAGGCTGCCTAGAAGCAATGTTCCATGAAGGTATATATGATACCATGAACAAGAGGTCCACGCAGAATCCAAAATTTGCACAGCCATCCGAGAATAACAAAGCAGAACTTGATCAGATCCTTTTGTTTAAGGTATTTCAAAGCCTATTGCCTAAGAGCAGCAAGACATAGCCAAGTATCTTCTGTTCGTTTAATGTCAGAGATAGGAAATACTTGTAATGTACAAGCCCTGGAAGGTTTAGGGGTGGTCTCAAGGACCACCCACATATGCATCTTTACTGGTACAAAATGATGAACAGAAATTATCCCTGGGGAATGTTTGTCAGTCTCTGAAGTCATTATGGAAGAGTTCTACATTTACAGTTACAGTGCTCACCACTGCTATTTATGGTTACAGACAAAAAAAGATTCTTTAAATGCCTTGTTCTCAGTAATTAGTTTTTAGACTTAAAAGGTATTTTTCTGATTATGCCTCAAGGTCATTTTTGGTCTTTCACCTAGATAGGCTAAGGAAGAGGGAGAAAGACAGCTAGAGAGGAAACAAAAATAAAGGAAAAAAAAAAAAAGGTAGGCATCTGCTTAGCTTTACACATGGTGAAATCCTGGCCTTACTGAGATCTTCACCTTTGACTTCAGCACTACATGGTATTAACATTCAAATACATTTCAGGGGCAGCTTTGTAATGAGTATCCATATATGCTGAAAGTTAATGTGAGACGCAAAGTTACCACAGAAGGTAAAATAATGAGGATAACAGCTGAACCTGATGGCTGTGAGTTTATTAGAGAAAAAGCCCTTGAAAAGGAAAGCACTTAGCATAAACCAGGATGAGAAATTCATATACAATGGCCTTGTTTCTGAAAATATTTGGAAAGGGCACACCTCCTAATACAAGTAATGGTGTTTAAGTCAGTGATGGAATTACAATGTGAAAAGAACCCTCAATTTTAAAATCTCCTGACTTTACAGTACTTGGTATTTCTATGTTAAAACAAGGAATTTTTGCACTCCATACCTGACATGTTTTTAAGAAAATTCTAACGAACAGAGTAAAATAAAAAATACCTTTGCTGCTAATACATTTTCCACCTTTTTTTTAAAAATATGAGATACTTACCATACTTCAAGAGACAATTCCAAAGTAATTTCAGTGACCTAAACAAGAAATATTTAAATATGGTTACACCGCTTAAAGAGGGGAAAAAAACACAAACACACCTGGAACATAAACTAACTATTGCTGTCAGAATTTTTCTTTAAATCACTTTTTTTAAAGGGGGACATTTCTGAAATACATGAATGAGTTTCTTTTCTACAGAATTTTTTTTTTTAAAAGTACACAGTGTGATTCGAAAATCCACCACTACCACTGAATACAGTAGAAAATGCTGCTACGTGCTGCTAGGTCCTAACTTTCATTCATCGGATCCCATTGTCTTGGCTTTCTTCCACTGGCAATCCCTTTTTGAGAGTGCTATTAATCTTTGGCCTGAAGGGATCTAATTGTCTTCACACACTTAGGATCCTTTGTTTCTATTGCCAGCCACAGTCTATCTTCCACTTGCTTCCCAGTTCACTGGGTAAACTTCACACTTAACTTGTACCTGAAACAAAGACTTGTAAGGGAATGACTGCTCTGTGTTCCACATGAGTCACCAAGTGTCTTTCCACAGTTAAATATGCTTAAATTATCAATCAGGAAGAGTGATTGCTTGCAAGTTTCTGAAAGATACAAGTAAACTAATAAATGTCACTACATAACGATTTCACTTGCAGACCACAGAGAACGACCTGACCCATATGCTATGGGTTGGTCTCCTCTGCCTTTCATAGAGCACTTACAAGGTGTTGCCTGCACGCAAAACGTAAAAAAATGATGGTTAACGCACCAATTGCATGCTAGGCAAAATCCAAGAGTACGAGGTTGCTAGAACTAAGACAGAATGGACAGACATTTTCATCTCCCCGAGCTCTCTCATATGCAATGGTCACTAACACATTGGTACAGCCTTGTGGGAGTGTAGCAGACTCACATACAGTGTCTTGTTTCACCCTGCCTCTAGCTATAAACGGATTATCCTCCTCATTTGTGGTATGTGATCACTAGGAACAGAGCTAGAACACCTCAGACTGAACGTTTGCTTGACACTTATACAGAGTAGTTAAGGATATGGAAGTGCAAAGATGCCTCTGGCCTCTCACATCTCGTGTACCTGCCAACAGGCCAGGTAAAATCTGGCACTCCACTCCTGCCCTCTGAAATGGGAATTGTAAATGAGGTAGCGTATTAACAGGGCGGCGGGAGAAAGAAAAGGCAAAGACATAACAAAGGAAGAACATGAAGAAACAGAGTGAAGAGTCATTTACGGAAATACTTCAAAGACAGGGTAGTAATCACATTATTCCAGCACCTGATATTGCTAATTTAGAAAGCACTTCAGAAACCATGCAGTGATCCAATGGTTGAAAAAAATGTACACACACAGTATTAAATAAACCCTTGAAGTGAAACGTTCCAATAGGGAAATAGCATGCCATTTTCTATACTTTATACATACTGCCACAGAAATCTCAGGAATACACGTTGTGTATACAAATTGTCTACACTGGGCTCAACCTGACTTGATGTTCTGTTACTACTTCCTTATAAATTTGAGAGTATATTTGGCTTTTTTCACTGATTTTTTTCCCCTGTGTTCTCTACCAATCTTTGCTGAGTGCTGATGAGAAGTTAAAGCATATCTGTTATGTGGCAAGGCCTTATATTATTGGCACGAGCTTTGTAAACTGTGTTTTCAAACTATTCATCAGCTCTTTCTCACTACCTCACCTCATGCCTGGCAGAACCAGCCATCTGCAGTCAGCCCACACTCTGGAAGTCCAAGAGTTACTGAAGCACTTAGTGAAATAAATATGCAGAAACTAAAAAACATGCAGTAACTTTAAAAAAAAAAATTAAAAAAAATTAAGGTATCAAAATTCCAACTGCCCTAAGGCTACACCTAATTAAATACTAAATCTTACACATTAAACTCTCTGATTTCCAATAAATAGGCCTTAACCAGTTATTTGCTGTAACCACACTTTCATATCACATGGAAGACAGCAGAGCAGTCACAAATCAAGACCTCTGACCATATAATAAACCATAGTCCAAAACAGAAATGCAGACAGAATTTATACATATAGTATATGGATACAATATATATAAAGATAACCAGATGTGATGGCTATGACTACATGTACTGAATTATGTTCAGAATGCCCTGTGATACACTACTCTAATAAATGACAACATTTTAATACGTGCAGAACAAGCTCAATTACACACAGATTTAACAACAATTTCCAGGAGTTACCGTGCAGGCAGAAAATCCCTGTTAAGCTGGCTCCATCTGTTTTGTATACATGTTTAAAGAGAATAATCCAATTAATGCATTATTGCATGTTAACTAGGGTTGTGTTACAACAAGCCATTTATTGAAAGTTAAACATATAATAAAAAAGAATTTCTGTTAGCTTTCTGGAAGCCACAGGCATCAGTAGTAGAGGTAATATACTGACCAGCAAACTCTACGTAACCTCTCAAGCTAACAAAGACCATTAAACTAAATTGAAACAAGTGGTGCAGAAACTGGTTTAGCAAGCGGAAGTTTGAAACTAGACTTTTTTAAAGAGAATTCTCTCAGCAGGGACACTAAGGCATTCAGTGGCACTGTTTTTCTTAATTCTCCCCTCAGCAGGGCTGTAAGAAGATAAATACAGTGCCTTTAGGCCAGCACTTTGTGTTTAACCACCGGCAACAGTGAATGCTTGGAAAATGCTTCAGAACAGGGTATGCAGAGAACAATCCTCACCTGAGATACTCCCACCCACGCGCCCAAATATTCAGCTATTTCCCGATTGAAAGGCTGCCACCCTTACCCCCTCCATGATATATTCTAATCCCTTCTTGAATTTAAAACTTACCTCTATATTAAGAAAACAAACACGTACATAGTACTGAGGTAGACTGATGGGATCAGAAATAGTCTTCTATTTCCTTTCAACTAGAAACATGTACTTCTGACGAGTATCAAGAGCAGGCCGAATGTTTTTCTTATGCTTCAACAAAATGAATGAGGGAATACTCGAGTAACATCAAACTCAGTGAGAGACCTTAGGACACATCACTTAGCCTTTATAAGCACCATCCTCTACTGATATGTGAAGAAGATTTATCTAACCAGAATGTGGCACAGATAAAAATCAGACACCTGATAAAGGACTGAAACATGGTACGTCCTGGTCTACACAATAGTTTAGGTCTCTCAGTTCAGGTGCTCTTTTAAGAACTTTCCATCATGTTCAAAGCTGCACCAACAAATGCAAAGCTATGAAAGTTGCAACTTACATCATTGAAAGTTAACTGGACCTCCTTCTTCTCTCCCAGTTTTAGAGAAGATATAGGAAATGTGGATGTGCCAAGAGTCTCATCCATAACGTAATTGGCATCCATCAAAGTAACCTAGAAAAGATACACGGGTATTCAAATCTATTTTGATAAATCCCTTTTTAATTCCATACAGCCTATGCCTAAAGTAAAAAAAAAATTATACGGAAAAGTAATAGGCCCAACCCACTTAATGCCCAATGCCAACAGACATGTTCTTTTAAAACAGGATAAGCTCATGTATAGTGTAGGTGGCACCTTCAAGGCAATCAATTGCATGAGTATAACAGTATCATTTACAAAGGGTTTTTTATCCTAGCACCCTTCTGTCAGTAGATTTCACCATCTTCCTAAGCAGACATAGTAACTTCAAATTATACATATAAAATATACAATTACTTCAAATTTCCAGTTAGTAAAACTTCTCTATGGAGAAACTTACATAGTTTTAAATGCGATATGCCAAAACCCAGCAACTTTTCAGTGAAGACAGCATCCATACATCCTAGCCTTGTATCTGCAGCCCAGGATTTTTTATAGCAATGATTTGGCAAAAAGTGCAACATTCCAAATTACGCAAAGCTTTTCTCTGTATCCAGCCAGATCTTCATGTCTCTTCTCATATTCTCCATGTCAGAGCATATACCTTTTCAAAATGTGATACTGTCCAAAGATGTATGTGGATACCACAGAACACTGTTCAACACTTCAACCCATGTGGGTCTACATCTAGCAGTCTTTTTTTCTCCATGGCAGCCTTCCAAGTTCTGAAGTAAGATATTCAGAAAGAATTTCAAACTAACATTTCCATGGTTTCTATTAAATTTGGCTTATGATTTTTTTCCACTTTGTGGAATGCTATCTTCTAAAGTATCGTATGTTTGCAGCTTGGACCATAACTTTTGCATTAAAAAAAATTGAATCAAGATACAATCACTTGAATAACTAGTTGCTGCATCTGGGTTCAGCCTCTTCTCAGCTATAAAGAATCTTCTTCATCCTGTGCCGCAAGCAACCCTTTGAAATGATGAACTGTATTTTAGGACACAACTCATTATTTTAATGGCATCTACGTTATTCTGTTTCCTTGCAGAACTTTATGCCCATTGATGTAATCTCTGAGGGCTGTCTTTTAAAACCAATAGCGATAACAAAAACTTCTTAATGGGATTTTGGAGAGCTTCTTACACTTTAGAGTGAAAACTGCACTTCGGATAGAGTTAAAGATTTAGATTAAAATAATCTGAGGAGTCGAGAGGATTGTGGAGTCTGTGTGAGCTTGGAAATTCACAAAGAGGTTTTTGGTGGGGAGGTGGTTTCGCATATTTGAATTCTGACACTGCACTCCATGCACAATCCAAAGGCTCTGCCAGGCACTGTGTGTGTGTACAACAGTGGCAGAACACAAACATCAGTTTTAACCTGAAGACTTTACATTTCATGGTGAAGATATTGTTTACCGTGAACACCACATATGTGTATGCAAATACACATATCAATCAGGTCCACAATTAACCATTATTACATGGTATCACTGGCTCTTTGCAGGTAATTTTCATGGAATTTTACAGCATGTGTCTCAGAGAACAGCAACAGCCTTTAGTTATTGTAAAGATATATTGCCGAATTCTACTTAAATCAATCTTGTGTCCTGTTACAGGAGATAGAGACTTGCAGAACCCGGCAGTATGCTATGGCCATACTGTGCTGGAAATCAACAGCTTGCCAGCTCATAAAATCCTGTACTTTATAACGACTGCATAAAACCTTGCTAAAAACTGAGAAACACTTTACAAAATGTTAACCAAATTATAAAAGATGTTTTAGTAGCAGGAGGTTCTCACCCTGGTGGGAAATGAGCTAGTCACATTGTTACCACAGAAGGAAGCAAATGAGGCAGGCCTCCACATGGTCAAAAATATCTGAGACCATGTAACAGTAAGAAAGTAATGCCTTACCAGCATCTCAACTTCTTCACATCAGAATGCATAAAGATACAGAGTATAAGAGGTGGTAGTGTTCCCAAGAAGGCAGGAGTTAAGCCATTGGCCACTGCTGTTTGTGACTTTAATAACTTATCCTTTAAAAAATCCTTGAACCAAATTTTGTACTCAACAAATTCATACAGTACTAGGGAAGCTGCCTAAGTGGAACTACAAGCAGAATCTGACCCAGTCTTCACACAATGCCAGTAAAACCAAGGGAATATATTTTAACTATTATTTGTTATTCCTCAGTTTACCATTCCACTTCTCTTTTGAGCATCATCAGAGCAGCTATAGATCACATCAGTTATTTAGCCAGCTGTAGCTCCTGCAGATCTTCCAAAAAAGCACGGGATCTGCAAAGAGAGAGGTAAAACTCTCTGCCCCAGGACTTTTGTTAGAATCCACAAAGTCTTTATCAGGTAAAATTGAAACAATTTTTAGTTCCCATACTGCAACAAAGGCAGCTGATGAACCCAAGTTCTTCTTTTCTTCTTCCTATTTCCATAAATGCTTTTTCACGAAGAAGCCAGAATCATTCCATTCCTCTTCCTAATTCCTGATATCTATTTGCCTGACTTGTTATTAGAAAGCAAGAACTAAGTTAGAGATTTCAAACTTTTATCGAGTTTCATGTGGCCAGTTTGCATGCCTATGACCAAAACATTTAGTAAGAATCAACTCAGGTGACTGTTGCACCTGACCAGCTGGTGGAAGCTATTTTGGGTAATCTGCTTTCTGCAAAGCTGTAGGGAAGTTACTGTGAATTCCCTAGTATTGCTGTTTCTTTTGCAGGATGCATATGATAGTTCTTCATGCTCCATTGAGCTGATCATGGGATTCTTCCTCCCCGAACTGTAGAACCTACCCCTGTCCCCAAGAACACAGGGAGCCTTGTAGGAAGCACAATCCAATTTTCAGATCTTGAACAGTTTAGCCCCAAGAGATTATGGTTACTAGTTCAATTAAAAGCTTCACAGGCTTTAGCCTCTGTCCCAGTTGGCCATTTTAAACCGAAACTCCGTAAGCTCGGGTCAGAAGACTTCATGTGTTAGGGCCATCCCCTATGAAGAACCAAGCTAACAAAGGACTATAGATAACCTTAAATGCTTGCCATGCCCACTTACAAAATAGTTACACTTAACACTCACCTTTGGTACACAACCCAGAAAGGTTTAACATACTGAGACTTAATGGTGGCTTAGTCAACTAGCACATGGAATAAGAGTACCCAAAACAACACTGGGTGGGCTACACAGCCCTTGGCTCCAGGCATAGAGGACAGAGCAGAACCATGCTTCTGCTTTCTGTCTCCTCAGGGAGAAGCAGGGAATGGGCAGAGACTTGACTTTACCCCAACCTATTCACTGTTCATAATAGTTGAATCAGTGTAGGAAGCAGGGAGAAAATAATTTATGGCTGATGTGAAGAATAGTAAGCTACTAGCCCTCAGGAGCAGTCCGAGAGATGACTCAGAGGCATATCCTATAATAACTCTCAAGGCTACTCCATGAATAATGCAATTTGTACAACACCTCTTGCTTAGCCCCATGCCTAAAGGCAAAAAACAGCCTTTAATGTTTAAAAAAAAAGTTGTCATCTTGAGACAACAGATGCCATACATGTACAAGCTACTGTTACTTTAACCTTCTAGACATTGCACAACTTCCATTTTCACAGATACAGCTCAGCCACATGATTTACCTCAAGAACATTCTCTTGGTTGGGGTCCAAAATGAACTCAAAGGTCTCATTCCACACAGGATTCACATCGTTATTGAAATGTTTCGTTCTCTTCCTGCAATCAGGAGCAGATGGGATGAACAGCTCCACATAGGGATCTGGAGTGTCAACTACAGAGCAAAACAGATGCTGAAGTTAGGTAAAACTCAAGTTTGGGTTGCAATAATCAATACAATTATGTGAAACCACAGATCACCTCATGGTCTATGACAGAAAAATATTCAACTATATAAATTACAGAAAAATAATGACATGAATCATACAATGATATTAACAATCTCCCAAAAAAACCCAGACATTATGCTTTTAAGAGAGGAGGAAAAAAGCCTTGAACAAACAGAATAGCACTGGGACTGATTCAAGTTTATTTGAAATATGTATGCTTCTACCAGGCAGTGGTAATTATTTTTAAAAACTTTTACCCCTTCCTCTCTTTCTAGCCTTTAATTACTTTGGCTTGTGTCACAGAAGTAAGTATTCCACAAAAACAGTCTTCGGTTAATGAAAACAAGCAGCCTGGTATACAGTTTTGGATCCTCTTTCACCTTTGCTGGTTTGGCAATCATCAAGGAAATCAGTCAGACCACTTATGTATTGCTAAACACAGTGTAAGGAGAGCTGTTCAAATCTGAAACCACTGCAATTACCAGATCTTTGTGGAGGTCACCACAGAATCAAGATCTCATTTACACAGTATATTTGAATAACAAATGCGCGGAACACTAACTGAAAATATAGAAACATATGCCAACTATAGCTAATCAGAATTATCAGAAGGAGAAAAATACACATTGACAAAACTCATCTGATGTGTCTAATAATAGCCATTCCTGAGAGCAAAGAATGCATTGTTGGCAGCCCTAAAAATCCTACCTTTCTAACTGGTTAATGGATGTTATATTTCTCTGTCCAGTGAGGTTTTTTCTGTCCAAGGAGAGTTCTTTCTGTCAAATTGCGCCAAGGCTGATGTAGTCCTTTACAGACTTCTCTAAAACATTGCTCAGATGCTTCACAGCAGAGCATGGGAAGTTATTTCTGTCATTTTGGTGATCATGAAAACCCACCTACTCTGCTGTGGTAAAACATGCACATCTTTCCAGCATCCTCTCTTCAAAGTTTTTCCTCTGCTTTAGTGAAACATTTTCAAGCAAATACAAAACCCACCACAAACAAGAATCCTTTCCTTAAAGGTCTCTTATTGAAACAGATTAAAACCCATTACTAGGTAAAAGAGGTCTGAATATTCCTCCTTGTACACACTTTAAGTCTAAACAGACTTTTTTCAACAAAGCCAAGTTTTTCGAGACTCTTGGATTTCGATAAAATGTTATCAGTGAGATTGCTGAGGCCCAGAACCACATGGTCATTTCAGCTGGGAGAAGGAGGAAAAGAGCAAAACAAAAAAGTTTTATAATTTCCTATAGGAATCAATTGTCTTCTGGAAAAAAAACAATCAAACAACCAAAAAAAGGCTTTTTGAAACCACTCAGGAGTTTCTGTATCTGTACCAGGGCAGAACAAAATCAATACTCAAAATGTTTGGCCTCCCAGCAATTCCAGTGGGGAAAATCAGACATCTAATGTACCTTCCGATGCCATCGCCAAACATAAAAGATACCAAACTTACCCACAAAGTACTTCAAATATCTCTGGAAATGCAAAATAACACGGAAGAGTCATGCTTTGAACTAAGTATTCCTCTAGCTAGTGAAACTTTAGGGACAGTAAACAAACCTTCTCCTAGACTCAGGCTCCCTCAGTTAAAATTTTGTATGTAAACAGACTTCGTGATTCACAGATTTCACTGTGTGAGGATTTCCTTGGACTGCTACAATGCTCCACAAGACCTTCTTAAGGAGTTTTACACTGTGCTCGGTATCTGTGGGGCTTAGCCAGTTGCTACAATTTGGCAGGTCACACTGCTACCTGTATAATTAACAAGCAGCTATTTAAAGTCAGGGATCAGTGTATGAAGCCTTTAAACAACAATCTTTATTAGCTCCTAAGAATTTATGTCTGATCTTCTCTCTCATTTAAAGTCAGAGGAACAGGGGGATCAACCCCCAAGTGTATTTTAAATCTGTTTTCTCAGTGGAAGATGTAACTAATTGCCAACCTTTATTGAATATGTTAGCTGCCTTGAATTACTACACAAAATTGTGCGAGAAAGAAGGAGATCAAGGCCCCTTGAAACTAAACAGCAAAATATCTACCGAAATCAGAATTGACAAGATCTCATCTGGTAAGTCTGGATATCAAGCACTACTTTGGCAATAAGCACTACAGACTTGCTCTGCCAAGAGACTGAACTTGCCTACAAAAGCTTGGGTTTTAACCAAAATAATGGTGCTGATCAGTGTTCTGGGCAAAACGTCAATGCTTCCTCTTCCGTTCAATCTTTTTATGTGATTATGTGATCAGCCCTAACTGTAAGATACAAAACTCTATTTTTTTCTTTTAAAAACAAACAGCAAATGGTTTCCTATCTGTATTCAAACCCTGAAGCATATGGAAACCCCATACCACTGCACAGCTGGCATACAGATGCCATTACTAACTTCCTATCAGACAGACTCCAAATAAGTGTTGAAATAGAAACTAAACCCAAGGCACATAACAACTAAACTTAGAAAAATCAGTCTTTGTAACTCAGTATTGCCAAGCCGCCCCCTCACTCCCTGCCTTTATTATCTTTTTTAACCCGAGGCAAAGAGTTAATCATCTGCCCTTTCATGTTTGAAAGTTTATTTTGTGCTATTTTCAATTAAGAAAACAAAAATCTATTCTTTTGTAACTTCCTTCTTCAGATGAAGACAAAAAGTACTGGAAGACTGTGTGCTCTGATTAAGATATTGCTATAAGCTATACTGTATTAATGAAAATCTTACTCCTCATTATTATTGGTTGGGGACCAAAAACTAGCTATCAGCAATCTGGCAAGTAACGCAGAAGTATTCACTTAATGTATTTCAAAATGTTAAAGTTATCAAATGCAGATAAAACAGACAGAGTGTGTATCCTTTTGTATAGAGTATTTATTTCTCTTTGTGTTTTCGCTAGTTGATTTGCCAAGTACGTTTTTCAAAAAAACTAATCTGAAAAAGTAAGTGAGAAGTAGCTTGATCACTGTTGTTATCTGTATTTTGATTTTAAAAGGAAGCATCTTTATGAAATGGTTTATGGGTCAAAAGCTGATGTTTTATGAGTGTAATCAATACAAGAGAATTATCTATGTAGAGACAACATTGTCGTGGAATTGCTCATTTATTTTAGCAGCCTACTTCAAATACCAACCACAGACTTTTCAAAATAAGCAACGTGTAAGAATTTGTACTTCTTCCTCAGTCACTTCTGAAGAAAACGAAGTTTCTATACAGCTCAGCTAGGCTCTGGGCTATTCTTTGCACAAGCATTCTCGCATGACTCCTCCATAATTTGCAGGCTAGTTATCTGCAATGCATCTCAACTTTTTAATGTAGATAAAGTTTGGAACGTTTGCAAATGGACAACTTGGAAGGTTTGCAAATGGACACATGCACTACCATAAGACAGTGACTGTATAGTATGATTCCATATTCCTCTCTTCCTGGCACTCTTTGACTATTTACAGTAAGTGCCTGAAAATGTGTATGCAACTGAAACGTCATACTTCTCCCAGCGTCAAAGAGCTTCATACATAATGGCACAGATAACACTTTGGAATAGAGAGACCAGACTCCATTAGCATTTATCAGTAAAAAACGAATATGAACTGACAATTAAGTACAAGTGTATATAAAACCCCACCTTTACATGAAAAAATAAAATTAAGAGTTTCAGCACTGATGTCATTGGAACTAACAGAGGGTCCTTCAATTAGCAGCTTATAGCTAGATGAATTATGAAGGTGATTAACAAAATGTTCATAATAATCCTTTTGCAGGATTTACAGCATCCACCAAATCTGCAGGGGCTGAATACAGATATCCAATAACAAAAGCAGAGTCTGCATCTAAACTGTTATTTTTAAACACACTGGCTTAAGAAATGGCTGAGAGGTAGGAAGTAAGGATTCAATGACTTTTCCTTGTTTGTTTTATCTCCTGGTTAAGTAATTGCTATAGAATTCTTTCTCTAAATTACATTGTGAATCATGAAGTGAAACACACAATGGACAGTAATTAGGATCAATCATTTTCACATTAAAAATGAGTAATGCTTTAAGCAATCTGTCTGTTAAAGAAACCTGTAAAATTTTCTACAATGACTTGAAACCATTTGATCTTATGTTACTAATTTGGTGAGATGACTGTCATCAGGCCCCCATATTAATATAATTAATATTTGAGACATATAATTTGTATTTCAGTCATTCCAGTTTCAATTATTTCAAAAGCATAAGAGACATAAAGAAACTATAGAAAGCCTGTTCAAATATAAAATACCAAGGATGAAGCCACTGCCATCATACATTAAAATTCATCTCATTTATCCATCAAAAGTTGAAAGAAATGCAAAGTACTTGAAGTATTCCAAAATCTGGTTTGCTACAAAAAAATTCTGCACCATAAGAATTTGTCTTTTTTTTACAAGAGCACATCATAAACACTTGTGGTCATAAGGGATATTAAAGCAAGCTATATTAACTTTAATTTCAGTTAATATATGCATCACCATTATAGAAAGTAAATCTGGATCCAGATTTTTTGGACCCATGATCTCCAGATACCATGTTCATGCATTTACAGGAATATTCCAGCAAGTACATGACAGAACTTCCTTAAAGAACTATGTTAGTTTGGTTCATTGGAGTTTTCTGCCTTCTAGTTAACCAACATCCTCCACCATTAACTGCAGCCCCATTCATAAAATCTTACTAGGTCCCAAATGACCATCTTTGCCTACCTTCCACCATTTTTTTGGCTTACTGCACTACAGTACAACTTGATTAGCACAAAATTACATGCAGCCGAGCGGCCTGACTGAGGCCAAGCTAATAATGGGAATTGCTGGACTACCTCCCTCTCCTCAAAGGGGAAGGAAGCTAAAAAACACCAGCTATGCCTTATACACAAGCAGTTCAGGCTGGGGAAGGGAGCTCAAGCAGGCTGTGCAGCACATACTCACTGCTGTCTGGCTGCAGGGCTCCTCTGAATTTTATGGAAATTATCAAACCTGTTTGCCTAGAGAAACTCAAAACAGGTGGCACAAAGGAGTTTTCAACAGGTTGAACACTAACTAGTATCGATCACAGTAATCCAGCATGGTGTGAGCTTCACAACTCTCTTCCTAGGCCAGAAACATAGTTTTGTTGTGTGCTTAAAAATTATAACTGAATTTTTATTCAAATAGTGAATTTTATGCGGCTCACTGGACAATATGCTTCACAGTGGCATAGAAATACAATTTTGTCACTCTGCTACAGTCAGGTGAAAATGTAATAAATTTTAAAATCACGGTTTTTCCTAGCTGAATGTGATTTTCTAGTTTTAAAAAAGGGAATCCTTAAAAACAGTATTTACTAATAATTGTCAAATGTAAATAATTCCCAAATAATTAATGTTTCCCAAACAACATATTAACAAATAAATTAATTATTAGGTTTGGCTTACCCTTGCTCTGCTGCAAACTAGTGAAAGGACAGACTAACACAAGGCTCTAAAAAAAGGTGTCTCCAGTGCTCAAGAGAACATAGGAACCATTAATTGATTAATTAATTCAGTATCAGATGGGCGAGGAGGAATGGAAAAAAGGCAAAGCTGCAAGGTCCCGCACAGAGCAGCCAGCAATGCTACTTTGTCATGTGACTGGATGTAGGGGACGGTAAACAGTCCAATTAGGATGCTGGTGCTCAGGGTAAGACATCAGCTTGGTATAACCTCCCTGCCAATTCACAGGCAACAAACAAGTATGTAGTCTTTGCTGCAGAGGAGGCTGGTGGTATGGTTTTGGAAACCAGGAAGTTGTTCTGCCACCTGAAGAACACAGGAGGAGCCCAGGAATGCCAGGAGCAGAACTGGCTGTGTCAGACTGCCACATACAAAAGAATCTCATCACCCTCTTAGGTAATCTTTGTGTTAAAAAATACTGCAGCCGCACAATCACCAGTCCTCCATTCAATACCATAAAACACTGCAGCAGCTAACAGCAACAAGGCTGAACTTTTGATCTGTCTTTTTAGATTCATTCTGAATTTCCATCTTCAAACAGGACTGTAGCTGAGTCTGCTATGAATTCAGGCCTCTCATTCATATGGAGCAGATATTTCTGAGAGTCTTCAGACAAATTCATAGACCAGCAGTAACACAGATGCCAGACTAAGAGTCTGCAGACAAGCCAGAAGGCCACAGAGAACCTAAAATATCCAGGAGTATACACAGAGATTGCCAGTAAGGGGTCCCAAGGAGGAGGTGATGGATTATTTGTTGCCTGTGTTTAAGGTACTATAGGGAATGCCAGGGCTTCTGACATTCATCTTCAAGAGGGATTTTGCAAAGGGGATGATGCAGTGAGAGATTTCATGAGCGGAAGGTGACTACGGAAGGTTACTACAAGTGAAGTAAGGCAGCTCCCAAAGCAGCAGCTATGCTATGAGAAATCCTGTGATGGGGTAATAAATTTATTACAGATTATTAGTGCCTTTTATTACAGTGCTTTTCATCTCTGGCGTTACTTAAGCAAAGGAAAGAACTGAACTCCCAGCACAGGCACTGCACTACCACCCAGTTTACTGGGGTGGGACACCACTAGCAGTTTCACTGATCCAGCCTTGAAAGGAAAAAAAAACCCAAACAAGTCAGCTGAACCCTTCATACGTTCAAACCAAATTTGTAGAAGTGCCAAGACCAAAAAAAATATTCAGTTCTCTAGGTTATCTGTACAGTTCCCTTTGCAGACAAACAGCAGTGAAAAGTGACTAAAATATTAGCTTGCAATAGCCCAGAGAAAAATCTGTTTTTCTAGTAGTGTGCCAGAATCTAAGGGGTTTGGGGTTTTTTTTAATTAATTTAAATGTCTAGCTCTTAAGAGCTTTTTCAGTGTTAAACTTGTGAAATGCCTCACTCTGCCAACAAAGACACAAGCAGGAGAGAAGGATCAGGCAGCATGGCTGCCTAGTTCATCTATGACTGTGGGTCCATGGTAATGCCAGATCTGGGCAGTGATAATTTGGTCTAGAGTAGGTTTAGGCATATCATCACATTCCTGGTAAATTACTCAAAACCCACAATATGACTTTTATTCCAGATTTATATTAGTTAATGGAGTATAGATTATTCCTAGTCTGGCATAAGGTCTGCTAATACAAATTTAAACTGGCAACATTTTCTGTATCCACAGAACAAGTTTACACTGGATCTGTGTTTGGTATCAAGAGGCTTTAGAGGTTTTGGTCCTCTACCAGCAGCCCTAGAGCTTGATTTACTATATTGCTGAAGCACAGCCTCCAGGCCTTTGAGTGAGAAGAGGTTCTTCCCTTGATTTTTCAATTCAGACAATTGCCAGGAACATTTTAAAAACCTGGAGCTGTCCTAACTGGGCAGAACCATAGCTAAGTATAGGCTCAGGTTGGCTACATAAACATCACATCTTGGCAAAACCATCATCATTGCTACTGCAAGCAATTACAGGAAACTCAAAAATAGTGACACCTGTGAATTGTTTCTGCCCCAACCTCAACGCTCAGTTGCGTTACTCTAGGCATTTCATTTACAGGACTGAAAAATGGATTGCAAAGCCCTAAGTCAGAACAGCGTATGCACATCAATGTTAACAGGTCCACAAAGGGAAAGAGAGGATCATGCGTGTGAGTTAATCTGTCCAACTAAGTATGGCATAACCTAGCATTAAGCAGACATTCCCTGTATTTCAACTGTCCTGTAACACTGTTGGCTGGATGCTTTGATAGAGCATAGTTTTTCATGACAGGCTTTACAAAAGCATTCCTTACTGTAGTGATGAAATGAGGAAGGTTGATGATTATTTTCTTCCTTTTCAGAACACGTTCAGTCGGAAATACATAAATGAACACATTTATTTATTTGTAAGAACTTTTCTTCGATACAGACTGATATGTGGGACAGTTAGCATCCTGCAAAATGCGAGACAGTAACTAGAGGATGCTTCAAATCACACTTTAAAAAAAAAACACTTCCAAAACAAATTAAAAGTCTTCTTCATGCAGTAGATAGCAACCTGCAGAACTTCTTATGAAAGGAGCTGTGGCTGAGAAGACTTATGTGGATTCAAGGAAAACCAGTGAAGTTTATGCAAGAGAAACTCAGTGAAGGCTACTAATTACATCAGAAGCACATCCAGCTCAGGGAGTCCCTTACTGAAGACAGCTGAGTGCTTGGAGAGGATCAGAGGAAAGTATCACATGCTTACCCTGTTCATATTTTTCCTTTGTATCTGACTATGACTTATGTTCTTCCTGATTCTCCCTTAGGGTTGGGCTAATGCCTGATCCTAACACAACTTCAAAGGCCTCCCTAGGAAGAGGGATAAGAGGGAAAAGAAAAGAAAGCAGGAAGAAATCAAATTATTACAGAGGACAAATGGAATAAAAGGAGGGAAACCCCTCCTAAACAGAGGGAGTGAAAGGCTCAAACTGGAGAAACCGTGGCATCCACAACTCCCTGCAGGAAAGCCCCACCACAAAGTTCTGCCTGGAGACATGACAGCACATGAAACAGAAACAGTTCCCCATCACCATCAAGCTCCATTCTCCTGGGGCTGCAGTTGGTCACAGCATGGCAAGGGCCTCGAGCAGAGAGACAAGGTCCTTCAATCAGAGCATCAGACAAGATGGATCCTTGGTCTAAGACTTCATGACTGCTTTGATGTTATCATTACAGAGTAACGGGAGAGCCTTCCTCTAGAATGAAAACAAGTTTTCACTAACATTTTACAGAAACAGTCCCTGCCTCAATAACTACATGGCAAGTATTCAGAGACAGAATTTGGTTCTCATTGAAAAGATACTTCTTGAAACTGGAAAGAACAGCATGTTCTGGATCAGTTTCACCGTGGAACACATAAGCCTGCTTCAAACACAACTTTCACAACCCAGCACTGCTTCTGGCTAACCCAAAACAGGGCAAAAATATTGCATGTGTCAAGGAAACTGAAATCTAGCCTACAGCGTCCTCAATGTTAGACTGAGATCTGCAGTAGATATTTCATAAGCAGTTGTAACTTGTATTGTTCATTTTTGAAGACACACATCTTTTAAGGAGACTGTGATGGGTTGACCCTGGCTGGATGCCAGGTGCCCACCAAAGCCGTTCTATCACTCCCGCATCCTCAGCTGGACAGGGGAGAGAAAAATATAACAAAAAACTTGCGGGTCGAGATAAGGACAGGAGAGATCATTCACTAATTACCATCACGGGCAAAACAGACTCAGCTTAGGGAAAATTAGCTCACTTTTTATTACAAATCAGCCAGAGTAAGGTAAATGAGAAATAAAACGAAATCTCAGAACACCTTCCCTCCACCCCTCCCTTCTTCCCGGGCACAACTTCACTCCCGGATTTCTCCACCAAGCCCCCCCCAGCGGCACAAGGGGGACAGGGATGGGGTTTATGGTCATCACACGTTATTTTCTGCCACTTCACCTCCTCAGGGGGAGGGGTCATCACACTCTTCCCCTGCTCCAGCGTGGGGTCCCCCCCACGGGAGACAGTCCTCCACGAACTTTCTCCAAAGTGGGCCATTCCCACGGGCTGCAGTTCTTCACGAACTGCTCCAGCATGGGTCCTTCCATGGTGTGCAGTCCTTCAGGCACAGACTGCTCCAGCGTGGGTCCCCCACGGGGTCACAAGTCCTGCCAGAAAACCTGCTCCGTGGGCTCCTCTCTCCACAGATCCACAGGTCCTGCCAGGAACCTGCTCCAGCGCAGGGTTCCCACGGGGTCACAGCCTCCTTCAGGAGCCCACCTGCTCCGGCGTGGGGTCCTCCACGGGCTGCAGGTGGATATCTGCCCCACCATGGACCTCCCTGGACTGCAGGGGGACAGCCTGCCTCACCAGGGTCTTCACCACGGGCTGCAGGGGAATCTTCGCTCCGGCGCCTGGAGCATCTCCTCCCACTCCTTCTGCACTGACCTTGGTGTCCGCAGGCTTGTTTCTCTTACATGTTCTCACTCCTCTCTCCCGTGGCTGTTTTTCCGCATCCCAACTTTTTTTTCCTTCTTAAAATGTTATCACAGAGGCGTTACCACTATCACTGATTGGCTCGGCCTTGGCCAGCGGCGGGTCCATCTTAGAGCCGGCTGGTATAGGCTCGCTCTCTCTCGAACACAGGGGAAGCTTCCAGCAGCTTCTTTCAGGAGCCACCCCTGTAACCCCCCCCGCTACCAAAACCTTGCCACATAAAACCAATACAGAGACATATTTCAGTATCAGACTATGGCTGCCGATGGAGCATGGACCACTACAAGACATGATCAACAGCAGGGCTGGTACAAGGGCTGTTGGGAAGAGTCAAATCAAAAGGGGTTATTGAAGCCCACAGAGCTTTGTCATCCTGGGACTCAGTTGCCCATCCAGGCCACTCTAGTACAGATTGGAGCAGCATTGGTCCAAATAGGAATATTTCTATCTCCTTCCTGCAAGGTACTTCCATCCCTCCTCCTCTGCTTTGCTCTGTTAGGCACATAGTACATCTTATGGCTCCTGCCCACGTGAAGATCTGCACGTGCAACTTGTAGGACTGGGAAGACTGGCCAACTCTGACCTACTTTTTCCAGGTTGTTAGGCTGGCAAAGGGGAGGAGTTTGGCTTGTTTTCCTCTTGAAGCTCCCTTGGAAAAATCAGGTCCTGCTTCAGGGCACTGCAGGAAAAGCATTATCTGATGACACTTCAACGGTTAAATCAAGCATACTGTAGCTAAGTCAGGGTGCAAGACCGGCCAGCTGTGATACAGAGAACAGCTGGATTAGTCCTGAATGAGCTGCTGTAACACAAACTGTTGTGTCCCTGCTCTAACACAAGCAGGCAAATCTCCAATTCCTTCCCCTTCAGCTAGCTGAGGTCTAAAACACTCCACACGTATACCTAAACTGCACTAGACTACTGTGACTTTGGCTTTATATAAGCCAGCTTCAACACCAAGAGCTATGGCTCATAGTGAACACAACCCCAGGGCAAAGGCCTATGAAGAGAGAAATGGTGACTGAAACTGCAGTGGACATCACTTACTCTTTCCCTCCACAGTGCTGAAGCAGAACCTACAGACAGGGCCAGGCTGGTGCTGCAGGCAGGGAAAGGTGCACACTCATCCCACACAATGCAACAGCTTCTCATTTCCTTCAGAGAAGCAGGAGGCAACCAGGAAGCACATCAGAGACACTGCCCCAAAGGAAGAAAGTCTCCTTGACTTGTGGGGGACGTCTATTGCTGGTTGCAGCAGCACAGGCTAACTGTACCAACAGCCACTTACAGGAGCTGCTTTCCATCTCCATGTTAACAAGTTTTGCAACCAGGGTTGAGCTCTGTTGACCGGACTGCTCCCAATACTTCAGCTTGTTTATCTGAGCAGCCTGACTCCAGTGAAAATACATCCTTAATTCCAAATAGCTGGACAGAAACTGGGAGTACCAGAAGCTGGTACCAGTGCCACAAGCTATCTAAACTTAAAAATAAAAATGTTTAAAGACTTTTTCCTTAAAATGCTTGAAATTACACTTTTTATTATCATAGCATCAAAAGTAGATGAAGCAAATAAAAGCTGCAAATCCAAAACAGGATTAAGCAAGTTTAGTGATCTTTAAGAGTAGAGTCATACAACTGGTCTCCTTTGTAGATGCTACCAATTGTTTTGAAAGCCAGTATACTTAAAGAAAAATAGACAAATTTTACAGTGCTTCCTTTGGCCCAGTTTTCCACCAAGCCCCCTGAAAATCCAGAAGGGGAGAGATCCTATGGAAAGAACCACCACAGTCTGCAAGCATTTCTGTTCCAGAATGCTGCAGTTTGGGATTGTAGTTTTTTTCTACAAGTTCTTGTACTGTCGTGGAATTAAGGAAAGGCTCTACAGTATGCTGCGGTATCTGGAGTAGATGCAAAACTAAACATCCACTATATAAGAACTCACTGGACTGGAAGCAATGTCTTTTCCAAAAGCTCCACTCAGAGAAGTGATCTTACAAGGTCTATCGACCCCTGCGAACTGCAGAAAGCTAAGCAATTAAGATAAATAAATCCTCACCAAAACCATGCAGATTTTGAGGTACTCCATCTTGTGTTGGGTTTATGTGGCAGGTTGGGGCGGGGGGGGGTGCTGCAGGGGTGGCTTCTGTGAGAAGATACCAGAAGCTGCCCCCATGTCAGACAAAGCCAGTTTTAGCTGGCTCCAAGACGGACCAGCTGCTAGCCAAGGCTGAGGCCATCAGCAGCACTGGTGGTACCTCTGTGATAACATTTAAGAAAGTATAAAAACCACAGCACAGTAGCTGTGAGAGAGGAAGGAGAAAATGTGAGAGAAGCAACTGTGCAGATACCAAGTCAGTGAAGAAAGAGGGGGAGGAGGTACTCCAGGTGCTGGAGCAGATATTCCCCCATAGTGATGCAGGTTGTCCCCCTGCAGCCCATGGGGACCACGGTGGAGCAGAGATCCACATTGAAGCCTGTGGAGGATCCCACGCTGGAGCAGGTAGATGTGCCCTGAAGGAAGTCACAGCCTGCATAAAGCCCATGCAGGAACAGATTCCTGTTAGGAGCTGCAGCCTGTAGAGAGGAGCCTGCACATGAATAAATTTTCTGGCAGGACCTGTGGCCTGTGGAGAGGAGCCATGCTGGAGCAGTATGTTCCTGAAGAACTGTACCCCATGGAAAGGGGCCATGCTGGAGCAGTTCTTGAAGGACTGCAGCCCACGGGAAAGGCCCGCATTGGAGAAGGTCATCAAGGACTTTATGCCATGGAAGGGATCATACACTGGAGCAGGGGAAAAGTGTGAGGAAGAAGGAGTGGCAGAGACAACATGTTATGAACTGACTGCAACTTCCATTCCCCATCACCCTGCATCACTCGGGGGGGATACAGAAGAGTCAGGAGTGAAGTTGAGCCTGGGAAGAAGGGAGATGTAAGGGGGAAGGTGGTTTTAGTTTTATTTCTAACTATCCTTCTCTGTTACAATTAATCGGCAATAAATTAATTTCCTCAAATTGAGTCTGTTTTGCCTGTGACAGTAATAGGTAAGTGATCTCCCTGTCCTCATCTTGACCCATGAGAACTTTTCATCATATTTTCTCCCCCCATCCTATTGATGGAGGGGGAGTGATAGAGCAGTTTGGTGGGCACCTGGCAGCCAGCCAAGGTCAACCCACCACACATCTGCTGCAGTTGCTCATTTCATAAATCTTCCAGCCCATAAAAAGACTTAGCCAGAAGAGTTCAGCACAGCTATTAGAAAAGTAGTCACTAAAATAGAATTTAAATCTTTTGTAAAGATGGAGCTGTATTGACTGGATGTTGATAGGACAGTATCTAGCGTGAGAGAGTCACCTGAAAAGGGACACCATAAAAAAAAAAGTGAAATCTGTAAAGGAAGTACTCCTATGCAAAGGCAACAGTAAATGGGTAGATATGTGAAATAAGAAGGTACTTGAATGAACTCCTGGGAAAGAGGGAGTCTGCTATCAAACCCCCCCCCCCCAACACCCTGGGCCATACATTTTTACAGAAATTCTCATTTATCATCCCCACACACCATTCACAGAATGACAAATTGGTGTAAGTAGACTAACTTCCTCCATATGTGAAAAGCATTTCCATGGAAAATTTTTATGATGCAATTATTGCCATTTTCATTTATTTTTATGTGCTTTATCAGTGAGAAACAAAATCAGCTACTGTAGCTTAGCTACTCAGATCCTGGTATGACCCCGATTCCGATTTGATTGCTTGTCTTTGTCAGATCACTCTACAAAAATTTTAAAGTTTACAGAGACAATGGGAAATCTCAGCCAAATAAAATAAAAATAGAGGGCTGGAAGCTATGCTGGCTCCAGCTTTCTCTGTTGTTCCAGCCACCCAGATCAGCCGGGACACTAAAAATATGTCTTGAATCAGTAGTGCTGTGCATGTGAACCGTTCACTCAAGGAAACACATTGCCTGTGAAAGTTACAGTGTAGTGGGCATCTATTACCTAGTTTTAAGGATGACACAACCATTTATGCTCTCCATTAATGAAGAGCTCAAGAAATCTTGAAAAACTTGCTTAAAATACTGTGTATCTCCCCAGCCTAGGCTTGAGAAGACAGACATATGGATAACTATGCTACAGAAATCAGGCCCTCCATGACCACCCACAGAGCTGAGGCATCTTGCGCACCAGACCTCTCATCTAAAACTCCTTGAGCAGAGGTGGACCTCAAATTCTTAAGATGAAAAATATCACACAAACAGCAAAATAAGCATTTCCACATATTTAGTAAACTTAGATTTACTCAGCTATTCCAGAAAGTCTTGGAAAGACTGATAAGGAAAAAAGAAGAAAAGCAGAACATTATACAAAATCTCCCATGTTTACCAGGACCTCCATCACCACCACAATGCAGAATTACCTCTCTTGCCAACAGAGCAGTCATTGTCTACACAAACTGGAACAACAACAACAGAATAAATCAGGAGAAACCTAGCAGAAGAGTCAACAGTTTGGTAGTGTCTGTCATGCGAGAGCAACACTCAGGTATCCAACCCAACCAAGGCATCTCATATTATGTAATGACAGCCACCCTCCCTGGCAGGGAATCCTATCCTTGAGATCAGAAACCCAATGTAAAAGTTAAAAAATTCCTTCAAGAAGTTAAAGTTTTGGCAAATCAAATAAAAAAAAAAGAAAAAAAGAAAAAATATATATATATTGGCTAGCACAATCAGCTGTAAAGATCCTCCACTGCTTACAGCTTCATGCTTCTTTCTTAAGTAATTAACATGATTACTGATTTGATCAAATAGCTTCCGGGCTCCAACACACCAAGCTTTGTATATATGTGGGAAATAAAAACATTTTTCATTTTCCCAAAATAAAAACAGAAGCAATGATCTGTTTTTTTCACTTCAGGGGATTTGCCAGGACTCCAAGAAGCAGCCCCAGGAACTTGGAAGCTCGCTCAGAGATGCCCCAGACTGCAGGTGCCTCAGGTTACAGAGCACTCGTAACTGCCTCAGACAGGAAACCAAACAGGTTTCAGTGGCCCTTGAGCATAGTTCTGTCAGGTTTTATCAAAATAAAAAGTTCTTCTTGAGTAGCTTTCTGGTTTTGATGATTTGGTAAGATAAGAGTTTTGTCTGGAAAAAAGTCCAATTATATTGATGGATAATATTTGGAATTTATACTACAGGACCATACTTGTCTGGGGTGGGGTAGGGGAGAAAATAAAAGAATGCCATGGTCTTCCAGCTTTCTTCACCCTTTCCATAGTCCCTTTAATATCATATCATGGGGTTCCCATTTCAACCCCCTTTCTTCCCTTCCCATGTTTCCTACACTGTCTCATGACAGACCTCTGTGTCCAAGAACCTGTGTTTTTCCATTTAACCCATCTTCTTACACATGCAAACCTGTGGGCCCCTTGTTCTACTCTTTACAGCACTTTTCCCAAGGTCTTCTTATGTAAAGACCCTCTCAGAGGCCACCAACATAACACTCCACTGCATCTTCTCTGTGCGCTCCTTTCCTTCACCCCACAGTAGATGCTAAACAGATTCCTATTTCTTTCTTCTCCCCTTCTGGCAGGGCTCCCCTCTCTTCCATCGTACTTGGGGTTCTTGAACACTCCCCTTCCAACTGTCCCTCCCACTTACTCCCCAAGTTTAATATCAAACAGTAGACACTACTTATGAAAAAAAACTGTCAACCCACTGAAGCAAAGCTGTGTGTCAGAACAGCTGCTGTAGTTTGACCTGAGAGCAGTTTCCAGGAACATGCTGGGAGAGAAAAAACTGCCTGCCAAACAAGCCTGATAAGAGAGCAGAAGGCACCACACATCCTCCCAGCCCGAGCCTGCAAGTCAGGCTATGCAACACTCTGCATGAAGCACCAGGGAAAGGGAGAGACAACCTGACAGCAAAATAATCATAATCAAGGAAGTGGCAATATTCTTTTTACAGATTCAGCCAATATATTATTCTCTCCCTCTTCCCCTCTTACAAGCAGACAAGAGTTTTTGAGTCATTCTTCCTAGTGGTTTCCTGTTCAGCTACTAAGTCCAGAGGCTCAGAAGCCTAACAGAAAGGGGAAGAAGTGCTGGTGTCTCATATAGCTCTCCACCATGAGATCTGCTCATCTGTTTTGGCTTCTTTTTTTTGATTCTTCTTACTGCATTGACTCAGCAGAGCTCTGGGCTTCTTTCTTTTTAAGTGCTCCCACCACCAAACCACAGCCTTTTGAAGATACAGCAATTGCCAGTTTCACTACACTCAGAACAGCACTTCCGACTGAGCCAAAAAAATAAGTGTAGGTGTTGCTTGCTTGTAGGCAAATTGCTTACAACTCACTCAGCTTTTTTGGATCAATGGAAAGAAGGAGCGGCAAATTTGCTTTCTGTGTTAGAGTGAGTGAGCAATGAAATGGGTACATTGCCCTAGCTTTAACAAGGAAGACAAAAAAAAAAAAAAAAACCCACACCAACCCACTAACAATCATTCAATGCATGACAAGCTTGATGTGTCATCTGCCCCTGGCTATGGCAACAGTCTCCTAGAAAGAATAAAAAAGAGACAAAATAGAAAGAGATATACTCACGCATGTCACCAATTGCTCCTTTTGTGACATTTGTGGCTTTCCTTACTGTCACAGTGAATACGTGTGAATACTGGTGTTCCACCTGGAAATCAGAGAGTTAAAGGTGATTAAGCTCCAGAACCAAAAAGCAACTATCAAAATAGGTTTCATTTTGTCCAAAAACTGAGAGAGAGAAATCACCCAGTCAAAATGTAAGTGAAACTCATACTGGATAGAGCATCTTAATGCTGAACTGCACCCTGTAGCTTTACTGAAAGGTCAGACCTTATACTAGGGTTGCTTGATTTTCCAGCAGCCACACCTACTAATCTCAATGAATAACACTCCTCCTCTCTACCAAACCTGCTGTAAGGCATTTAGTCAGTCAGGGACAACTTGGTATGGTAAGAAAAAAAATAAAGAGGGGGCTATTTTACAGTGTGCTTGCCTTTGTAATTACCTTCCCTCAGTAAAAAGAATGGGTGCAATTACTTCAAAGTATATGTTCTGGAACAGATATAAGCATGCTGCACACACAAGGGATATAGTTAGTAATGCATGGAATATATTTTCTTAGTACACATCAATATTCAAAGTGCAAGTGTCCTTAAGACAATGGAGGGAAGGTGAAAAGCAAGCTGTTAAAACATTCAAAAGCAAATTTCATGCAGTTTCTGGAGCTTCCTGTTTCCTGCAAAGCCCAAGCACACAGCAGGAGTTGCCTTTCTAAGAGCAGGTCTGTCCCAAATGAACTAGGGAAGTAGGAAAAGATTAAATTAAGAACAAAAGTAAAAACTTTAATGAAAAGAGGTCAGTAACTCACATCTATTGTTACTTTGTCTATATAGCTGTAAGTTTGACCAACCTACTGAATACCATTATGAGAACCACCACTGCATATTGCAAGGCAGACAACATTGGCCTTCACCAGGACACAGTACAGAGGTTGCGGGTAAGTTTTAAGTTCTACGTGTTAGAGCCAGGATCAGATCTCACACAATTGCCTCTCAGCACTTAGATCTATCTACACTGCTATCTTAAAGCCAGTCTTAAGGCACTCAAGCTGTCTAACTGCCCACAGTACCTAGACATTGACTCATGTGCTTGTACAACGTGGAGGCACCAGCTTGCTCTCCTGCAACAGAAATTCAGGCACCAGAAGGTGCTTTCATACTATATTTTCATCTGGAAACTTCCCTTTTTTTTTTTTTTTCCTTAAAAAAAAAACACAAAAAACAAACAACTTTTTAAAGGAACAAAGAGATAAGCCAACAAAACCCTTCAACCCATACATGGCTTAGTTTTCAACAGTAGCACATGCCTCCATTTAAGCTACTGCTATTTCAACTGCCAGACTTTATAAGGGCCTTCAGCTGGTTCTCATAGCTACTTCAGAACTGGTTGTTTCAGCCAAGCCTCATTTATTTCACATCTACAAACACACTTACACCCAAAGACTAGAACCAAACTGGATCCTTCTAATACAAATAAACAAAAAAATGAGTTTCTTATACATTATATATCATTTTCTCAAAAAAAGAAAAAAGCCAAAAACAATCTTCTAAAATCAGCAAAAGTGGCTTGTGAATGCTTAAGTAACAGTTGAGTCAGGACACATTAAAAACAACGCAAATGATACCAACACAAACTCCTCCACAAGTCTGTAGTCTAGAGGTCTGCAAAGGCATAGCCACATCACCATGCCAAAATATCTAGGAGAAAATGCCCACAGTGATACTGAGGGTATGACTTCACTGAAGACACTGGCTGACCCAGACACTGAATTGTTGTATCTTTATTAAGGCTGTAATCACCCACATATTGTGACGACTGCTGGAGGCTCATTTCATGATAGTCTGCCCAGCAGTAAATTTCAACTCTGTAATTTTTCCCCTGTAAGCTGTAGGAGTTGTCTGGTTCAAAGAACAAGTAAGCAGGCAGGGGGGAAACTGTGGCAATGTAAACTATTACCTTACAAGTGGTATACTGAAATTGTCATTGTGCAGCAAGTGGTTCACTAACTGCAGTAAAAATGGAATCCAGACTCTAACTGATTCTCCCAACCAGGACTGTTAACTCACCTCAAAAGTATCAAAGCCAACAGAAGGGGTTTAGATGTGGGAATCCAAAGTTGTGAAGAAGCAACACCTATTTAACAGCCTGCCTTGTGCTGACATGGAAGACATACCAATGATTTCGTGACATCCATCACTATTTGTATCGCAGCTTCTAAGAGTGGATGGATGAATGAGAAAGAAGATGGGACTTCTCCCTGAACAAAATTCTGCCTCTGCCACATGGGAAAAAAAAAAAAAAAAAAAAAAACCAGAGTTTTCCATCACAGCTACGTAAAGTTACCCCAGTTCTGTCATTTACCCTGCTTCAAGAATTTTTACAAGCTGCGAATCTCCAGGAAACAACGACTCTCACTGTCCCTTGTTTTCAGTTTGCTTCTTGAAAGCGCTCAAAGCTGTTTTATTGGTGTGTGCCACTTTCACACACGTCAGATCACTGAAGTGTTGGTTTCACAATGCAGCACTGGCCTCAGAGTTTGTTCACACAGACTGATGTAGTTCCTTTGTCATATACAACTTCATAATTAAGAGAAACAGCCCAAAGTACAAACACACCACCTTTCTCCTTATTCTTAGCTGTTAAGAGCGAGCCTGTCCCCACTAGAGACCACAGATCAGAGATCACTGAACATTTAGCAACAGAGAGGAGGATGGAGTTATAATTAAGTTACAAGCATGGGACACGGGCATGCTGGATTTAGTTCTCAGCTCCTATGTGGAAATTATGTGCAATTCTGGTGGCCCAGAGTCCTGGCTGTAAAATGGGGATACTACAAGACACTCACTGACAAAAAGCACTTCTGTGAAGTAATATTCTTGCATCTTTTAGTCCTGTTCATGAAACTCATATGCCTAAATAAAATGCCCACCACCAAAACAAGGCCAAACCATCACTTACTAGTGTATTCTCATTACAGCAGTACAGAGATCATCACTACTTTCTGTTACAAGTCGGTAACTGTTTTGCTAATACTATCATGAGAACTGCTTTTTATTGGTTTAAGCAGCAAACCCCCTCACATTCCAGCTGTTGTTCTGCCAAGAAAGTTAAGTCTGGTTTAAGATCTGGTATCCTCTGAAATGAATGCAAGTATACAGAGGTCTGGCAGAACAGAAAAACATTATCTTCTTCCCCTGTGCCTCACCCAAAATAACACAGAGGCTTATAATGATAAAGTTATTAATATTTGGCCATAATCACACGCTTGGAAGAAATTTGCAACTAATAAAATAAAATGTCTCCCTCTTAGGAAAAAAATACACAGAGATACACAGGAAGCTCAAAAGTCTCTCTTCTTACCCCAAAATAAATGTTTTTCATGCAACTTAAGTGCAATTAGAAATTAAGGCAATTTTCCACTTAAGATCCAGTTTCTAAGGGTATTAAAAGGCCTAAATGTCCATATTAACAGCTAACACAACTTTCAGAAGCATTTCTTGGTTAGCTTTTGGAAAGACTCAGTTCTAAAGAAGTTAGATGCCCCTTGAAAATACCACAAGAAATGTATTGACTCTGATTACCTTTTTAAATCCAGCCCTTGCTAGTTTAGATGACTAAGCTGCGTTTTCTAAAGTAACTTATGTTCACCTTAAGCCTTGATAAAAATCTGTACATTGCCAACTCCTCAATTACTTCTGAAAAATAGACGATGGTATATAAATCACTTAAACATTGCAACACTGAGTGGAGCAACATCTGCATACCTTTAAAAAAAAAAAAAAAATCTAAGCCAGGTTAAAAATTTCAGAAGCTCACAATTAAATCAAAAACCTAAATGCTATCATCCAAAGTGGCCTAGCTTTACATATGTGTTTCATTTAACTTCCTCTTTCTCCACAAATTTATAGAAGAAAGGAGAGGAAAAAAAAAAAAAAATAGTTTTCAATATGCACTCTCTGAACGTGGGTTTTTCTGAATTACAGAAACTCCTGTGGACAGTATTCACTCTCTACTGGTTCAATACACAAGGTTTTCCAAGTATCCTGCACAGCCATGGTTCAGTATCTCCCGTTCTCACACCACAGCTCTCCATCTCTTCTAAATCCTCCTCCTGCCTCCTTTGTTCTTCTTCCACCTTTGACTGCTTTTTATTCCTTCCAGTAAAATTTCTCTAATTATCTGATTTCCTCTATTTTACATATCACACATGCATTTGTATGTACATAAACATCATTACCATCCCATTATGGGACTGGGAAACAGAACAAGGTGCTAATATCTCGTGTAACACAATTGGGTTTTACCTACAAACTTTCCACACTTATGGAGAAAGCAAGGGATTTGCATGCATTGAATACAATACTTTTCATATTGCAGAATGCCAAGTCACAAAATGTAACTCAATCAGGAGATATACTTGCACACAAAATACCAGTCAGGAAGCTCTGGTATAGATAGATTGTGTAATAAGTATTTATTACTTTTACATCCTTAACGTTAAGGACACTTGAGATGAAGATTAGGCTAGACAAATGAAAATGTTTGCCTGTTTTCTTAAGTAACAGATTTTCATTAAGTCCATGCTCTTCTTTCACTGGGTTTTACAGTTAAGACAAACATTTGTGCATACACACACAAATTATCTTGAAGTGATTTCTCCCATTGTTATAATATTTATCCCCCATATCAATATAACTGAAGATGCATAATACATTTTAATTCTTCATTCTCTGAAACTAAAAGCATTTTTGGTACAGTCCATTCTGTCTGTACCTGCAATAACTTTGTGAATGTCTTATTTCACTCCTCCAAGTCTTCCATAAAATGAGGAAAAAAAAAAAAAAAAAAAAAGAGATCAGAAAACACATAGTAGTTAACAGAACGACTTTTGGAAAATGCAGAATTCTTTTGAGTCTTTTAATGCCAAACATCATTAAAAATCCAAGATTTTTGCAATGATATGAGCCTGCTGCCCTTGACTGTTCTAAGTTTTAGTAAAGCTTTCCATGCAATTTCAATTTTTGAATTAAGAAGCCTCAGAGATTTCTGTTCACTTTTCAAGCAATTATAGGATCAGCTCTTGTGTTAACAGTGTTCCCTCCTGCATTACCAACATTCCCGCAGCAGCAGTTCATCATTGCCAGAGGACTGTAACTACGTATACTTCTAAGGCTCCATTTTGTTCATTATGGTATATATATTGATATCAAAAAAGATCTTTTATGTGAATGATTCAATGAAATATAACGGAGACCCCTCCCAAAAAAGTGCAGATCAGCTCAGGCATTCCATCCAGGAGAGGGCACTGGTGCAGAAAGGATTAAGTGCATTGTTTTAACACTTAAAATACAGACGTCAACCTGAAACTTGTCTTTACAGCAGCGTTCACAAAACTACAGAGTGAGTAAAACACAAGTTTGACATCTGCTGGCTGCAAACACATGTAAAGGATGTGACTGTGTTGGGTAGAAACCACATAAACGATAAGAGATCATTTTCAAGGAAGCATATGCTGTATTTTTAGCAACGTAGAAGTTCAACATTATGACAAGTATATGGTAACTATCTTTGAGTACTTATCACTTTTCCTGCCACGAGATTCTGGGACTGTTACGAAAAGTGCTTGATATGAACACACCCAGCTTGTTCCAAGATTTCAGTTTGAGCAGGAATTGCAATTTCAGTGTTTACTTTGGAAAGTCACTCAGAAAGACAGCATTCAACAAGCTGCTGAGCCACTCTACTGGCCTGCCATACAAAGGGCAGTTCTGCTCCCATTTCCCTTCTCCTCCTTCCCTTGCCCCTACTTCTCTACTTTTACAGGTTGTGCTCACATGATTGTACCCTTCCCTTGGGCCAGCTCTGACAGCCGAGAACTAATCTTTTGCACTGAACTGTTCTTCTGCCAATTCAGTGTCAATTGGCTCACTCTGACCAGATATGTTTGAGAGCTGGTACTAGGGATGCAGCAGGAACATTGGAATAAAGCAGGAAGGAGGGAGCAGGAGTTTTTGGCAGCAGTGCGTTGTTGAGTGGCACAGATCATTTCACTGACCTTTACCTAGAGTTTGCAGGCTGTATTTTGAAGAGTCTCTTTGAATCAACATCACTGCTACACACTGGTTTAACATCTAAATATCAAAAATTGCCAACTTATCCCTATATCCATACTGATGAAAAGGGAAAAAAGAGTTATTCGGTAACTACAATTCTATTAAAAAAAAAAAATTGAACTGCAAGGGAGAAAGTTAGACACATGATGTTACTTTTGTAGACTACAGTTCAGTTTGGCAATCAGTGTGTGGAAAACCTTGTATGAAACAGTCAACTACAGGCACTTTGATGAAACAACTTGAACAGGCAAGTCCTTTAAAATGATACCTTATGACACTGTACCCACGAGGTTGTTAGGAGCCCATATTCCATTTTGACTTACACATGAGCAGCCACACTCAAAGCCGTGATACGCTTTTGAAAAGCTAACTTGAATCTTTCAAATTTCATTCAAATAAATTTCTGAAGAAATTTGTTCTAACCATGCTCACCATTTCTCTAAGGAAGTAGTCATAATTCTAATGCTGTGTGCTTATTTAGAGTAACTTCTAATAGAATACATTATACAAGACAGTATAGATTATACAAGACAGTATACATAGAAGATTCAAAGCTACTTACCACAATGTGTTGATAGGGATCTATGACAGACATTTTTGCCTTAATTTGTATTCAAGACAACTGTCAAATATCTATTTCAATTCTACACAGAAGAGGCTTCCCAGTTCTTCAGAGTTGAGTATGACAGATCCTTAACTATTAAAAAAAGAAAAAAATGTAATTAAAATTTTTATATTCTTTTAAACTATATTTTTTAACAGAGCAAATTAGTTCCTCCACTTTAGGAAGGTTCCTACAATTCATTTGTTTACCATGAACTTAATTTCACACAAGCTATGGAGGTAGAGATATTTACTTGCCTGAACTAGAGAAATTTCTTGTGCTTATTTCCTCTACCTCAGAGTAAGAGCACAAACCAAATATCTTGAATTCCAGTCATCCAAGTGTTTCTAGCAGCTCTACAAATAAACAAAAAGAATAGCACAATTATATTTATCCATTACATACATTCAAATGTATCTGCTTCCATGCATTACAGTGCTAGTAAAAAAACCAACCAAACAAACAAAAAAAACCAAAACAAAAAACAGTGTTTAGTTAATAGCCTTTTTACTGTAGTAACAAATTCTTGGTTCCCATGCTTTGCTTCTATATTAAGATGCTCATATGGTCAGGACAGGACAGAGATGAAGTTTCTCTTTGTATCCTCCTTTCAAGGATATGTCCTGTACTCACACCAAGGGACATGAATTTTAGAACTGAAAAGCCAGTTGGAGAGCACAAGCACAATAGTCAGCAACTTGCACCAGACAACTGCAACCTTTCGTAGTAAAGATCTGTTTAGCCATTTAAACGCAGCTGTTCATACCACCTTCACTTTGAAAGCTTTTTCTACAAACAGCAAATTCCCAAAGTCACACCTAACTGCGCCTAAGAAAATAACAGGCAACAAATTCCAGCATCTAATCTGCAGCAATAGCACAGAACTTAGCAGCTGCTCATTTAACTATAAACGAGCAGCAATAGTGCCCTCTGTAAACCTGGGAATTCCAACTAAAGCTGTGTACAGCCTCCCCAGCCACCCCAGTTGTCTAGAGATTCACAAGAGGCTTTGATGGGCAAACTGCAAACCAGCTGCCAGGATTTAAACAGGTTCTTCATAGGCCACTGTTTTCTGAACACTTTGTGAAGATTTCTACTGAAATCAGGGGCCACCAGAGGCCTTAAACTTCAGAACTGTTTCCAATCATCAAAGTAAAATACACTAACAGAGGTTATTCCTTTCTGCATCTCTAAAAAAACAGGGAAACTGCTGGACAGGATCAGTTCTTAGATTCAGCTGGACCATGGCCAGACCCGAACCATCAGCAGAAGCTTCAGAGTGAAAAGAAAAAAAAACACCACATGGGGTTTGGTCTCAAGGAAATGATTCCTAACCCTCAATTTTGAAAGGGCAGAATAAACCCTAAGGAATGATCATTTATGTTACTCCCAATACCCTTGCTCTTGAGCAATTATATGCAGGCATTTCCATAAAAATTTTGTTTCGTTATGATCACTGGAACATTACGATATCCCTTCTTAAATCCTGTCAGCCCTAACAATAGCTTGAGGCTAGAAATTACCCTGGGTTTATTTATTTGGTTTTATCTAAGGAAGTCTGAATAAGAAAGACTTTAACATACATTCAGTTCATAGTTTTCATTCAAGGCAGCTCAATACTAGGACAACAGGAACAAGACATCTTTATCATAGAAAGCAGGCAGCCTTTCAGACTTAAAGGAAGATCTCTAACACATATCCACCATTATTTCTCCTACTGCAATAATAATTGCAAAGACTTATTTTTATTAACATTCTATCAGCCAAATTCAGCTGTGGTGTAAACAGGCAGATGGGAGGGAAGTAACATGTGTTTATAGACGTAACTGTATAGCTGGTTTGTTACATTCAAGTTCATTTTACCTTGGGTCCTACTTAAAGTAGGAGAACCTTGGTAAACATCCCTGACCTATCAGTTTTCGAGGAACTGTTGCAAACTTCAAAGGCAATCAAGAAAAGGCAACAGTGAGGGTTATCCAAACACTGTAATGAAGAGGAAATTTGTAAGTCATAAAACAGAAAATACACCATTTCCTCTAACTGCACAGTCAACTACCAACAAGTTACCATGCTCATTTTAAGATGATACACGAAACCAAGCTGAGGATACTGCTCTATCTGCAGAAATAAGAAAATAGGTCAGGCCTAGGATAAGAAGCCTGGTTCGAGTTATTTGTCTAGCATCCTAGAGGCAGAGTTCCAGTTCTCCAGATCACCACTCATCTGGTCGACTGGCTTAGACATGAGATCATTCTCTCCTTTCCTATAACCCCCCACCTTCATCTATTTCAACATCTGCAGGGAATACATTTGCGATCCTGCAAACAACAGCCTCTTTGGCTACAGAGCCGTAATGAATCCCCAAGCACCATCTGTCCTCCATGTTGAATGAGGCAAGGATCATGCAGACAAATATGCAATCATATAATTAACAATTGTATCACAAACACACATGCACAAACTACAAGCTAAAGACATACAGGCAGAGTCTCTGAATAGGGAGAAAAGGGCCAGGGAGCAAGAAGACCCTGATGTGATACACAAAGCCTAAAATCCTGGTTTTCTACACAGCTCCAACCAACAGCATGACAGATCCCAGCCTAGTCATGCTGCTGTTTCTCCAAATTGGAGCACTTGGTTTGGTGTCTTAATCACAGTCTTTCAGTATATGATAAACAGAAGCAGGTACCCAAAGACAGGCATCCAGCGCTATTTATTTCAGACATGTGAGTGTACCTGGGGCTGGCAGATGGACGGGTATCCAATGCTCTGCCAGAAGCCAGCACGACATCTGAAGTGGTAGCAGACATATGTGTTTAAGTGACTTGAATACTTATGTCATTTACAGTGGATTTAATTCAAATCAGTGTTACCTGACCCTAGCATAATTACACCACACCCTCTGCAAGCCTGCACTACATTATCAATGGAGTTTGGGTTAAGCACGCTAATGTATTTCTGTATCTGAAGTCTTAGTGCAGCAGAGGAGCCAAAATACAGCACAAACAGAAGCTCATGAAGACCCGCAAAGAAAGTCTTGAAAAATATTTACTTCAAACATCTGCAGTAAATAGAGCTGTGATCCCAGAATTATCTCACTTAACACTGCCACTATACACTGTCCATCCCACAAAGCCTAATGGAAAAATCATCAACTAATTAAGGACTGTATCACAAGCACGTACAAAGAACTGAACTCAAGCTGAAGCTGGTGGCAGGCCAACCCTTGATAAGATTGCAGGAGAAGTAGTGCCTCTAAGCAGATCTTCAAGGACACTTTAATATTATTAACACGTATTGTTTTGTTTGCCTGATATCTGGTGGTATCGCATTGTCTGTGAACTGTGCCGTTCCCAGGGCTGATAGCATTCCTTCCTAAAGGACTATCAAAGCATGTCGCAGGCAGTGCCTCTGCAACACCACGAGCATAAATTCTGTCAATTCATACAGAACCACCAAAATTAACTAAACCAGCAAGACTGATTAATGATATATTTCTTAATGTTTTATTGACAAATGTCCAAGTCTACAAATTGTCCAAGTTTACAAAATACCAGAGCAAACATAGCCTCTTGAACAGGCCACAGTTTAGCTTGGTCACATAATACAGAAGACAGCTTTCTACTAAATTCCTAAATCTCACTTTCACCCAAAAGTCAACACTACTTTTGTCAGGCCAAGAGCATTTAATTGTCAGGCACAGTTTCAGACATCAAAAGTAACAAGCTATTAGTTGATCGGTGGATTGCTGTTTAAATCAAGACTCTTGCGTGATCTTAGCTCATTTTCACTTGTGGTGACAGACTGAAATGTGTAAGGGATTACTGTCTCTAAAGTCAGACACTACCAGAGCAATTCCACAAAAAGAAGTTACACACACATGCATGGACAGCGATTATTACTGGAACATTTTCATTCTCAGTGTTGATCCAGTAAACTCCTACGGATAATTCAGTTTTACAGGATATATCGAGGACAAAAGAAAAGAATAATGAGATGTTCCTATTTCATGCTGAGTATAAGCTTACTCCACAGTTAGTCTTACTGAGCGGAAAAGCTCTGAAAATGAGTAAAGCATAACACAGTATAAATATCACCACCAGAATACGTCCCCAAGATTGTAAGAAAAATCATAAAAGGGAGATTGTTTATATCAAGCTGGACAGTTCTTACAAATCAAGGACACAGACAATTAAAAAAGTGAATAAGTGCGACTCACTGGTACAGTCATTAATGCTTAATCTAATGTGATAAGAGTAAGAGGTACAGAATAAGCTAAATATTGACTCAGGCTTTTGGTATGAATGTCACCATCCATTTTTATCAAATCAGATTACAGAATTTTATTTGGTTACAGATTGATCCTGTGATTGTATAACAGAAATAATAAATAATCTGTTTCTACATGATTTTGCCTAGCATCCTGGAAAATCACAGTAATGTTATTTCTTAATTTAGGCCTTCCCACACAACAAACAAGGTTTACGCCTTACTTTGTGTAGAGCACCCATCACTCCATTTTCAACAAAAATGAAAAAGTATATGCTTCGCTGACGTGCACTGACTGTTCTTCCCATGCCTTGCCAGGAGAGCATGGGTGGAAGGAAGGAGTCTGAGCAGAAAGGCAAAAAGCTCAACCTTTGTGCCACATTTTTGGAGGATGCTCTGGGGTGAAGTTTGGCAAGGAAGTTGACACAGCATAAACAGCTAGACAGGAGATTTTAAGATTGGGAAACCACATCTGACTTCCTGCTAAAGAGGACGTAACAGATGAAAAGATCATGAATCTCTTTTTGAAAGATGACCTGTCAGCCTGTAACCAATTACTGAACTACAGGTGACACAGAGTAACTAAGATTTCCTTTCAATGGCAGGAGAGTACTATAAAATACCCTAGCAGGGCTGAAACTCTGGAAACATCACAGAAATCTTGAGCAAGGTGTCCTGGTTTCAGCTGGGATAGAGTTAATTGTCTTCCTGGTAGCTGGTACGGTGCTATGTTTTTGAGTTAGGTATGAGAAGAATGTTGATAACACTGATCTTTTCAGTTGTTGCTAAGTACTGTTCTGTCTGAAGTCAAGGATTTTCCAGCTTCTCATGCCCAGCCAGCAAGAAAGCTGGAGGGGCACAAGAAGTTGGCACAGGATGGAGCCAGGGCAGCTGACCCAAACTAGCCAACGGGGTATTCCATACCATGTGATGTCCCATCTAGTGTACAAACTGGGGGGAGTAGGGGCAGGGTGATTGCCGCTCAGGGACTAATTGGGTGTTGATCAGCAGGTAGTGAGCAATTGCACTGTGCATTATTTGTATATTCCAATCCTATTATTATTATTATTGTTGTCATTTTATTAGTGTTATCATTATCATTATTAGTTTCTTTTCTGTTCTATTAAACTGTTCTTACCTCAACCCACAAGTTTGTACACTA